>NC_069704.1:32374208-32683753 GCF_023699985.2 Odocoileus virginianus | reverse complement strand
TAGACTCTTTCAACATATGTAACCACTGGGAACATGGTAAAACAACAAGTAGTTTAGTTTCAGATGGGAAGTTATTTCTTTTAAACCTGTCAATGAGCAGACAGGCATTTGAGGGGAAGTCTCTTTACCCTAAGATTCCCCAGCCTGGGAAGAGAAAGTTCAGTTTACTCCCAGTTCCCAACATGGAATGTGAAAAGAGAAAATCTGATTGTTCTTCCTTCAAATGCTGCTGAATTATCCTCCTAGCGTTAAGTACCAACCACGACAGCAATTCCACTGTAGAATATTATGAGCAGAGTTAATTATAACTGTTTAATGAGGCAGATCCCAATTTTCAGTAGATCATGAACCTTCATACATTAAAGGAGAGAGACAGTTCACATTTTTATTCAACTGACATTTGGTTAATATACTTCAAACAAGTTTTGGATATACCAAGCTGATTATGAAATAGCTTTGCCCTGTTCATAAAATGCTTTTAGTAAAATAAAAAAACATCCATGTTCTTATCATACCAGTTCCATGATGTCATTTTCAGTTTATCAGGAGACCCCTCTGTAAGAAATATCATTGAATTTCTCTGAAAGTCACTAGGTTAGCAAAAAGGAACTGGCTTCTACTGTCAGTCACATTCAGATTAAAATCCCTTCTTTGCCACCTGCTATTGTCCTGGAGCAGTAACAATACTGCCATTTGCTGAGCTGTTATCATTTCAGCCATATGAAATTATCACTTTCCTAGGCTAGGATGCGGTTAAATAGAGGCCTTTTCTTCTGGTTCAGACTAATGCGTGTGCTAAGCCATCCATCTAGGAGCTTATAGATATTCTCTCATCTAGTTCTTTCAATACAGTCTTAAGATAGATGTAATTATCACCGTTTACAAGTGAAAACACCTAGCCTTGCCCAAGATTAAGAAAGTTGCTCAACATCACAAATTAGTAAGGTGGAGGAGATTTAAACCCTGAGCTATCTTTTGACCTCAGTGTTTCACAGCCTCCCTGTGAAATAGATACTATATCAGTTCTCTAGTCCTCGATTTCCTCTTCTGTAAACAGGGAGAGGATTTGCCATGAGGATTTGAGGTGACATGTGTGAGGGTGATCGTCATGTACCAATGATGGATTAAAGTGGAGCTGTCATCACCATCAGCACCACTATCAAGATCTAACATTCTACACACTCAAAGGTGTGTACAGAATTGTGCACAATCAAACTATAAAGGAAGTCAACTGTGTGTGTGTGTGGTGTGTGACCTGTTCTCTATTTCTAGTAGCTCTTTGCACAAACATAGTGGTTGGAACCTAACCCTTGCACATGCATTTTGCCCACTTTTCAAAAAGAAATTGCATTGAAACTACCCTATCGAGAACAGAGGTGTCTGTGACAAATTGGTTTAATTGAAAACAACTTAAAAAACAAAAAAGCAAAAAAAAAAAACCAAAACAACTCTACTGGTTTAGAGCTGGTTGTGGGGGGAGGAATCAAATTAACCATGGAGAATCTAAGTGGAGGGTTTTATTGATTGCCGTAGGCATGACCTAAATTGCAGAGTGTGAGTTATAATGAAAGTACTATTCTTTCTGCACTGCTAATTGAGAGGCAGAATTTTTCATATGGTAAGGTTGGGGATGGTGAGCACGGCCAGGAATCTTCTCCCAGCTGTGGCTCACAGACCCGTGTGGCTCCAGGACCATTTGCCCACCCTGAGGCATTCACTTCTCCAGTCACAAACACAGATGATTATTTTATGAAACAAGAGTTTGAATTTTTTTTTTTCTCCAGAAGGCATTTGAGGTACAGCCTATAGGTAAACTTATACAGGTTGAAATATTTTAATGTGAAATAATTTCCATGCTATTTCAGGGGAAGAGAGGACAACTAGTCCTCTTGCTGTGTGGGTCACAGAAATGACTACAGAACAGGGATCGGCACACCTGTGGGCCAGATCTGTTTCTATGAATAAAATTTTAGTGGAATATGGCAGCTTCCATGTGTTATTTTCCATGGCTGCTTTTTTGCTAAAACAACAGAGTGGCATGCTTGCCTCAGAGGGACGCCATGTAGACCGTACAGCTGGGAATCTTTGCTACTCGGCCCTTTCCAGAAAACCCATGCCAGTCCCTGCTGTGGAAGCCGGGGAGGTTTCAGATAATCCAGTTGACTACACACAAGCTCATGCTGCTTTCTTTTCATGTCCAGAGATGCATGTTTGGCAAGGAGGGGGAGGCTTGGTGGTCGCAGTTGATATGTGTGTCTCTCTGGGACTACATCCAGGAGCATTTCAACCCTCATCTTCAGCATTTGATGGTGCCTAAGAACCACACAGACAGAGAGACAGAGAAAGGAGACATTGTATCTATGAAAATACCAAATTACAGCAAAGAAGATTGGGGGAAATTGACTAGAAATAAGAATGAGGCATCACCTCCAAATGGGGGCCACTGGTCCGTTTCTGGGTTGGGGTAAAGGCTGTGAGGGCTCCTGAATTTTCTCTTTGGGAGAAAGAGTTAACAGGTTAAAAAAGCAATGCAGATGGGCTAACAAAATGGCAGAGCCCAGTTGAAAGCCAAACCAAAACAGTACCATGAAGTACGCTTTGAGGTTGGATAGAGCTGTGTTTTACTGTTTGTTGGAGACTGGGCACGTTATTTACCCTCCTGGTTTTCTTAACTCTGATACGAGGAGGAAGCTCACTTTAAATTAGTTTGTGTACTCATGAAGTGCCTCACACTATCAGACACGTGAGGAAACTGTGCCTTTCACAGATGTGTAGTTATGTTCGAGGTGAGTTATCATTTGAGGAGGGAAATTCTTGGCTGTTGAGGGACTTGGGAGGTCTGGGGCGAGGATTGAATGATGTTCAGTAGACTGGATTCCTTTTCACCTAACCCTGGGACTCGGCCAATGGCTGGCCAGTCCCCATGCTTCCTCCTCAGTGCCTGGCTCACTGAGTTATATGTTCACACTGCATCTTTTCTCTGCTCAGTTCTCCTCTTCTGGATACCCCTTTCCTTGCCCCAAAGTTCTTTGTCTCCTTGGTCATGTAACTGAGGGCATCGTTCTTCTCTGGGGGTCCTTCTGTGACCCCTTTGGAGGCATGGGGGAGGTTTGGCTACCCCCACCCTAGGGCTCTCTGGGGCCCCAGGTGACTGTCCTTAGGGCAGTTCTGTCCTGGCTCCTCACCCAGCCCCACTCTATTGTGACATGGCTTGTTGCAGAGAGTTCCAGGTGTCACATAGATGCAGCACAGTCACTTGAAAGCCAATCACTTCTTTTTGGTGGTAGGTAGGGCTCTTTAGAGTCCTCCTTACCCTCCACCTCTCCCTGTCCCCAGCCCTGAGAATAACAGAAATAAGCCCAAAGCTTCCTTGAAATGTGTCAAGCAAAAACAAGCAGTCACTTATACAGAAGCCTGTTTCATACAGCCAGGATTCCTGTATCCAAAGCTATCATGATGACTTAATGGAGCCTTCAGGGACCCTGGCTCTCTACCTTTTCCTTCTGCTATCCTTAGCTTGTGTGGATGCTAAGTCACCCCACTCATGTCCAGCTCTTTGCGACCCCATGGACTGTGTAGCCTGTGAGGCTCCTCTGGACATGGGATTCTCCAGGCAAGAATACTGGAATGGGTTGCCATGTCCTCCTTCAGAGGATCTTCCTGATCCATGGATCGAACCTGAATCTCGTAGGTCTCCTGCATTGGTAGGCAGGTTCTTTACCACTAGCACCACCTGGGAAGCATCAGGTAGACCTTTTTCTCATGTTCATGACCTTGTGGTTTCAGGGTGACTGTGTTGCCTCCACATGTCAAATCTATATGCCAGGTAGAAAGAAGGCAATGAAGTTTGACCTTTTCATTCAAGAAGAGAAGGATCCACCCCCCGCTCCGCCCCATACTTCTTGCTGTATCTCAATGGTCAGGATTATGACACATGCCCACCTTAGCTTCAAGGGAGACTGGAAAGTCAATAATATTGGCCTTTCTCCCTCAAAGGTAGAGAGAGGCAAGGGAAAAGGGGTTTGTGGATGGATTTTGAATAGCAACCCACAATATCTACCAAAGGTCAGCTGTTTCAAGAGATGCTGGCAGTCTATGATGTCATAGGATTACAATTTGTTTAGTTTTTCTGACAGTTCAAAAACTCTGGCTGATTCAGATCATTAATTTAGTGAGAAATTGGTTTTGGTGGAGTATTTGGGCATCTTCTGTGAACAAAAGAATCACCAAATCAGACAATAGTCTAGTCGTGGAATAAGACAGGGTAGTAGGAATCATAGACCACTGTCTTAGGGAACAAACTTTTTAAGCCCTTTAGAAGAAATCTCATGAAAATAGTTGATGAATTATATAAATTTAAGTTTTTCTTTTCTTTAGGGTAAGGCTGAATTACCCCCTACTTGCCAAAACATGCTGGAAATGCTTTATTGGCTTAATTTCAATTCCTGTATATATATGAAAGTAATAAAGCTGCATTTCTTTAAACATATTTCATAATTTAGAGTTTTCATAAATTCATGCTGGCTTTTCTTTCTAGTGCACCATAAATTGGATTCTACTGCATATCGATCATACCATAGTAAGAATATTGGAATAGTATGAAAGTTCATTTAAGGAGGAAACTTAAGGTGGCAAAGGTAAAGGAACTAAGGTAAAAGCAATATAAGGCAATGGTTGCATTAATCAAAGATCTGCAAACTGTGGCCCATGGGTCAGGTGAAACTTACCATCTGTTTTTTATAAATAAAGTTTTATTGGAACAGAGCCAATGCATTCCTTCACATATCTCATGACTGATTTCACGTTACAACACTAGAGTGACGTGCTGGTTGTAACAGAGACTATGTCCCACGGAGTTGAAGAAATTTACTATTTGGCTCTTCACAGAAAACATGTGACCATCACTGGTCATGAGTGATTCTGTGATAGCTGAACACAGTGATTGGGTCCCACTTCCCTTCCATGTGGAAATCAATTTAATGTTTAGATACAAATAAAGTAAGATAAATAGGTGATTTAGCAGAAATGCATTCAAAACTCTCGGACAAGATCCATTGGGGCATGGGGATATTTATTTTAAAATAAAAAAAAAAATACAACAACAACCTGGTTCTATTTCTGTCTTTGGCACCACATTGACATTTTGTTCCAGGTCTGTGTCTGTAGCCAGCACCTGAGTTTGCGCTTTGCTGGCTCTGTGCCTTTGAGCTGACATGGGGACACTGTCTAGGGTGCAGGGGCTACAGGGTCTCTGAGTGTCCTTTCTTCACTCAATTCTCTGATTCTGTGACCACATAGATCACTTCTTATCTAGAACATAGGGATTCCTTTTATTAACAATATCAGTACCATGCTTTCTTTTCCACTTGGTGCATGTATTGACCAGAAGGCCCAGCATATTAGGTCTGTGTTAGTAAACATTCACAACTCGATTTGAACAAAGCACATTCTCTGATTCAAAGGGACAAATGCTAAGAGCTGGAGTGCAGAAATATCTAATATTTATTGAATGTGTATCATTTGCCACACCCTCTTCTAAGCACTTGATGTATATTAACTTATCTAATCTGCACAGGAACCCCACATTAAATACCATCATTAGTTCCATTTTACTGATGAGTGAACCAGGCAGCCTCCCCAAAATCACACCATCATTGTGTGTGACTTTGAAACACATCCTAGTGTCAGAATCCTACTCTCAGCCACTCTTCTTCCTGCCTCCCCGTGGGTCAGATTTTGCACAGCAGCTATTCTGCACCTTCACATCAGTCAAGGGAGAAAAGTATGAGAGATGCAGGTTGGAGTTCCTAGAAACTATGGACACTTGAAAATTAGAACAAGACTTTTTTTTCACCTACCAAAAAACTTAACTCTGTGCCATCAAGATCACCCTCGAGGTTCCTCTTCTCAGCCTCTTCCTCTCTTTAGTCAGATGAAAGCAATTTTAGGACAATAGTTCAGGCAACACAGGTTGGAAACTGGGTCATTTTTGTGAAATCATCTTTCTTTGCCAAAGCCATTTTTTAATTCTTTCTCAGAATTAAAAAAAAAAAAAAACAAACAAGCAAACAAACCATGTGGAAAAATCTGTGGCAGATGGTTATTTCGGCTCTAGGTGAGTTTTTGTCATTATACTCTGGGACGGAGAACTCTGCTTTGAATAATCATCTGTTATTTCAGTGAACTGCCAGCTCGGAGCTAGTGGAGCTATGATGGTTTAGGGTGGGAATTTTCTTTTTTCCTAGAGATGAACATGTAAGCTCTCTCCACTTGAGTTCTGTAGAATTTTAGATGCCATGTATAAACCAGTAATCTGACAGTTCAGTTGGGGGTTCAGAGAGGTGAGATGGAATTAGTTAAAACATGTTTGCCCTCTTCTCCAGGTTTAGCTTTCCTTGGAAAATACAACCATAAACAGCTAAACTATGGTGTTCAGTACGAGCGCAAGTCCCTAATTAATTTATTTTATGTTAATTAAGTTTATAATTATATACTAAACATTTACTTTCTCCCTCAAGAAATTGACTGAATCTCTGAAGGGGCTTTGTGACTGTAATTTAGGTGCAATTAAGTTAAATTTAGTTAGGGTTTGGTTCATTTAGCTACTGCTGGAAGATGCTAGATGGGAGGAAATGAGCAACATCTCAGAGGCAACTCTGGGTCTAGAGTTGCAATTTTTTCTGTGTGTGTGGTTCTGGAATTGGAACTGAAGTCATGGAATGGTTTTCAGATGTCTTCCATCATGGGTGTGAAATCCCTGAATCCCTCTTCGCAGTCAGTGGCATCACCAACCAGAGGTCACAGTTTGGGCATCAAAAGGCCCTTTTACCTCCTGAGGGGAGTGGAAAGGATCCTTGGCCAGCCCGTGGCTTTGGTGGCTGGCTGTGGTTCAACACAGCCTTCTCCAGCAGTCCCAGTGCTTCTGACTGAGAGGACCACAGTTTCGCAGGAGCGTGAAAATGGACGTTTTGAGCAAAGTTTCCTCTGTGAGCTTTTACTTGATAGCTTATAACAAAGACTTTGTTTAGGCCTATGATTGAAAATGCAGTTGAAAGCCATCATTTGCAGTGGCTGCTGAGTTGCCTGCAGGATTGAAGTGTACTGCTCATGACTGTGAATGGAAATCTGGAAAGTACAATTATTATCGTGCGTAGCATGTGATTATCCTAGAGAATAACACAAAAGCATCCTAGCACACCCCAGTGGTGGATGGACTTCACCTGTTTTAAAGTCCCCTTGGTTCTTGAAGCATTTGTCTCTTGGTAGATGACAAAAGTCCTTGATTTGGAAATGAAGCTGGACAATATTTTTGTGTCCTAAAGTGCCAGGCTGAATTACTCAAGATAACTTAAAAAGATGTTTTGATGTCCTGTCATCACAGTGAAAGGTAACTTATTACTGTATGATCAGTGAATGAAACATATACTTACAATAAGGATTTACCATATAGTGCAGGAAACTATAGTTAATGCCATGTAACAAGCTGTAACAGAAAAGAATCAAAAAAGAATATATATTTATATATATTCACAAGCGATTGAGTGACTTTGCTGTATGCTTAAAACTAACACGATATTATAAATTAACTATACTTCAATAAAAAAGTATACTTAAACAAAATGTGATCACTGAGCCCACTTCTGCCTGTGTTTTTATCTGTAAAATAGAAATGCTCACCTTCCTTTTCAATACTTAACAAGCAAATGATATTCCCCTTCCCAAAAGAAGGGTTAAATATGACTCATATATACTTGAGAAGGTATAGGGAAATCAGATTTTTATAAATTGAATGTTTTTAGCACCTAGTGTCTTAGTAGAGTAAAACAAAATAACTCCAAAAGCATAATAGTGAGATAACTTCCAATAAAGTGGAAACTAAATTAGGTTATTAAAGAGAAAATTATAACATATTAAAATCTAGAACATAAGTTCCACTCGATAAACAAAAATAATGATGTCAACATATGCCTCAGTTCTTTCCAGTCTACAGGAGAAAATGAGAGAAGGGCCCAGAGATACAGAGAAAGTAAGACATGAGAGAGAGACAGAGCCAGGGTTAGAGAAAGGTAGAGTCAGAGAGAATAAGAGAAAATATAGCCTCAAAAACACATTTGGGCATCTCTGAAAAATGAAACAAAAGAAGGTATAAAATTGGGAGATAAACTAGAAAGATTCTTGGCTACAGCCTGGAACAGGGCAAGTGTTTGTGAAACTTCCAATCTAGAAAGCTTTAAGGGAGGATATGGTCATTAGTTGGTTCAAAGTCATAGTCAGCATTTAATACAAAGTCCTAAATGGGCTCAATGAATGTGGACCAAGGTCAGGAGAGAGATTATTTCAAATGCAATTTTTTAAAAATCAGTAGGATAGTTTGTAATTTGCAAGGCTTGGCACCTTGTCTGAATGTCCTAATTCTAGCGACTGTACTGAGCTGAGGAACTTGTAAATGGCTTGGGGAGTATTAGGTACTTATATGAACTCTACTCACTTCAATATGTTAGATTTATTTCATCACTGTTCTAGAATGGGCAACTGAGGCTCAGAGAGGCCCCCCCAACATCGCCAGGAGAGCCAGGATCCAAGCTCAGTTCTGCTGGCTTCAGGCTGCTTTTTGCTGTATAAACAGCCATCTTTGTGGTTTTCTTTCAGGCCTCATGCAATTAACAAGGAAGATAAAAATATAGGACAGTTGTACTTATTAAGATTCTGATTACAATGCCAGCTATAAATAAAGTTCTAGAATCTTGTAGAGTTAAACAGTGGATGGTAAGTGGCCATAATTATGAAGAACGGAAGAACAATTTATAATCCGGTCATTACTTCTATGCCTGTGTAATTATACTCTGTCCTTTCATCTATGTGACATTATAGATTTTTACAACTTTCACATAAGGCAGTGCATTTGTCCATCACATGTCCTTTGAATGCCTCTGTGCTTACGTGGATGATGATTTCTGTTTTGAACTAATAATGTGTGTAGAGTTACAAGGTAAATAGCCTTTCCCTTTTAATCACTTTGACTTACTAAAGAACTTCCTGTAAGGTATGGAAAGCATTCTTTAAAATAATGTCAGATGTTTGGATATACTAAATTTTCGTTATAAGAAAAAAAACTAGAATACATTGTTTTTCCAGTGTCTTGGTTCTAGTTGATTCTTGGCATGGTTGCTATAATTCTTAACCAAGCTGTTATATTTGGTATGCTGTGTATGCCATGCATACTTTATTTTAAAAAGAAAATAAACTGTGAAATCTGGTGTGTGTAAAAATGCACTATCTTGAAAATTCAGAGTTTTCTACATGTATAAATTGTACCTGAACCAAGGAAATATGAAGGGACTTCCTGTGTTACTGCATGAAAGAATCGAGGCATAGAGAGAATATCTTGTTTTTCAGATAGGGGTATTGCCAAGCTTAAAGCACTGAGGTTGACGTCTGTTCCAGCTGCTGTAGGATATTGCTGCAGGGCTAGTCAGGATCGTGAGGTGAGATGGCCTTTTTCCAAGACGAGCTCTTTTGAGCAAATAAGAATGTCACAACAGTGGAGACTTCCAGAACTTTGGGGTTAAGTCAAGTCAGGGGTTCAGCTGGCTGCCCGTCTGAATGCTGTGTCTATGGGATTGACTTTGCACTTTTCATGTTTCCTATGGCGATTAGAGTAGGTTCTCCATATTATTGAGACTTTTTGAAATGGGTCACCTGCTGCTGATAAGGAGTGGTCAGAGGTATTGGCTGTGGCATTAACATCCCAGGAGTTCCACCTGATGGGGAAATGCTTTTGGACCATGGATCCTGTTGTTGGTGGCAGCAGTGGACTGGTATTCTTTCAGACTGGTGAGCACGTCTGGGCCATTACCTTATGCACCTTGCTAGGGTAAGAGATGACCACTGGAATATGAATTGGATTCACTTCTGAAGGATCTGATCTGGGACTTTCAATTTGGCATAAAAGTGTCAGGTCATGTCCCTCATAGGCTCACCAAGGGCAGGTGAACCACCTTCCAGACCCCAAGTTCCCCACCGCATCTCAGATGTTCTGGAGGAGAGGCATGTTTTATTTTTCATTCTGGTGAGATAACTTCTGAGATGATGGAAGTCTTTCTGCTTATGTTGTCCTGGAGAAAAGGTCCCAGAGAAAAAGGGCACGTTTAGGTGGAGGACCTCCTTCCTGCCCCATGAGAGTCTCCTGTTTCTAAACTTGGTCACACACACTTTTCTGCATAAATGGCTGAGGCCAGACGAGAATCTGGAAGACAGGCAGCTTCCAGAATGTGCCTGAAGCAGCCATGGAGATAGAACTATAGTCTGGGAGCAGGTCCCTGGGCAGCTGACAGTCATGTCCTTGCTTGTGGGGGCTGGGCAGTGAGGAGGAGGTGGTATGGCAACATGTGAGAGAGGGAAGCATCCCAGGATGGGGGAGTGCCCACAGTAACTGGACTCCTTGAAGAGCAAGAGTTAAGCCCTCAAGATGTGGCCCTTGGCAATTTCACTTTGTCTGCACCAGAGCATCGAATGCAGCCCACCTCCCAAAATGTCCATTTCCAGATAGCTCAAAGACCTTTGTGTTTTGATCCTGTTTTCAGGTAGATTTAGATAATTCATGTTTATTGTAGTCAGATAGTAGAGATCATCAACCTCGCTTCTCTTTGTTTTGCCTTCTGGAATATTTGGTGCTTAGCTGAGGTTTCATTATCTTGTGCACTCTGCTAATTGAATGGAGATGAGATTTATGAGGTACTTCTATTCAAGAGAAAGTAATTTGTTTGACCTTCCTCTCTGCTTCATTGGAACCATTAGTGGATCTGACTTTCCTGCTTTGCAGTAATAGGCAGGGACACTGGGCACTCCAAAGACCCCTGATAGCTGCTTTCTTAGCAGGCATCCTAAGTGTTAATAATTTTCAGACCCTGTTGCTGAAGCATGTCTAGGAATGCCTAATCAAAAAGTGGTGGTCCAGGACAAATTTTACTTTTACCTACTGTCTTCTTTGAAGGATCAGCTTGAATTTGGACATGGGGTCATAGTTCTACTCTGAGGCCTTGTTATATCTGTGTTCACTCTCCAATAATTGGGCCTTCCCTGTCTACATGCTTGAGGTCTCCCAAGTACATCAACAGCAGTACTTTACCTCTAAGTTCTCCTCTTCCTCCTGCTCTTCCTTTTTCCATCTCCTACTTTCATCTTCATTATCACCACCACTGTCATCACCACCATAATCTCCATCATCACCACCACCATCATCAGCACCATCGTTATCTTCTCTATGATCATCACCACCCCATCATCACCATCATCATCACCATCAGACCAGCTCTGGCTGCCCCACGTCCACTTGTTTTCTCTTGCTTATTTTATGCATTATTTACTTTTCTTGAAGTTTATTTCCAGACCCATTTTGGTCTGTGGGCCTTGGTTTTATCCACAACTGAGCAGAGCTAAGCAACTTCCTTTCTGTATGTTTGAGGTTCTTGCAGGTTTCTAAATTTATAGGTTAATTGAGCAACAGGTTTTATGTCATTTGTTTTCTGTTTGGATACTACATTGTCGTACTCTGGATTCATATACTAAGAAGAATCATTGTCTGGAGTATTTTGGCAAAAACAAATCTAGATACAAATCTATGTTGGCAGCAGCAAGTATGTGGTCTTCTGTAATGAAATTGACAATGCCATGCTTATGTATTGAATGTCTGAGTCATTGGTAAGCCTCTGGTCTGAGAATCATGAAATAGTGTCTTTAGGAAGATCTCATTTCACCTTACAAAGAGTAACCCTATAGATTTTGCAGTGTATGTTTATTGTCCTAAGTCAGAAGACAAGGCACAGCCCACAGGAGGACAATAGACTGATTTGGGTATTTCACTGTGTTTGCAATACAAGCCTTTTGAGTATTTAATGCCCCTTAAGCCATAAATTTTTTTTTCTTTCCTACTCTGCTTATGGCATTTTTAGGTTATTCCACAGATAATTGCAGTGGCTTTGGTCTTTGGATGTGCTTCCCATCCTATGTGAAATCCCTGATTGATTGCTTGTGGCCTTGAACACTTTTCATCAGGCTCTGCTGATCAGATCACATCCTCCTTCAAATCATTGAATTTTAATTGTGCAAGAGCTTTGGTTTTCCTTACGCATTCAGGCTTTGCCAAGAACTTTGTGTTTCCTGCTTTAATTTTCAGCTCATAACTTAACTTTATTTTATGAAGTCAAACCTGAGCTTTAAAAGCCTTGCTGACTGTCTTTAGCCATTTACTTTAGTTTTTGGTCTTCAGCTAACAAATGGGCAACAGCTTCCTTTTCCCCACTTCCACACCCCATAGTTCTGATCATCATGAGAATTAGAAGGAACCAAGTCTAGTACTTTTCCCCAAAGAGCTAAAAATGCTTCAGGAGGCACTCACTGGGTGTTCTTGTGTCTTAACTCTGCAACCTTCCGTACACTTCTGACCAAATGTGTGATTTTATACAGGAAGCTTTGAAGTGATTTGATTAACCCAGTTAGCAGCGAGAAGCAGCAGACCCTACACTGTATTGTCTCTCCCCTCCTTTCCATTTTGGTTCTGTTCCCAAGTCTATCAAAGTTCAATAAAAGTTTTAGACATTACTATGCTATGGCTTAGAATGCATGATATCCTCAGTAGCGTGAGAGGCAAGTAAGGCATAGAAGATGTAGAGATATGCTCTCTCTACCCTCCTGTGCTTAAAGTCTAGGATGCAGGAAAGTAAACAGAAGACATATAGAAGTTTAGCAAAAGTACAAAAGAAGAACATGTTAGTGAATGGAAGAGAATGCTGTAGAAGTTAAGAGAGAGTGAACTAATTACTCGAAGGATATGGCTTTTATGCTGGATCTTCGAGAATGGTGAAGGCTTGCTTGGTAGAAGGTGATCTTAGGAGATGTGATGGTATGTAGACAAAAGGAACATCCTTGGGAAGGAAACGGGGTGTTTGAAGGATGGTTAAGCAGCTTTTGGAATGAGTGCAGATAAGGATCTAAGTTTAACTGTTGGGAAATTTTTGCCACAGTTGCAGGTGGTACCATTTAAGAAGAGGGACTGACCATCCAGAAGTTCTGAGTTTATGTTTCAGCTCTCATTCTGTTCCTGGGTGACCGCGGGCATGTCACAACAACCATGTGGCCTGAGTGATTCACCTAGAAAATATAATTGAAAAGTCCCCAAAGCGAAGGCTGGTTGATGCACCAACCAACAGATACTAGACGTCTTGCAGAGATGTCAAGTAAGGACAATCAGCGTTTCAGGCCAAGTGCTAAAATAAAACAAAATTGCACCTAGCTCAAGTCTAACTGAAGGAAAGCATTTTACCCCCACCATTTCCTGGACACCTAGTCCTATAAGAACACAGGAGATTCTGATTTTTACCCGGTAAATGTTTCCCACAAGGCTCCGGGGATGTTTGCTTTGCTTTCCAATGAAGGTGAGCTGCCATTCTGGCACCCTTGGCACCTTGCTGTCTCCAAGGTGGCACTGTGCCCCGCAGACACCAAGCTGGCACTTTTCTGCTTCTCCAATAACAAATGCGATAAGATCTGCTTTTTTAGATTGCAGCTGCATCTTTCTTCCGTTCCCTTAGCATCTTTTCAACTCAGCAAGTTTTCCTTTTTGCTTCAGATAAATTGCTGTTAATTTAAATGTACTGCAGATCCTTGCCATTTTATGGCTGATTGCTTCTGAGTAATAGGAGGAAAAATGTGTGCATGTTTGAATGTAAAGAAATCTAAATGGGTCAGAAGCCAATGGTACAGAAAGCACAGTGCTTCACTGACCTTCAGCCCCCTGGTCCTTCTCTTTGAAGAGGTCGATAAATAGATCCAGAATCAGCAAATAGCAGAGACCCATCCGGGTTTTTCTTCTCTGCTTTCAACTTGACTTCACATTTCTCATTCAGCACCTGTTTTATCCTTGTTCTCATTTAGCTCAGCGAAGTGTAAGCAGCGGTGGCAGTTTTTCTAAAGTTGTTTTTGATAAAGGAGCTGTTGTCACGATAACTACCGTGCACCATCGGAATTCTGCAAACGCTTCAGAATGTCACTTTGTCAAAATATCTATATTTCAGACTCAGAAGCTAGACAGCTCGTTTGGCTGCTAAACCCACAAGATGTTCAGCCATTTGTTGTGGTCTAAAAACTTTCCCCCTCACTAGGAGAAAATAATGATCTATTGTTTTATATCATTTTGTGGCCCTTTTGGGGGGTTTCTTATAACATGAGAGGGCACAAGTCATTAGATCCTGGTGGCTCAGTTGGGGTCCTAATTGAAATTTACCATCAACCCTTTTGGAAATATGAAGCATTGGATGCATTTTCTTAAGGAAGTCAAGTTTTAAATGAAACTAGTTTTTCATGAGTTGGTGGTGTGTCTTACGTGTATCAGTGGTATGTGTGAGTATCAAGTATATGGGAAGGAGACTAACTTGCCTTGCTTGAGGTGAGGGGTGGTGTAAGCCATGCTTTACACGCAGACATTACATACTGCTTATCATTATAACAAGCTGGCTTTTCGTCAAGAAAGACATAAAGTATGTATTTTAGGGTGGCTTTACTTGCTTTTCTTGCATGGGTGTGTGGAACCAAGATGTTTGTCTTTGAGGACACATCACAAAAGGCAGAGCGGAAGAAGGTTACAGAGGGACATGACATCAACTTAAATCAGGCAAATGCTGTTGCAGCCTGAGCAAATGGCAGTCTGAAAGAGCTTTCATCTAGTCCAGCAAATTGTTTCTCCCAATTTTAATAATTAAAAGAGCCTGTACATTATTGTTTTTTTCATTTTTTAATTTAATTTTTTATTGAAGGATAATTGCTTTACAGAATTTTGTTGTTTTCTGACAAACCTCAACATGAATCAGTCATAGGTATACATATATCCCCTCTTTTGAACCTCCCTCCCATTTCCCACCCCATCCCACCCCTCTAGATGGATACAGAGTCCCTGTTTAAGTTTCTTGAGCCATACAGCAAATTCCTAGTTATCTATTTTACATATGGTAATGTAAGTTTCCATGTTACTTTTTCCATACATCTCACCCTCTCCTCCCCTCTCCACATGTCCATAAGCCTATTCTCTATGTCTGAAAAATGTAAAAAAAAAAAAAAAAAAAAAAAAAAGAAGAGCCTGTAGTGCATGTTGGGGAGATGCATGGCAGAGGAAAGTGGCAAATAGAAGCAAATTGGAAGAGCATCCTGGTTCCAATTAAACACTCTGACATCAGTAAACTCTTCCAGTTCTTGTATGGGGTTGGCCCAAAAGTTTGTTTGGGTTTTTCCATCAAATGTTATGGAAAAACATGAACAAACTTTTGGGCCAACCCAATACCATAAACCCGGTGGAAATAAGGTTTGCATTAGCAGTTTAATCTGTTGTTATTTTAATCAAGTAAACCCTTTAAAATTGCATGTTCAGAGAAACTGGTATATCAAATCTACAAAGATTTTGTTTGAGGGTGATGTCTTCTATTTGTATCTCCAAGCTTTTCTTGCTTTTATTGGCAAACTTGACATCCTCCTATTAATCCCACTGTTTCAGTGGGAAGGAATTTGAGATCCACCCTCTTGAAACCTGAAAGAGTAGCTAAGGTTAGTTCATTCGGTGTTCTCGAGCTGTGTGCCATAGGGCACTCTTCAATGAGCGCTGCTTGTGTTTGCCTGGAGGCTGGGTTTTTAGAAAGAGACTAGAGACAGCTATGAAGGAACTTAATCAGCATCACTGTGTGCTTCCTAAATTCTCAGTGCTCTGTGGGTGATTAAATCCATAAACGATGTTTGGCGTTTGTCCCTAGTTCTTTTCCTGAGACTTGGAAGGGCAGCAGAGAGAAATGCCATGGAAATTAAGCTCCATAGACTCTCTTAGTGTTGTCGTAAATGATCATACAGCTTGGTGATGGTAATTACAGCTCTGGAGGCAGATGACAGCAGCACTTGGCAGACCAGACACCAGGTTGAGGAAAATCGAGAGTCTGGAGGGTTGGGTTTAGAAGTGTCTTCCAAAGCTAAACTTGAAAATGTCTTGGAAGCATCTTGGGGGTTTCTACTATGACATCATCTATTCTGTCACTTATGAAGCTGATGAAGATTCATGCAATTTACTCACAGAATTCTATGTAGTAAAACCTTCGCTGTTCCTGCTGGGTTTTCACAGGCAAGTTTGGAGAAAGCTTATCACTTCTAAGGTCATGGTAGGGCAGCCACAGCACCAGAGGTTCCGGGTGGGAATTTAAGTTCTGTCCCACACTAGCTGTCAGAACTTGAGAGGCTGCTCAGTCTTTGGGCCTCAGTTTTCTCACCTGTTAAGTGGGTATAACAATAGAACCTATCTGCTAAGGTTATAGTGACTTTATTTAAGCAAAGAGCTTGGCAGATAGCCTGACACAAAGTAGATTTACTGTGCAAGTGATTCCCTCTTCTTTCTCCATCTGGAGTCAGTGAAGTATTTGAAGTCAAGGAACTCCAGTTTCTTTATTTTTGCATCATGTATTACAGTGTCTACTATTTGGTTGGTGCTCAGTAGATGTGTGCAGAATTAGTTGACATTAAGTATTATATATGTTTTATGTACTGTGTGTACTAGATACTACATGTCTTAAATTGTATATGTAATGTATATACATACAAATATACTTCATGCTGTATGCTATATACCATATTTTATATAGTAGATTCTATATATGTGCCATAGATATGGTATGATACTTAATTAAATATATGCAGTTAATTAATTGAGATTCCCAAGTGGCACAGTGGTAAAGAATCTGCCTGCCAATTGAGGAGATATAAGAGATAAGGGCTCGATCCTTGGGTCAGGTTGGTCCCCTGAAGAGGGAAATAGCAATCCACTACAGTGTTCTTGCCTGGAAAATTCCATGGACAGAGGAGCCTAGCAGGCTACAGTCCATGGGGTCACAAAGAATCAGACATGTCTGAGCACGTGCGCGCACACACATGCACACACACACAATTAATAGTAGGATTCCTAAAAAAGAATCTAAATCCTCACATGAGCTCAATATTTCTCCAGGTGAAGTCAGCCAGTTCTCTGATCTGGCTGAGTAATTAATTAATTATTTTAGAAATAATTTGGTTTTATAGGTAGGAAAAGAAAATTAGAATTTGGGTAGATATCTGTTATTTAGATTTTATTTTTTCCTTATACATAAAAATTATTGAGGGGTCATCTTTTACTGTGCATGGATTTCTCCTCCTTAAATTAAGGTGTTAACATCTGAGACAGCTATGGGTGGAACTGTGTGCAGGAATCCTTTGCATCTCTTTCCTGCGTTTCCTGTGCCCTGTAAACTCAGTTTTAAGTCTAAAACTAAGCTGGACGATAATGAGAATCCCATTTTATCCTGATTCCGGTTTTGTAATGACATTATGTTTTCAAGCATATTCCATGTTGTGTCTCAGTTTTGATGTTTATTATGTTCTTTTAAAAGTGATTGTACTTGCATGTTATTTTCCATTGATTTTTCTTTTGAGCATGACTTATGTTTTATTTTGTGTTTCTTTTAGGTTTTGTTTTGTTTCATAAGATTCCACTGGATGGGTAACTGAAATACAGGAAAAGACAGAGAAGGGGGCTGTGGTGCTTGTTGGTTGATGCCGCCTTGTAAGCTGGACTCTGGGGGCCGGCACTGACCTTTCCTGGGAAGTGCTGCTTACCTGGGATTTCCTGGTAGATGTGGGTGGTATTTGCAGGAGGTACCGCATGAAGCCCGCAGGTGCTGTGAACTGTGGATTGGGGACACCAATGCAGAGACAGCTCACAGGCAGCTAAGAAAGTCAAGAAAACAAATTAATGCGTCTCTTTTGTTCTCACGATCATTCAAATACAAAGTTGAATTGAAATACTGTTGGATTGCGCTTCTATTCAGAAAGGTGTGTGCTGTTTGACCATACTGGAAATGTATTGATTTTCAATGTTACTGTTTATTAAAGGTGAACTGCGAAGTTTTAAAACAAATCTACATGTAGGAACAGGTATAAGTACACACTAAATAGTGTAATCTCCATTTAACATGAATTTTAGCACTGTTTTCTGTTGTTTAATCTGTACTGAATTCAGAAAGTTTCACTTTTCCACCTAGAAAGCAGTGACTAAAAGAGTTAAGGGCATATGCTCCTTCACTGTGGGGACTTGGGGATATCCTTGGGAGTTTCTTTCCTTCACTGGCTGTTAAGGTCCAGAGTCAATGTAATCAACAATAATGTTTTCCTTAAAGGTTATCAGCAGACAAAAAAAGAAATGAAAAAAGAAAAGAAGCAGGCTAATTGGTCAGGGGCTGTGGATTTTGGTCAGGCATAGTTTCAGAAAAATCGGAAAGAAGTAAAATATATACATATGGTGCATATGCCCTTTTATTTGACCTCTGTGATCCACCCGCTTTTTAGAAGTTTTCCGAGTGAGAGGGCCGCAGCATCTCATGCTGTTCCCGTGACAGAACTGTAGCTTTTTGCTCTGAAAAGGCCCGCGAGCCGAATGGCTGGCCTGCTGTGAGCAGGAGACCACGTTCTAAGAAGGGTAGTCCTCTGCAACATACTCCACTCCGCTGGGTTTTCCTGAGCCGGACAGCTCTTGCTGACCCCAGCAGCACACAGGTGGCAGGTTGCTAATGAATACATGCTTTATAATGTCCAGCTTCAGTGCTGCGGGGGCAGCCTTCGAGTTACAGAATCCTGCATCCCTGCCTTAGTCTTATGTGGACACCCGTCTCACGCACGTGGCCATCACAGTGACCTTTGCGTGCATTTGGCTGAGTGTGCACCAGGCGGGATGGGATCCCTGTGAGGTTTGGCTGCTCCTGTCTGCCTCACACCTTTCCTGTTGGGGGGACTTCAGAGCCAGGCCCGGAGCATCTTGTTTGAAAACACAGTAGGCTCTGACTGTTCACACCTGCCCACAGATGTCACAGCTGAATTGGAAACTTACTGACATTTTAAAAAGGCCCTTTCAGTGGGGGCGGGAGGGATAGGTACTCAAGTTTTGCAGTTCAACTTTAAGGTTTTATAGATTTTTAACTGGTCCAACATATTCAGAAACATTGTTTTGAATTCTGTGTAACCAAGGCATTAATCTCAACAAACTGGGATCCATGTAGGTACCACTTGATATAAATAGATTTTCCAAGATGAATACTTTATACTGTATCTTTTACATTAGCCACGAAATGTGTTACTGCTTGACGTGGACATTTCACGGAGTCCTATGGATTACAGCATTTGACTTGGCTGCTCAGTACCCACGCCTGAAAGAAGGGTGGTTCCTCCAAGGCAGAAACAGGCTGTTGTTCTCAGAAGTTGTGTTTCCCAAAGGGTTTTTGAGTGTGCGGGCAGCTGACCCTGGGCAGGGGGAGGTCTGAATATTCTCTGAATTCCCATTTTCTTGCCCACTGTTGAATGACAGTTCCTGTCACTACTTAGATTTTGATCTTTCCCAAAGGTGTCAATTTACAAAAAGGCCAGCTAATTGCAGAAATCCTGACCCCTAAAAGAAAAATGAAATTCAAACTGAGAGCCTGTCACAGGCTGTCAGGACAGTCAGGGTTCTTAAATATCGGCCACTTGGTGCAATTTTTTTTTTAAGTTTTTATGTTATTCCGTGGAGTCATAAAAAGGCAATAAACTCTCTAAGGACTATTTTATAAGTATCCCAGACCCTAAGAGAGAGAGAGAAAAAAAAGAATATTTGTCCTCAATACCTAAAAGAGTTGCAGCTAGATTTTTGGAGAAAATGGAGAAAAGTGGACAGATAAGGCAATTGAAGCAAAGAGCAGTTGACATCTCCTAGGGAACAATGAAAACATCAGGCTATTAGAAAATGGTTTCAGTTGGTCTTGTGTTCTTTATTTTTCATTTTTTTCTTAAATCTCTGAAGATCTCCATCAGTAACCCAACTTCTCATTTCTGTGCACCAGACCACCCTTCTCATTCTTTGCTTTTGATGTCCACTGTAAGAAATCCTTTTTGAGCATCCTAAAGTGATGTAGCATGCATTTTTCCAGCATTATAGAAAGAAAGGCAGCAGTTTTGCTGAGATCAAGTCCATCATTCTCCAACAAGGATGTGGCATTTTAGTGCCAGGCAGGTACCCTAAGTGAGCAACGTGGGCCAGCTGAGTGAACACCATCCCCTCCAGAGGGGCGGCTGTCACCCAGACCAGCCAACTCCTGCCTCCCAGGAATGACGGTCCAGATTTCCAAACCTTCTGATTCTTTCAGAGAAACTTGAAACCTGGATTTTTTATGTGAAGTGTCTCTATTTTTAAAAAGTTGGCTCAGTTATTTTTAAAACGTTATGTAGGCCAACAAAACATGTCTGTGGGCTGCCAGTTTGTTACTCTGGTCTTAAAGCAAGATCATTGTTCTTTCACTGTATCCAGCCAGAGATGGGAAAGCACAGATTCAGATGGGAAAGCACATGGCCCCACTTCGTCGGTTTTTCCTTAATGTACTGATGCAGCCCGTTGGTGAATGCAAAGCAGGTGTGTCCTCTTCAAGAGGTGTGTCTCAGGTCCTGTATCTTGATTCAGGTCCCACTGAGACCCTCCCAGGCAGCCGAGAGACAGAGGAATAAACTCCCACTGTCATCGCATGATACATCAGTCTGAGACTAAAGGAGATCAGTCTCTTAACAGGAGGAATGAATCTCCCCTACTTTCATGCATTCAGGGGTTTTCTCTTCTGGTCTCCAGCAGGCACTGGTTTCATTTTGACCCACTGAATCTTCTTTCCAAGAGTAAGGAATAGAAATGAGGCATGAACAATCCCAGCCCCAAGCCTGCAATGCAGAACCCAGGATTCACTTTTGGCTCTGAACTCTCCCTCCCGCCCCTCACCCGGCTTACACCCCACCCCCAACACTGACCAGAGGCCATCAGGATTCAGCCATTGGATGAGTAAACAACTCAAGGAGCACAGCCATGAATTCAGGCCAGGGTGAGGGCCAGCATGATGCAAGCTCTCTTGCTTTTTCTCTCCTCTTTTTTTCCCTTGATTCTGTTAAAATCTCTGATTTTTTTTTCTCTCTCTCCAACACTCGAAATTGACTCCATGACAGAGAGTTTATTTTTATTTGGTTACTTTGCACACACTTTTTTTTTTTTTCTTTGCAAAATGGAATCGAAGCACTAACTGGGACCAGTATTAACTCTTCTCTAGCTCTCCAAGATGATTTATGCTTTTGCTTGTTCCATTGCTTTCTGTCTAGTGCCCCCTCCCTTGGTTTTCATCTAATTTCCTCCCACTACAATAGAAGCTCATTTCATCTTCTTTTGTCCAGACTCCTGGTAATAGATTCCGTAAACTCCAGGGTCTTCACAGGGTTGCTGCATTCAGCCACGTGGGCTGTGCCGTTCCCCGCTGGTGAAGGTCAGCGGATCCCCAGGCTTGTGCTACTCAGCAGACTGTATTCCGGGGAAGCTAGGACAGAAGTAGCCATTCCATTAAGTGCGTTCTGCTATGTTCACATACCTACAGTGCCTATAAACCATGACAGGTCTGTTCAAGGACACCTGGGAAGGTGAAGGACTCTGCTGAACAGGGCAAGGATACAGTTTTCTGTGGGGTGCTGCCAGGCTGAATTAAGTTAAGAGACTTCCTAATCCAGAAAGTGATATGAAAACAGTTGTCAGAGAAGGCAGTTTTCAACTCAAGTTAGCCCATTTCCTTGTTTTGGTCTTCAGGGACAAAGGGACCTCCCAGCCATCTAATTTTGACAGTGAGATCATGCTGAGTTTAATACAGGCTAATGTGGTTTGGAGCCTCGGGCTGGTCATTGGTACGTACCCAAGATGGCTTGACGTTGGCTATGTCGGGAGTCTTAGTTTCACAGAAAAATAAGCATGTGAGAGGTAAAGGAAAGAACAGAGATTTTCACCACCTTTACAATTCGCCACCATCCATTTATGAATGGAGCTTCTATAAACAAATATAAAGTAGCAAGAGGTTCTATTCACAATGTGTATGTATTTCAAATTGTCACACTGTACACCTTCAACACCTTACAATTTTATTTGTTGCTTATACCTCAGTCATGCTGAAAATACAAAAAAAAAAAAAAAAAAAAAGAGAGAGAGAGAGAGAGAAATGGAAAAAAAATAGCAGGAGACTCCAGAGAAAGGCAGATCTTTGAGTTTCACTCATGTCATGTTTAAATCCATTTGCTGTAATCCATATAGGCAGCCTGTGAATCATTCTCATGCCCTGTTTTGTTCCCCATAATGTTCCAGGTCTTAAAGTCATTTTTCCACATTTCCTGTAAATAATGGATAATCATTTTTATTTTATTTTTAAGTACTGTTTTAACAATGTGGATAGACCATAAATGTACTTGCTGAATTCATTCATGTTTTTAACAAGTCAATAAAGTTTTGTAATTCATCTCCATGTGTCTTGCATTTTCTGTAGGGACTTGTATATATTTCCACCCCCACCTTCTTCAAATACATACCATCACCTCATGTGTCGTTGGTGGTGTTCAAAACTAAAGGTGTTAGAAGAAAGTGTGAGAAATGTCACTGGACTATGGGGGAGTCCCAAAGCCCCTGTAGATTCTGAAATAAATCTCTTCTAAAAAAGATTTTTTAAATTTCAGTCAATGTGAGTTGCACATTTATGGTTTGTTGATTCTTGCATCAGATGTATTTTCATTGGCTAAAAGGCAATACTAAAAAACAGCAAGAAGTTTAAGGGATTAAAAAGGTGAAACGTAACATCCTCTGGGAAAATCCTTTGGGATGACTCACCTTCCTACAGGAGGTATTCTCAGTGCTCTGTCCCTCCGTTCTAACTGACTTTGTGGTCAAATGAGCCTGACAACTCATGCTATGAAGGAGGGAGGGAGACAGAGAGGAAGACAAGTGGGCACAGAGATAGGTACCATCTTGAATCTTAACTGTGCACGTGGTGCCCATACTTCACACCGCTTTGGTCTCCGTTTCCTGCCTGGCCCCACTGTCTCTCTCATTTTCCCCTTTTCAGATTGGACCTAAAATCAAGGTCCCCAGCTTTGATTCACTTGAGATTGCTTTCACTTTCTTGTAACCTTGTAAGTGTTTTCACTCTAAATCAACGACTTAGGAATTGGGAAAACCATGTGACCTGATGTCTTGCATATTTATTGAGCCAAGTATGCCGACCCCCTTCAAAGAACCTGTTTAGTGCTGGTGACTTGTGTTTTTTCTAAGGCACTTTTAAATGTGCTGAGCTGAGAATGGGTTTTGATGGTAATTTGAAAGTTGTGTGGTAATCTGAGGTGGTAGGCACTGGATGCAGACTTCGCGAGTTTGAATTCGAGCTCCGCTCGCAGACTAAATGACCTTGGGAAAGCTACTTCACGACCTCATTCTTCAAGAGATGAGGATAATGGGAGCAGTGTTTCCCCACTGGGCTCCTACTAGACCTAGATGATGTGCTTGGCGTGGGGAGAAGTACTGGGTATCACTAATAATAATACTTGAAAGTACATGGGTTTGCACTGTGCTTGGGTGTGCCTCCGTAAATGCCCTGGGTTCACAGACTCACTTGCATGTATGGGTCATTCAGCAATTGTGTGGGTGCCAATAACAGAGTCCTCACGAAGGGGCGCTTCCCTCCCTGGGTCATTTTGGATGTGGTCCAAGCAGGGAATGCCACTCTGGAGCTTTCTCAGGGGTTCTCCTAAATCTCTTCCTAGATTCCTCTCCCTGCCCAGGTGATTTTTTGCATACTGATCACAGTCAGATTTTATTTTGATAGAATAAGAGGTCATGATCTGTTTGGGCCTCCATGCATTCATGCTGCATGCTAATACATGCATGCTAAGTTACTTCAGTTGTGTTCGACTCTTTGTGACCCTATGGATTTTAGCCTGCAAGACTCCTCCATACATGGAATTCTCCAGGCAAGAATACTGGAGTGGGTTGCCATGCCCTCCTCCAGGGGATCCGTTTGACCCCGGATGGAGCAGGCGGTTCTTTACCACTAGCGCCACCTGGGAAGTAATCACATCCTGTATCCTTAGCCTACTTTTGTTTTCTTCATAGCACATAGGTGGTAGCCAGTTCTCAGCACTAGTCAGTTGTGTTCCTATGGAACTGGGATCTCAGTGCTGCCAGATCCTTTATTTACCAAAAGATGTCAGCTGTGCAGGCTTTTTTTTTTTAATTGCAAAATGTTCCAATTCTTAAAGAGTAGCTACAAATTCATGCCTTTGCAGAACGAAGGTGCTGACCATGTAAAACATTCCAGGACTACTCCCTGGCTGCCAGTTTTCGGTCTCTGCCTTAATTCTCCCGACTATGGCCTTTTACAGATAGGGAAACAGAGACCTGTGTAGGACAAAGGACTGTTTTCTCAAAGTGACCCAAGCCCCAGCATTTCCTTGTGTGTGGGGGCAGGGTATGGTTAGGAGGAAAGGGGATAGGAAGAGGCCTGTGGGACCACCCCCCACCCCAGCCCCCGCAACAAGCATCTCCGCGGTCCCCTCATCTCCTAGTCCTATTCGACTGGGCCTGTGTCTGACTCTTTGCGATCCCATTGAGTGTAGCCCTCCAGGCTATGGAGTTCCAGTCCATGGAATTCTCTAGGTGAGAATACTGGAGTGGGTAGCCATGCCCTTCTCCAGGGGATCTTCCCAACCCAGGGATCGAACCTGGGTCTCCAGCGTTGCAGGCATACCATTTGAGCCACATGGGAAGCTGTAGTTTGGAATTTGTATTATGATTATTCAATGAGTTCAAGTGACACTCTGCAGCTTGAGGATTCTGGAAGAAAAGCATTGAAGGTCACATCCCAAATATGGTTTTCTTCTTTCGTTCTCACTTCATTAAGTCAGAAATTTTCATCATTTGAAGGGGTTCCTCCATTATCTTTACCTTTTGAATTATCTATTTGCAAATCTTTGGCTAAGGATAAAAATAACACAAGAATTGGCTAAGAGATTGTTTGAAAGGAAAAACTTGTTTCAAGTTCCTTTAGAAACAAGTGTTTACAGGCAATGGGTTTTCTGATTCCTGATGTAGTTTTTCATCATAGCTGTAGCAGGTAACACAATTGGTCACACTTGGAGTAATGACATTTCATTTA
Source organism: Odocoileus virginianus (assembly GCF_023699985.2). Taxonomy (NCBI): domain Eukaryota; kingdom Metazoa; phylum Chordata; class Mammalia; order Artiodactyla; family Cervidae; genus Odocoileus; species Odocoileus virginianus. The sequence continues at coordinate 32,658,680 of NC_069704.1, read as the reverse complement.
TTTTAAAATATTTTGTAATTTGGGCTTTTTGTTTCTTATTAAATCATTTTAAGTTAGTGGCACTGAAGTTTTACCAGCACATAATTTAAGGTATTTTTACAGTTGTTACTGCCTTTTCTACCACTTTTTAAAGCACTGTTTATCACTGGATCTAAAAGGTAGACGCAATGATAAACAGGTATCAGGCAAATAGGTATTGGTTTCCAACTGTGTGCCAAACACTATTTTAAGTGCTTCATGGTTCTTTTAACAGTCTGTGAGGCAGATGCTAATATTGCTCCCATTGGAAAGGTTAGGAAGCTGAGGAACAGAATGATGAGGGGCTTGTTCCAAGTTACCTAGCTAATGAGGGGGAATGCAGGATTTGAATTCAGGTAGACAAACTCTGGGGGGCTTCCCAGGTGGCTCAGTGGGTAAAGAATCTGCCTGCAACATAGGAGATGTGGGTTCAGTTCTTGGGTCCAGAAGATCCCCTGGAGGAGGGCATGGCAACCCACTCAAGCATTCTTGCCTGAGACATTGCATGGACAGAGGAGCCAGGTGGGCTACAGTCCATAAGATAGCAAAGAGTCAGACATGATGAAGTGACTGAGCACACACAGGCTAACTGAGATTCTTGTTGTCCAGATGCAGAACAGTAAGGTTAATTGAAGTCACAGGAGAGGCTCTATCCCAGTAAACAGCCACCCCCCCGCCACCCGTCTCCCTCAGTAATTCATGCCGCTCACAAAGTCCTTGCCAGTCTTGACTTGACAGTACGTGGCACTGTAGTGAACTCGACACTCACTTTCTAAATTTCACCTTATAAAACAGAAGTTACATCCAGTATGTATCCATTGCTAATTAGCTGTTGAAAACCCAGAGTGTGTTTACCTTTTTTCCATTGTGCCTGAAGATGGATTTGTTGATTTTGATTGTTCCGAGGTCAGTTTTCTTGTTGCTCTGAATCTGGAGCACTTCCTATTCATATGAAGCAGTCACTTGGGCTTCCCTGGTAGCTTAGCTCATAAAGAATCTTCTGCAATGCAGGAGACCCCGGTTTGATTCCTGGGTTGGGAAGTTCCCTTGGAGAAGGGATAGGTTACCCACTCCAGTGTTTTGGGGCTTCTCTAGTGGTTCAGATGGTAAAGAATCTGCCTGCAATGCAGGAGACCTGGGTTCGATCCCTGGGTTGGGAAGATGCCCTGGAGAAGGGCGTGGCAACCCACTCTGGTATTCTTGCCTGGAGAAATCCATGGACGGGGGGTGGGGGGGTCTGCCAGGATACAGTCCATAGGATCACAAAGAGTTGTACATGGCTGAGCGACTAAGCCCAGCTCTCCAGTGAGGATACGTGAAGGTAGAGAAACCACTTCAGTGAAGATGTGGGTCAGGGACGTGAAGGGGAGGTTTGCTTGAGAACACATCCTGCCACCTCCATGGAGAGGATCTGGACTTTGGGGCAAGGTGTTGGAGATGGCTGAGCGGTTTCTGGCCTCAGAGACACAAGACAGAGCAGCGTCTGAGTCTCACGGTCATGTCGCTGCTCCTGTCCTTGAATGTCCTGTCTGCAGCCAGTGACTGAGAGAGACTGCCAAGGGCACATGCTAATTTTCCAGTCATTTGGTCAAGTCCCATCTCACATACCACAGACCCCGGGGCCTGTGTTTACTAAATCAAAATCTCCGCTCAACCATAAACTAATGAACAGACAATACTCTCACTCTCTTCTTTTAAAATTTTTACTGTGTTTTGAAGGAAGAAGGGCTAAGTCTCTCTTGTGTTGTTTTGCCACCCTTCCATCTCTTTCTACTAGTTCTCATCCTACAGTAATTAGTCTTATTGAATTGATAAATAAAAAGGTAGATTAGATTGCTTTATGGATTAGAATTCAGCTTCAGGTAAGCTCACACAATTTTTCTGAAAACCCTGGAGCTGGGTGGGAAGTACAGAGGTGCCAGTGCTGTTTGGACTTTTGGGAGAGTTCTAGGTTTTTAACACGAACTATGAATCCTGAACTAAGATAGTCTATTTCCCAGATGGCTCAGTGGGTAAAGAATTCACCTGCAGTGCAGGAGATGCAGGAGACTTAGGTTCAATCTCTAGGTCAGGAAGATTCCCTGGAGGAGGAAATGGCAACCCACTCCAGTATTCTTGCCTGAAAAATCCCGTGGACAGAGGAGCCTGGCAGGCTGCCATCCATGGGGTCGCAAAGACTCAGACACAATAGGGATTGCTGAATAGTAATAATAGGTAATCTATGAGGGTGCTTCAGGCTATTCAGATATTACACTCAGAGCAAAGATTTCTCTCTGCATTTACCTAGGCTCCTGGATTCGGGGGAGGCCAACTACCTCTCTCCGGCCCTCTTGCTCTAAATACTGTTGAGTTGAATGCTGGTCAACTCCTTTGTCCCTTCAACCCTAGAGGTGGGAAAAGCTTCCCTCTGTGGTCAGTCTCCACGGCTCGCCACCTCTTGTTTGTCCCTTTAACCTGCCCAAACATCTCTGCATCATCCCTACATCTCTTCATGTGAAACCACCTGGGGTGAATTCTTTTTCTGTAACACCACCCCACTGCGATCTATGTATGAAAGTGAAAAGTGAAAGTGAAAGTCACTCAGTTATGTCTGACTCTTTGAGACCCTGTGGACTGTAGCTTGCCAGGTTCCTCTGTCTATGGAATTCTCCAGGCCAGAATACTGGAGTGGGTAGCCTTTCCTTTCTCCAGGGGATTTTCCCAACCCAGGGATCGAACCCAGATCTCCCACATTGCAGGCAGATTCTTTACCATCTGAGCCGCCAGGGAAGTATCAATAAATTCTTTAATACATTATGTTATTTTATCTTAGCCGGATCCTATTCAAAATCCAGTAAGTATTAATCATCAATTATAGATCAGACATGAGCCAGGCACTGGGAAGATACCACAGTTAGCAAAACAGATATTCTCTGTGACCTCCTGGGCCATGGTTTTACAGTTACAGTGTCTGCAATGTTGACACTGTTATCATGCATACTTTACAAGAGGGAAAAAGGACTTGAAAAGTTAACTTGTCCAAGGCTCCACAAATGAGATCTGTCTGCCTAGGAATTCATGCTTCTGGCCCTCACTCTCTGAGGACAGTGCTCTTTTGTTCTCTTGAGGGACCTCCGGCTGCAAACTCTGAGAGCTGTCAGGCCTCTGCTCTTCACCTTGGTGGTTCTAATTCTTTTTGACCCACTATAAATTTGTGAAAGGTGTCCCAGCTCTTAGTACCTATTTTGTCTCTCTTTTTTCTTTTCCTTCCTCTTTTTTCTTTTCCTCTGGCTGCCTTTCCACCAACATAAACACACACAGCTATGTTTTATCTATTCTTTAATTTTAACAGTTAAATTTTAAATTTACAATTGGTTGGGTGGAATATGTATTTAAAAACTGAGATGGTATGTGAGTGAAAAAGAGAAAGGAAGGAAGGAAAGACTTAATAATGCTCTCTCTCACACACACACACATCCACACACATACACACAGAAAAGGAATATCACATACGTTAAGCTTTGTTTGATTAAATGAGAAGTTAATTCCAGTACATTATACTATTATCACCTCCCCACTGCTCACTGGGATTTAATGCTCCTTTAGAAAACTTTCTGTATTGTATTTTTTGCTTTTTGTTTTTACTTCCTTATAAATAGCAAAAAGTTTTGCTGAGAAGAAGTTATTACAAATCCCAAAAGGTTGGTGTTCCATTCTGAGCTCCAAGATATAAGGATTGAGTGGATTCAAACTTGGCCAACTTTCTGACTTGGCAAGTGCTTCCATCCTTATTTATGACAGCTTGGAAACTTCCATTTTCCAGGGCTTATAAACGATGTTGCTGATTTTGTCTCCCTTTTCTATTTTGCTGTGAATTATGAAATAACCAGCCTGAAGGTTAAAGCATTAACCCTCTTAGCAGCATAAGTGTGTGTGTGTGTGTGTGTGTGTGTGTGTGTGTGTGTGTGTTTGTGTGTGTGTATGTGTGTAGGGCTGTGTTCTGTCTTTCCTTGGTTGTCAGGCACATTTACATTTTCATACAGGCAGTGAACTTCCCTTTTCTGCCTTTCCACAAAATGACAGTCGGAAATGCTGAGGCCTGGGGTATGGAGAATGATAGCCTTGTGGTCTCTATTGTGGCCACAAAGGACTTCTTGGTCAGCTGTTCTCCAAGGAACTGTATATCTTGTCCTCAAATGGCAATTTAACGGCTGGTACCCCAGAGCAAGACAGGTAATCAGGAAAGTCTCAGGGAGTGTTTCCGAGAGGTATGAGCTGGTTGTGTTCTGGGGATCTCCCTGCCTGTTTTCTCAGTAGAAAATTGTCAGAATGGGGGAACTACTGAGAAGCTGTCTTGCCTTCCTTCTTTTTATCTTAACTCCACATCCAGTTCCTTGAATACTCATCTTAAGTACTTTTTTCTTTGGATTCCTATAAAGTCACAAAAGTTGGGAGCCTCTGATTATTGGGTGGACGATACAGACTTTTCAGAATACAGGCAGGAGGAATTTTTGAATGCAGAATGTGTCCTTGGAGAAGCGGGCGCCAAGTGGGGATTAAAGCTGCAAGGATTTTTTAATCAGGAAAAACTCTTGTGTGAGAGAAAATGGAGAAGAAGCCGGAGAAGGCTGCAGGAGCGTCAGACTGCCTAGCAAGCAGTGCTTTGAGGGGATGGGGCGGGAAGAAAGCCTGGGTGAAGCACCCCCGATTGCCACTCTCTAAGCAGGTATTGGCAGAGCTTTGGGGTAGATTTGGGGGATTTGGGGCTGCTGGATGTCTGTGAGCCACAGAAGGCCATCCGAGGAGTTCCTTGTCTTCTGGGATGTGTCTGCCTTACATCTCCAGGCCAGGCTCAGTCATTGGTGCCGGAGCAGCCCATAGGGGCATGGACTTTATGCAAATGAAAGGGTGTATTTCAGAGCACTGATGGATTTCAGGGTGTAGCTTGATCACTTTGGCTCCCTGACATTGAGGGCCCACAGGGTGCTCTCATACAGTGGGAGCAGTCTTATCTGACCTCCAGTTGTGTGATGTACAGGATAATTTCACTTCCCATCTCTCTGTAAAGCGTAGTGCCCATCTGACAGTGCCCTGCACACCCCTGGCTGGAACACTGGGCTCCAGAGTTGAAGGGAACATTTAGTTCTTTAAGTGACCTACTACCAGTTATATTGGTTTAAAGGGCTTCAACCATACATGTTTCTTTTTTAGAAGTGCAAACTGGGCAAGTCAACATTTTGAAATGTTTAAAATGTCATTTTTTAGCTGTAGCCATCCTTTTATTTATGGCAACATAAAACGACATCTGAAGCTAAGACCTGTTTTTGCTTTTTTTGCCTGCCTCCCCAAACTACCAGTGACTTGATTTCACTCCATTTTGTGTTCCCTGTCAAACACATGTCCTGTGGCGGCAGCTCTCCTTCTCGATTCAGCTTCTTTCGGAAGAGTGTTTATGGAAGTCCCTTGCCAGGCCTGAGGAAAGAGCTGGAGTGGAATAGAGTGAGGTGTCCTCTTACACAATTCTTCACCCCAGCCTCCAGTTGAATTGTTTTCAAGAAAAATCCTTGTTCAGATTCGACAGACTTTACTGAATGCTTTCTATGGGCTACACCGTAGATCGCCAACTCCACTGACTCAGGAGACCAGATGGGTCATGGGAATGAGTAGGTGGAGTGGCCCCATGCACGGGCAGAGCTAGCCCACCCCAGCTAGTGTTGCTGTGCAGGAATGCAGGCTCACGGTCGGCAAACCTTCTGGTTTTTCAAGGCAAGGGAAGATCTGGAGTTTTGTGTGAAATCTCCCAATTTTTAAATGTTGGCAAGGCTCTTCACATTTTTTGAAGTCTCCGCGAGCCAAACAAAACACGTCTTTTTGCCAGATTTTTCCTGTTGTGACCCTTGTGCTGAATATTCTGTTCGCTGCTTTTAAGATCTGTTCCTGCACAATGGCCTTGAACAGACACTGGTCTTTTGGTTGAGTTTCCTGGAAGCCGACTCTGCTTTGGGGATTCCCGTGGGAGTGATTGATGAAGGGTGAGTCTCCGGGCTGCCCAGGGGAGGAGTGGGGAAGGCAGGACAGGGTAGAGAGCCCCCAGGAGAGGGTTTCAGACAAAGCCTTGTGGAGGGGGAGCCCCTGAGTGTAAGTTGTCCCCCAGAGATTTGGAAGTTAGGCTTTCATTTTCATGTCCTCCTGATCACTGGCTGAGGATCCCAACAGACAAAAGTGGGTTCCAGCAGCTCAAGGGTGGCCCTCCAGCAAAGAGACACACGTGCTGGCTGTTGTCCAGGCTAGGCGCACGACAGCCAGGCCCAGCACATCCCACCACAGGGAGCTGTGACTTTGCCCAGTGAGCCCACAGAAGCAGAGGCCAAGCCAGAATTCCAACCTGGATCTTCTGCCTCCAGTCCTGTCCCCTGCTTGTTGACACTTTTTCCAGATGCTTATTACAGAGATCGGGGTGCTGAGTTGGGAGTATCTTAGATCCTGACTACTTGGTGTGTTGGCCCCAGACTCCCAGCTGGTCTCTTCCTCTTGGGTTACCTGGAGGGAGGACAGCATGGCTCTTTGGAGAAGGCAGGGGCAGGTCAGTAGAAACTCGGAAGATGCTATGAACCGGTGACTCCCTAGACAGTTCTGAGAGGGCTCGCTTGAGCTGGGAGCTCCCAGCTCCAAGTTTTTCACACTGGGTTTGATGCTTCATGTCTGAGATATAGGCAGTGTTTGGGGTGCTCTGTGCCCTAGTACTGAGTTCTGGGCATGTAAGACACATCTTGCCTGATTCAAACCTAGAATATTCTATTTCCTTTGGAGGATTGAAAACTGTTCATGTGTTTAATTAAAGATGTACCCTCTAAACTCTGAGCAGTTCCCCTTGAAGGGAATCCATTGGAGACAGGGAGAAAGGCAGAAGCTGAAGCACCATCTGCTTACCAGACATCGCTGGAGTCTGAGGGGCTCAGAGGCGAGGAAAGATCAGATTTTTTTTTTTTTAACCTGAGCCTACCATGTCAGCCCACACAGCCCTTGCCCTGTGCCCTCTACTGTGGTCTATGGCTGACTCTTCCGCCCCATCCCTTGAAGGCTGTCCTGAAATCAAGCCAGGGCTTGCCCCGAGGCTCTCAAACCCGCTCCGTGTTTCTCACTCCCATCACCCCTGCCTCCCATAAGACCCTTGAGAGGAGCAAATGGGTGTTCTCACCCTCTTGCTTTCATCCCTGAGTGCACCATTTTCCTCCCCAAATGCAGACTTATGCTGGTTGGTCCCGTCCTCTCACACCTCTAGGGACTCACACAGCTAAGTAGATCAAAACCAGAGACAAGTGCTCAGGCCTGGTGCACTGGGAAGACCCAGAGGGATGGGGTGGAGAGGGAGGTGGGAGGGGGGACCGGGATGGGGAATACATGTAAATCCATGGCTAATTCAATGTATGACAAAAACCACTGCAATGCTGTAAAGTCATTAGCCTCCAACTAATAAAAATAAATGGGAAAAAAAAAATATTTTTGAAGCAAAAAAAAAAAAAACAAAAAACCAATCTCCTCAAAAGGTAATTTTCTCTCCAGTCTGTTTTTGCAGCCATCCCCTCCCCATCTATCACCTCTGTTCCTCTTTCCCAAGATGCTCACTCCACCTGGTTGGAGCCTCTTTCTCCCACCACCTATACTTTCAACTGTTGAGTCCTCCCACTTATTATCTGGGTGAACTTGAACTTGGCATTTATTTCTCAGAGTCTCAGATTTCCTCTCAAGAAAATGATGGAAGTAAATGTCTAGCTTGTGGGGTGACTGGGAGAAATACATGGGAAATTTATTGCAGGTCAGTAGGACAGCGTTTGACCTATTGCAGGTGCTCAGTAAATAATACCATTGTTGGTGGCTCAGCAGTAAGGAATCTGCCTGCAAATGCAGGAGATTCAGGTTCAATCTCTGTGTCAAGAAGATTCCCCTGGAGAAGGAATGGCAACCCACTCCAGTACTCTTGCCTGGAGAATTCCATGGGCAGAGGAACCTGGCTGGCTACAGTCCAAGGGTCACAAAAGAGTCGGACTTAGTGACTAAAACAAGAACATCATGATGATTATCCTCACTCTTGTCCTTCAAGACCCAGCACAGATTCCCTTCTTTCTCCCAGAAGCTTCTCCAGAACAGCTCACACAAAATTCACACCTTCTATAGAATCTGCTTGTAATGTGGGAGACTTGGGTTCTATTCCTGGGTTGGGAAGATCCCCTGAAGAAGGGAACAGCTACCCACTTCGGTATTCTATCCTGGAGAATTCCGTGGACTGTATAGTCCATGGGGTCGAAAAAGGTTGGACGCAACGAAACGATTTTCACGTCACTTCACTTCGTCCTCACATAGTAGTATCAAGTCTTATTTGATCCTCTGGTCTGAGAGCATGGGTCCTCTTGCTACATTAAGTTGAATTTCTCCAAAGCCCTGGACCACATACCGTTCCTGATAGAGGTACACACTGTGCTTTCAAAGAAGCAAAGGAAGTATGTGTAACTCTCAACTGAGTTCACTTCTGTTGAGGTTTGAGCTAGTTTCTGGATACAGCTGTGTAGGACCTCAGGCTGAAAGGCTTCATCAAAGATAGGGAGCTTCTGAGGTAAAGATGACCAGTAAAGCTTTAGGATCCCAAATGCAGCACAATCTTCACCATGAACAGTACAGAGTTTCCTGAGGGAACTTCTCCAGTCCTGTGGACCAGGAATATTATAAGGTATTCGTTTTCTAGGGCTGGTCCAACAAATTACCACAAACTCAGTGGCTTCCAACAGCAGAAATGCATTTTGTCATCATTGTGGAGACCAGAAGTCTGAAGTTGAGGTCTTGGCAGGCTTGGTTTCTCTTAGTGGATCAGAGGGAAAGTTGGTTCCCTGCCTCTATTCCAGTCTCTGGTGTTTGCTGACAAGTCTTGGGGTCCTGCGGCTTATAGATGCTTCACTCCGATCTCTGTCTTCACAAAGCCTTCTCCTCCCTGTATCTCTGTGTCTTCTCTTCCTCTTAAAGGAATAATGGTCACTGGATTTTGAGCCTACCCTGCATCCAGGATGATATTTTGAGATCCTTAATTAACTTGCAAAGATTTTTCCCAAATAAAATCACCTTCCCATGCTCTAGGGATTAGAATTGAAAATATTTTTGGAGGTGACTATTGAACCCACTCCTCTTGAGAACAGAGTTTAGCTGAGAGGTTGGTAGCATAATGGATTGCATGCAGTGTGGCTGCCAAGCACACCTAAGCTCAAATTCCTGTTCTACCCATGCTATGGACTCAAGTCTAGGCTTCCTTTTCTACAAAATAGGGAAAAGAATTTCAAACACAAAAGTTGAGGATTACTTTATACACACACACACACACACACACACACACACACATATATATGGCACATAGTAGATTCACAATATATTTCTTGTCTATAGTGATTTCTACTACTCATTCATTCATTTAATAAAAATTTAAATCTCTGGCTATCAAGGTTAAAGAGATATATCACATAGCCAGTAACACTTAAAAGTGGTTCAGTGTTTGTTGAATGAACAAATGAATGATCAGATCTATCAGTGTTACTTGCTCTGTTCCAAGCACTGAAGGAGGTTTGTGGCAAGTCTCATAGTTTTGCTTTCTGCCTGCAGGATGAAAGTTGATGCCACACCTACAAGGGAAGCTTGTTTTTGGATGATTTAAGTCCTTGAAGAATATTACTGCATTGTCATTTTGCTTCAGTGGCCTGCACATGTGGCCATGAGAGAGGGTTCTGTGGGGAATTCCTGTCATGATGTCCCAACTAAATAAAAATCTTACAGTACAAAGTGGAAAACTCAGATGATTTTAGGGGCTAGGCAGGTAGTATTTTGGGTAAGGGTCCTCAGAAGAGTCTTATGTAAAGAGGGAAGATGGCAGCTGCTATCCACTCATCCATTCAAACTTTCCCGAGTACCTTTTACATCTCTTACATGCCCTGCACTGTTCTTGTTGCTCAGGACAAGGACTGAACGAGGAGAATTCCTGTCCTCATGGAGTTTATGCTTTCTATCCCAGCTCCGCTTACAGGCCACACAGCCATCTAGGCCTGTTGCTGCCAAATCATCTGCTTTTTAAAGAGCAGAAGTCAGAATGTTATGTCCAATCTCTTGATTTTTAAATGTTGGCAAACACTCTACATTTTTAAAAAGAACACTGTGCAGGCCAGAGAGAACTTCTCTTTGGACTCAGTTTGGCCTCAGGCTGCCAATTTGTGACCCTTGGAATGGAGTCTCATGACCTTTAACTTGAGAAGCATTTTTCCAGTGTCTGATTTTAAGCTAACTCTCATTTTTCCTGACCTCATTGAAAGTTACTGCTTGTTATCGTGTCTTCCTGGATTGAATGATTCTTAGGTGCTTCATCCTCATGTTTCCAGATGAGCTTAACTTCCATCTATCAGCTTTTCTTTTCCAATTCCATCTCCAAATCTTTACTTTTTGGAGTTCTCTCAAGCTTCCAGAAAGCTCTCAGCACTGTCATCTGGATCTGAGTGGTTCTTCTCTGGAGGATCAGAATCTAGCACAAACTCTTCATTAAACTGCTTATGGAGTAGTCTACTTCTAAGCCTCTCTTTCTGACTCTGCCATCCCAATTTTCACAGCCTCCGTGTTGCACTGACTCCCAACCTTAGGTGTGATATTAATTTCTCTCAGAGGGACATGGGTTTAATAGATTTTTTTTAATTAACATTTTGTAAAATTGGAGCTGTCATGCTTTATGGCAGACTGATACAAATGTCTATAATTACATTTTTGGCACTACCGCTTGGGAATAGTCTAGAAATATTTGTTTTAACCCCTTCCTAAAGCATTCTGATTTATGGGCAGGCCTCTCCATGTACACCTCTAACAGGCCCGGTTGTCATGGCAACCCAGAACATCATTTGTCAAAAAGCTATAACTTCGTTCTATGTTGAAGCTAAAAATTTGTCTTTTAGGATTTATTCTTATGACAGGAAAATTTTACGTTTCCATAGATTTCCTTCTTCTCCCTCATTCTGCTTTTGGTTAGAGAGATTCAGGCTTCAGGAGAAGATTTTCTAGAGAATAAGACACATTCCCCACCTTCCATCCTCCCCTTCAAACAGATGAATTCTCTTACCTGTTCCAAAGAGAACTCAAAAGACTCATTAGTAACCCCCCAGTAAAAGATTTATCCTTCTTGAATCTCACTCAGTATGTTTTTTTCTTGGAAAACCATGAAATTTTTTTATTGGTTGACTTTTGGTTTTGGCTAGTAAAATTCAAAGAAAGGGAAGGAAGAAAATGTCTGTCAGTCTCTTCAACAAGCTGGGGCAGAATGGAATGTGTAGTTGTTATATTTACTGATATCACCAGTGGTTCAGGGATTGTGGACTCATTGCCTGTATGGGGTCCAGGCAAATACATCAATCTGTGCAGTGGACTCCTGGCCACTTTTCCACTTCTGAAAAGGGTGTCACTTGTCCACTTCTGCTGACAGGTTGTGGCTCATTCTGTAGGGGTGTCCATTTCATTTTATTTAATTTTTTTTTAAAGAAAAACCAGAAATCAGTATTTCTTACATGAAATTTCCTGATTTTAAAACACTGGCAGGTCATGTGGAATATTTATTAAACAATGTAATAGTCCAACTAAGCACATCTGGGGACAAATTTCCTCCACGGACTCCTGGATGCTATTTCTGCTATATGCAAGCTACCAACAGTTTAGCATGGCTTTGCTTCTTCTGAATGGAACAATCAAGCCGATTTTGCTCTCAAGTTCTTCTTAGAATCAGATTTGTTAAATCATCTTATGGTTGGTCTCTGTGGCTTGGTAGCTGTCGGGATCCAGATCAAGTGTGAGAGGAGGCTGTGATGGGGGTGCATCTCAAAGACCCACACGCACTCCTCTCTGACGTTCCAAGATGGATGGTGGGGTCCATCTGATGCCTTCTGGGATTGTTCACGGATTTATGACTCTCTTTTTGCCTTTGATGGATGAGGCAGTTTAATCCTCTTCACTAAGCCCCATATTTTTCTTTTGTACTGGGAACTTCTGGATGGTCATTGCCTTTCCACAAGAGATAGCAAGAACTGTTTTTTCTCTCACTGAATGTGAAGGTGTTGTGCGTCTCATCTATCAATGCGTGACAACACTAATCATTCTTGGAAACGTGCCATCAAAAACATCTGGGGGCAGAGCTGCGCTGTCACTTCTCTAGAGTAGGAGTGGTTTAGATCCCCCTCCCTCAGCAGTAGACATTCCTTACCTAGCCCGCTTGCAGTTGGATTTAAGGCATTATGAGATTCATGTCATTTACGTGGAATATGGAAACACACAGTGGCTCTGACAGTAGGAGCAGGTTAGGAGACACTTTGTGCATTCAGACCCCACCGTTGTCTGTTTCCCCACCTTTCCCCACCCCATCCTGGGATCACACTCTCTAGGCTCAAGCCTCCCTGGAAGAGCTCCTGTCGGTCCCAGCGCCCTTCACCTCTGTGTACAGGGTCCACACCTGGAAGGCTGTACGCCATCTCATTTCAGCTAAAGCAGGAAGTTTATGAGTCTTTATGAATGTTTCCACTCTGGCAGTGTTGGTTAGAAAGGTGATGGGAATAAGTAGCTCATAAAGCCGGAGCAAACTGGGCTTTTTATTACTCCCCTCCTCCTTTGCATGCTTTACTGGGTAGCCTGAGGGGTGTGTGTGTGTTGCCGTTGTTTTGTTTTTCAGCTTTCTTTGAACAGATCTTAGCCTACAAGAAAGAAAGGTCGTGCAATAAATAAGAGAGGTTATTGCATGAATGTGCTCTTACCCTATTTCAGGTAGGAGTGGTTTAATATCTAAAGCTTTTTCAAACATCACATAAAATATTTTGAAATTTCTATACAATGAATGAATGAATTCTGATGTCCATATTCTATGTTATGTCCTTTCCCAAGTGATTTTTAAAATCCTATACTCTGTTTTTAAAAACTGTATAAATTACACAGAGATACAAGACTTCTGCCATCCAGAAATATTTTAGTTTTCTCCCCTCAGTAACCTATCTCTATGTAATTGTCACATTACTGAAATAATGCTATACAGCTGAACTTAGAACAATTCAGGGATTAGGGACAGTGACCCTCTGTTCCAGTAAACAGCCTCCATATAGTCAGCCTTCCATATTTGTGGTTCCACATCATTGGGTTCAGCCAACAACGAATTATGAAGCACTGTAGCACTGACTATTGTAAAAACTTCACATGTAAGTGGACTCATGCAGTTCAACCTCATGCTGTTCAAGGGTCAATCATATATAATAATAGAAATGGTTTTTATTTTCTATTATATATACTAAAGAGTGTATTATAAAGATTTCTTCATGGAATTAACACATCTCATAAACATTTTTTCATGGCTTCATAGTATTTCATCCTGTGAGTATACCATAATCCTTCATAATATTTCATCATGTGAGTAAATCCTGATGTTTATAATCATTTCCTAGTATTGGGCATTTAAATAATTTCCAATTTCTTTTTTAAAAAACACACTGTCATGGACATCTTTGTGCCTAAACCGTTGTTCATATCTTTGGGTTTTTCCCCTTAGGGTTAATTCACAGATGTAATGTTTCTAAATTCCAAGGTCTTAATATTTTTAAGACTCTTACAGTATTTACTTTCTGGACATATTGGCTAGTTTGCAGTCACACCAAAGGCATAGAGTATGCTTATCTCTTACATTTTTATTAGCATTGAGTTTTATTAGTTTTCTCCCCTAATTTTTGCTTTCATGTTTATATGTTATTTTGTATATAAGTGAACCTATAGTTAAAAGTGTGTGCGCACATGTGTATACTCATTGCCAATAAGAAAAGACAATGCATCCAGTCTCCCAGAGTCAAAGAGAGGCAACTTACCATGTACTTGCGTGCTAAGTCGCTTCAGTCATGTCTGACTCTGTGCGACCCTATGGACTGTAGCCTACCATGTTCCTTTGTCCATGGGGTTTTCCAAGCAAGAATATTAGAGTGAGTTGCCATTTCCTTCTCCAGGGGATCTTCCCAACCCTAGGATTGATCCTAGGATCAATCAATAAGGATTGATCCTATATCTCTTACATTTCCTGCACTGGCATTGGCAGGCAGGTTCTTTACCACTAGCACCACCTTGGAAGCCATACCGTGTACTAGGCAGTACATTTAAGTGGTCAGCATATGCCAACTCCTGAAATCCTCATAACATTCCTATGAGATAGGGTGGTAGTGGTAGATACTAATCATAGTAGGTGCTACTTTTATCCCCATTTTTCAGAGATGGAACAGAGGTGCCACTGAATTACTTGAGGTCATAGAGCTAATAAACGTTACAGCCAGAGTTCAATCCAATCCTTCTGTTTCCAGCGTCTACACACAACAATTTCTGGAGAACTTTCAATGACTGTAAGGGGAAAAGGGAGACCTTGGGGATTAAGTCAAGTAACAAAATGTGTGATCAGCAGACGCTCGCAAGATGGAAGTAAACTTAGATTCTAACAAGCTCTTCTCTGTGAATGGGAGAGTAGGTATAGGTCCCAGGCTTAAAGGAAGATACACCTCTAAGAAAGCAAACTATTTGAGCTCAAACAGGAAGTTCTTTTACAGTCTCAGGAAATAGAATTTGTAAATTATTCTTCAGGGTAACATCCTAATCAACTCCAAAAGATTCAGAAATTTCATTTGTGGTTGTGTCCAGAAAGCATTGTTTTAAAAATAGAGAGAGGCATTTTCCTTGCATGCTGTTATTCAGAATGTAAATTCAATGAACTCAGATCCTCCTGTATTCTCCTGTTAACTTTGGTGCTGTCCCTTTAACTGAGAACACAATAGGTTTCATGGATACTTAGTTATGGGCTTGAGATGTTCTAGCAACAATCACAATTTAGTATGCAAGCATCTGACATTCACACAATAATGATGGGCATTTTAAAGGGATACAGAGAGATGAGGCACGGCTTCAAGAGGTTTATAATCTCACAGGTAATTTTAAGTTTACAAAAGAAATAGAGCAAGATGGAATAAGACACCATTCAAGAGGTTTAAACAACGACAGGGATACTATGAACAGAAAGACACAATTTCTTGTTTTGTGGAGATCAAGAGAAGGATTCATGGGGAACTGACATTTCTGCTGACCCTGAAAGGATAGGTAAGACATGATGGAGGTGATGGGGGGCCTAGGGCAACATATCAGAAACAGGGAAATGTGAAAACAGCAAAAGAAGGCCCAGTTGTATCACATGATGAGATAGTTTATGTGTTGAAAATATCACATTGTTGTCCATGGCTCTGGCTTCATGCAAGGATGTGGGGGATTGGCCCCAATCCTTGGTTTTCTTGTCGGAACCATAAAGTGATATCAATAACTGTTCCAGCCCCAAAACAGAGTATGAGCAGACCTCTCACCTCTTTTGGGTCCTGTGAAGGCAAGGCTGGGTGGGGGAGGACTTCTCTGGCAGAGAAGTCTACTGCCCCGGCTACAGCAGAGTCAGCTTGTTAAAGTGCCTACTCGTGGTGGGATGGTGGTTTGGGGTGAGGAGGAATCTGCATATTTGAACATTCTCTGAGGGATTCTGATGCACTATGAAGCTTGAGAGCCCTTGTTCTGTGAGGCGGTCCTCAGTTCATACTGTAGGCTAGAATCCCTGGAGGGCTGTTAAAAATACTTTTGCCTGGGACCCACACCAGATTAAGTCAACACAAATATCTAGGGATATGGTTGGGTACCAACTGATTCTAAGGTGAAGCTTGCACTTTTAGCAATTCACATGAAAAAAAGAAAGAGAGAAATGATCACTTCTGTAGATGGTTAAGTGGATGTCCAATCTGTTTCTTACCCTCTGTTTGGAAGATATATATACTTGACATTTTAATAGTGACATCCATTGATGAACCAAATCCAGTAACTCACTGAGGTTTCAGTGCAATAGCTCTCTCCTGGGGAACTTTTTTTTTTAATCACAATAAATATTTTATTCAATGTCAATGTAGTCCAGACTTTTCACCAGTGATGGGTAACTTTCATGTCTAAAATTGTTACATTTTGAAACAAGAAGCAATATATAAGCTATTTACTATAAAGGCTACCCACCCCAGTGTGGAAACTGTGATAGGCTTTATTTGGGTTTCCCTTGTGGCTCAGCTGGTAAAGAATCCGCCTGCAGTGCAGGAGACCTGGGTTCAATCCCTGGGTTGGGAAGATCCCCTGGAGAAGGGACAGGCTACTCACTCCAGTATTCTGGCCTGGAGAATTCCATGGACTATACAGTCCATGTGGTCGCAAAGAGTCGAACAAGACTGAGCGACGTTCACTTCACTTCTTTTCACTTCACTTCCTGATAATAATTAGAAGAGCCTAATACTCCATCTATATTTAGTAATGATTTCAGTTTCACCTGTTTTCTGTTTTCATGTGGCTACTATTATCTAGTAATGCGCGTGCCTCATTTGCAAAGTCAGTCCAAAAGCAAGAAGATATTTCTCTAAAAAACCCACTAATATATTCACATATATAAATGCCTGACTTGATGGAAAAACATTACTCACGGTGGCCTTGTGTACCTTTTTCTCCTTCTGATCTTTTAAAAAAATTGTTTATATTGCAGTGTGGCCTATTAACAATCTTGTGGTAGTTTCAGTTACACAGCAGAGTGACTCAGCCATACATATACATGTATCCATTCTCTCCCAAACTCCTCTCCCATCCACACTGCCACATAACATTGAGCAGAGTTCCATGTGCTATGCAGTTGTTCCTTGTTGGTCATCCATTTTAAATATAGCAGTGTGTACATGTTGATCCCAAAGTCTCCTGGGGAACTTATGAAATTCCATCTTCTTTGACTACCTCTCAGACCAATTAAATAAGGATTTCTGGGGTATAGAACCTTGATATCCATGTCTTTAAAACACCCCAGGGGATCCCAGGGGGCAAGGAAGGCCCAAAACCAGGGACAGGTGAGGATGGGCACAGAGGTGTCTCCTTTGCTTAGTTCTTTTGAGTTTCCCTTCCAGTTGGGCAGCTTGGCTATAGTCACTGGGGCCATTCCCGCCTGTGGTGTTATACTGTAACCTCCCTCAAATTCTAGCTCAGCTAGGAGAAGTCGACATTTTCTTATAGAACTTTATAAAATATGGCGGCAGAATCTATCGAGAACCTATCAAAAAGTTGCCAGATTTGGAAACACTTACCCAAAATATTATTTCCTCAATGTCTGAAATGGAAATTTAGCTGGGCATTCCTGTGTTTATCTAACCTAAAACAGAAGTGAAATCAGGTCAAAATAAAATTGTAAATGGCAGATTTCTGATTCTACATTGGTACCCTGGGGTGCTCTGGTGCTTGCCTCCAGGGTAATCAGACCTGAGCCCCAGAGGGTTAGTGCTTCTTCACTGAGTGCTAACTTCTGAGCCTTTGTTCACTGAGCCTCTTTTCACAAGGTGGGAATGACTTTAGAGCCCATCGGGTAACATCAACTCCTAATCACATTTCCCCCTTGATTAGCAAGGTCAACACTCTGCCTGGAGCTTCCTGGACTCCTCCAGTTTTCCTGTTCATTTTCCATTTCTTATTTGAGGGAAGTGTTTCATGTGGAGCCAAGATAGCAGTTGACCCCACCTTTCCTGACTCAGGTTGTTAGGTCTGTCCACCTGTCAAGCCGTCTGTTACTCCAGAAGTCCACCAATTACAGGTAACAAGAAGGATAACTGTAACATTACATACAAACCATTACTCATGCTCAGGACCAACTTCACGGGAGTGAATCTGTGTCTTCACATAAGTCCTCTGCCCGAGGGCTGTGTTCTTGGTTTAGTGCTTTGCTCTCAACATTTTTGAAATTCTTAATAATTTATGAACATGGAGCCCCCATATCATTTACTATTGGACACTGCTTAGTCTTCTCTTGCAGGTAAGTGGAATTCCTCTAGCAGGGGAAACCTCTAACAACTACTTATGCATTTCTTCCCACTGCTCCAGGCATGCCTGTGTTAAGAAAGACTTGCACAATTCAATCACAGCCATTTTATCAGGGAGTCTGAATTAACTTAGGTATATTTTCAAGAGTAGTTATCTTTTAGGATGGCATTTAATAGCTGTTACCATTCATCAATCAGCAATTATTGAGCACCTGGCCTCCTGCAAGGCACCTCTCCTCTCTTGCCCTGTCATCCTTATCAATCATCACAGTAGACATATTCAATGTTCATCTGTGCATGACCCAGCCCTGCAAGATAGAGTGTGCTGAGCTATTTCCTGTTGGTGAAACTAGCCTGGCTTTAAAAAGAACCATTGTTGCCTTTGGAACTGTGGGGTTTTCCACATCAAACAAGGGTGTGTCTGTCAGGTGCCAGAACTATGGGATAATTTTTCTGGCATTTGCCACTGTGAGATTCAGATAGAGATAATAATAAGCCCACTAAAATCCACAGATGATGCATTAGGTTGGCTACAAATCAAAGCTGTCCTCCTCCCACATCCCTTGTGATTGTCATATTGTAAAGTCCTGCAAAATCATGGCTCTGTCCACGCTGAAGATAGCCACGCAGGTAATGGCCCCTAAGGTTGACCTGGGGAGGTCAGATGGTGGGAAACAGTTCTGAAGTCATGTATGTGTAAGTACTTTGAAAAATCTAATGTGTAAAAGTCAAGTCAGTTGTTGTTCTTCCTAGTCGTGGCTCATAGAGCCGGCTTGAGGCAGTTTTGGAATCACCTGTGCAGGGATTGCAAATCCTCGTCTAATATACAACTCAAAACCATTGACACGATGAAGCAGCTCCAGCAACATAAGAGGGCCCTTGTGGTTGAAGCGTAAGGCAGAATTTAACATCGCATGCCTTGTGCCAAGGCAGAACGCTGAATCCCATTCGATCAGGCAGCCATCTTTGAACAGAAACCATAGGGAAATAAGAGTTCCTTACTATTTGAGCAAGCACCATAGTTCTACTCTTTTGCCATCACGTTTTGAGTTAGGCTTATGGTGAAGATAAAATCGTTAAGATGGGCTGACAGCTTTCAAGAATTTTATTAATAAAAAGGCTACTTTGCAGATATTGAAGACCAAACAGGTAGATATGAGGCAGAAAAGCATCTCTAGGTATATAGACATGCAAGTCAAGGGCAGTCCTTCCTATGGTCTGCCCTTCCGGTTTTCCCCCTAGTTGGTTAAAAAGCATGGCTGGATTGATATTGTTATCTGAGGAAAAGCCCTTCAGGGAACTGAAATATCTTGGATCAAAGAACATGCTCTTGGACTGAATTGATCTGAGTGGAATGATTGTCAAGAACTACCAGGGACTTGGAAGCATGTGAGTTACTGAGAGAAACAGTGTGATGGGTGAGACAAGTCAGTGCCTTCAAGGGACTTCCGCCCTTTAGTTTTCTGAGAAAGTCATTATTTCTTTAATTTGTATTGAAATAAGTTGATTTCCGGTGTTGTATTAGTTTTAGGTGTACAGCAAAGTGAATCAATTATACATACAAGCATATATATATATATATATATATATTTTTTTTTTTTTCAGATTCCTTTCCATTAACAGTAATTACAAGATATTGAATAGAGTTCCCTGTGCTATACAGTAGGTCCTTGTTTACCTGTTTTATATGCAGTAGAGTGTATATGTTAATCATCCCAAACTCCTAATTTATCCCTCCCTCCCTCCCAGGACTTGTGTTCTAATTGAGAGAAGGAATTAATTGCACTATTAGATTCTACTCTAATATAATGTAATTCTTTTCTGACATAATCTAATATTATCACACATTGTACAGGACCACACTTTTCTTACCCTTGGAACCAGATGCTTTAGATTCAGGGATTTCTTAAATTTTAGAAATGCAAGATGCTTCCTCCAGTGAATATTGCTACCACCTCAAGTAGGACCTGGGGGAGCTCTTGGTAGTCACACTCTATGATACTTCTTCAGTGAAACTAGGACTAGTCGTGCCAACTGAAATAAGTCAAGTCTACAAATAGCCTCACAGTGGTTCAGGTCTGGTTTTAACACCAAGTGAGCTTAATTTTGGGTTTTGGGAATGTTTTAAGTTTCAAATGTGCAAGTAATGGATTGGGAGTTGTGGTAAAGTGTCATATGTATAGAATAAAGTAATCTCAAATAATTTCAGAATATGCAATGACAGAAGTTCCATGAGGGCTGTGTTATTTCTCAGATACCCTGAGTAATGTCTGGCACTGAGTAGACATTTAGTCAATATTTGTTAAGAACATTAAAAACAGTAATGAGAAATGTTAACTGTTATTTCATTGAATGTTTCTTCCGTGTCATAGAGAGTGCCACACCAGTGCTGCCAGGTGGGTATTATTCCTACTATCATCCTTACTTAAGAGGTGAGAAAACTGTTTCTAGGAGAAGTCAAGTGACTCACTGCAGGCCCTCACGGCAGGTGATACAAATGTAATCCCAGCTAGGGGCATGGCCATGGTAGCTGTGAGCATACATTTGTGTCGGGCTGTCTGGGGCCAAGTCCTCACTCTACCTTTCACTGGATGTGTGAACTCAAACCAAATGTTTGACAACACTGCGTCTACATTTCCTCAATCTTAAAATGGGAGTAGCTATACTATCCACCTTACAGGAGCATTTAGAGATGCATGTAAAATGTTCAGAAACTGCTTGGAACCAATAGGTTCTCAAGATAAGTGAAATCTGGGGCATTTGGGGGAGATTTTGTCACATGGCATTTTGTCCAAAGGAAAAATCAGGGCCTTTATTTTTTAAGACATTTATTATTTTAAAATTTTATCTTTTTTGGGGGGAGGGGGGTCATACTATGCAGCATGATCTTGGGGATTATGGGATCTTAGTTCCCAAACCACAGATAGAACCCACACCCCCTGCAGTGGAAG
This sequence comes from Odocoileus virginianus, assembly GCF_023699985.2. Classification (NCBI taxonomy): domain Eukaryota; kingdom Metazoa; phylum Chordata; class Mammalia; order Artiodactyla; family Cervidae; genus Odocoileus; species Odocoileus virginianus. The sequence goes on along the minus strand of NC_069704.1, from coordinate 32,637,796 downwards.
CATGGAGTCTTAAACACTGGACCACCAAGGATGTCCTTAAAGGGAGGACTTTTATATATAAAAAGATAAAAGTTCAGATAACTTTTTATACAACCTAATAATACAAGAATAACCCCAAAGCTACTATGATAAGGTAAGAATCCAGTGATTAACTCACAAAAGAAAATCTGCTGATTTCCATCTGATATAGGTGTTTACAATATTAAATAACTTATAAAACTTGCTAGACTAAGAAGAATACCCTCTTTGTGTGATAAAAAGGCTACATCTGATATGATCACCATCAGACTTAACTGGTGAAATTTCAATAGTTTTCCCATTAAAATCTGAAGCAACACAGGAATCTGTGCATCATCATTATGATTTGATCATGTTCAGGAAGTTCTAGCTAATGCAGCAAGATGTCAAGTGGATGGAAGAGACTTATTTAAGGAAAAGGGAAAGATTTAATATTTATAGATATTATTGGTGCCTAGAAAATGGCAGAGAACCAGTTTTTAAACCTAGTACTGAATCTAAAGTTTCTATGCTCTGGCAGGATACCAGATTATTTAATAGCTCACCCATATGTAAGCAATAATGTTAGACAATATAATGGTAAAGTAATATCCCTCAGAGTAGGAAAACAACAACAGCAATCAGTACAGTAAATCTGGAAGAAAACAGGGACAGAGATGGGGAGGGAGCTATTTGGTTAAAGTTGATATTCTCAAGACTTCTCTGGTGGCCCAGTGGTTAAGAATCCATCTTCCAGTGCAGGGGATGTGAGTTCCATCCCTGGCCGGGGAACTAAGATCCCACACGCTGTAGCCCACATGCTGTAACGACTGGGTCCTCAAGCTCTAGAGCCCATGTTCTGCAACAAGAGAAACCTGCCATGACCAAGAGCCCGCACACCACAGTGAAGACCCTGTGCAGTCAAAGCAAATAATAAATAAAGTAAATACTCTCCATAGAATTTACAATAGCAAAAAACAAACAAACAAAAAAGCACAAGAAAAAGAAAAAACTCTAAATGTTCCATAGTATGAGAATGACTAATTAAATGATGGCAAAATTCCAAAGATAGTAAGGTAAATGATGTGCTCACCATGTAAAGTGAAACATTTAGAATATTAAACTGTATCTAGTCTATATGCATCCTGATTTCAAACTTAATTTTTACACAGAAAAAAAAATGAAATAAAATCATCAGAATGTCAATATTATGAGGTGTGGGATTATATTTTCTTTTTCATGCTTCCTGTATTTTTCAAATTTTCTATAGAAGATAAACGTGTGTTTTATAATGCAAGAAGTTATTCGAAAGCTTTTAAGGAAAAAAAATTATACCACAGGAGTGAGTTCAACATACTTAGTATTACTTTTCTTCCCATAATATATGCTATTTTGTGAACTTTTATTGCTGGCATATAATTTAAAGTAAAATAAATAATGGCTTCTCTGCTGAAAATAGTCAAGTCTTGTCTTTAAAATGTAGAACTGTTTTAAATACTATCTACCTTCTGCTTCATTGATTAGAAATAATTGAAATTCTACACAGAAGCCTTAATGATTCTTTTTGCCATGTCTTCCTATGAGACTTGGATTCAATTTCTGAAACAAAGAAAATGCCGAGGTGTACAAGAAGGCGAAACATTTACTTCATTAACTCTTAGAAAAAATAAATTACCTCACTTCCTTTATTACTGTAGTAATTAACCCACATTGGTACTGATTCTGATGAATGCTATGTATTATTTATTACCCTGCATTTGTGGTTTGGTTGTCAACCTAATGGGTATTTTTAAGTTTTATGTGTGAAACATTGAGGTAGCTCTCATCTTCTGAGAATTTCCTTCCAAAAGAGTCAAAATATACATTAAAAAAAAAAAATTGGAGTATAGTTGCCTTACATTGTTGTGGTAGCTTCTGTCATACAACAAAGTGAGTCAGCTATATGTTTACACATATCGCCCCCCACCCCCCGCCCCGCCTCTGGAGCCCCGCTTCCACTCCACCTCCCATCCCGCCTGTCTAGGTTATAACAGAGCATCGAGCTGAGCTCCCAGTACCATACAGCAGGCTCCCCCTAGCTGATTTACACGTGAAAACTATCTAAAGTACCTGCACTCAGTCGTGTCTGACTCTTTGTGATCCCCATGGACTGTAGCCCACTAGACTCCTCTGTCCATGGAATCCTCCAAACAGGAATACTGCAGTGGGTAGCTGTTCCCTTCTCCAGGGAATCTTCCAGACCCAGGGATCGAACCTGCATCTCCCACATTGCAGGCAGGTTCTTTACCATCTGAGCCACCAAGGAAGCCCCATTTTACACATGGCAGTGTATATATGTCAGTGCTGCTCTCTCAATTCATCCTACACTCCTTTTCCCCCACACCCCTGTCCACGCGTCTGTTCTCTACATCTGTGTCTCTTTTCTTTCCCGGCAAATACATTTATCTGTACTATTTTTCTAGATTCTACATATCATATATTAATGCATTTATGTCAAATAGACTTTTTAAAAAGCTGAAACAATATAGACCACCAGGCTCTAGAGCCTACCAGGCTCCTCTCTCTGTGGGGTTCTCCAGGCAAGAGTACTGGAGTGGGTTGCCATTTCCTTCTCCAGGGGATCTTCCCAACCCAGGGATCCCGCATTGCAGGCAGATGCTTTACCCTCTGAGCCACCATGGAAGCCCATTACTATAGACCACAGGTGAGCACAAATTTTAATTTGACTTCTTTTGCCGTCTACTTTGTCTTCTCTGCTTTAATGAATATGTAATATGGACGGATTTCCATGAGATCCCCTGTTCTTTGCACAGAGCTTAGCACACAGTCGTTGTTCACCGTAGGTTTATGGGTTGGACAGAAATGAGAATAAAAATCTGGAGATTTAAACTACTGGCCCCATCATCTCCTTTCACCGTGGCACATCCCTCCCCCAGCGGGGGCTTGGCACAGTCTGGCCCACATCCGAAGGCACTTAGGCTCCAGAAAGATCCAGAGCAGAGGCTTCATTTGGACAACACCAAACCTTTACGGAGTGCTTGCTCCACGCCTGGCTCTGTGCTGAACTTGGCCAAGCGTGCACTTCACTGCCATGGAGCTGATTTCAGAGCCTGAGCCAGCACAGAGGAGGAGGAGGCTCCCTCTCCAGGCCAGGCCCCAGCATGCCTGTGGCTTTTCTCTGCTTTGCTGCCCGGGAGTCCTGCTGCCGCCTCCTCTTTCCTGGATCCCTGAAAAACGGCGCATGTGTGGAGACTGCCAGCACTTCAAACTTGTCTGCAAAATGCAGACAAATTGCTGCTCTTTATTAGCGGTCCGGACGAAGGATTCAGGGATGCTCTGAGCTACAGGGTATTGGGTTTCTCAGGTCTTTCTTCTCAAGCTCTGCTTTCAGAAATTTCATGTTTCGAGTGGTGTGTTTGGCCACCGATATCTCTCTTTCTCTCCCTCCCTCTTTCCTCCATTCCTGAAGACTTTAGAAGTAAAATAAGATCTCCTTGTTGATTATTCTCACTGACTAGGGAAAACACACAGCCCGTTTGGTCCTTTGTGAGAAACGTGCCATCTGTCCTGCTGTGGTCCAGCTCTCCTGGAGATGTTTGCTTGACCTTGTCATTGCCAGCCTCCATCATCTCAAGAATCCCTCCCACCAATCCTGTTTCTACTGACTCTCTGCCACCAGTCAAGAGTCCTTCGACCTCCCCAGACCACAAACACTGACACCCACTTCTTTCTCTGTGTGTCCTGATCTCCCTCCTAGAATACCTGAACTTCCAAGCCCTCTTGCTCTTCACAGCCACCCTGGGCACACTCTCCCGGTGACCTTGTACGTGTAGTTCTCTCTTCTGGAATGCTCTCCTTACCTCTTGCAGATCCTTGCTCAAGTACCACCTCAGGGAGACTTTCCCGGATCACTTATTATAGTTACATCAACTGGTTAGTCATCATCCATCTTCCTTGTCTCCAGAGCCCTAATCACTAGCAGACAGGCTACACATTCAGATATGTTGCATCTTATAGACGGAACATTAAAGCCACAGGCAGAATTATTAATCCTTTTCCCCAGAAATTTGATGACCCAACCAATGTGGGTGACTCTGGAATCCCACCTCTTCTCCTGTCTCCATCCACCTTGCATGCCTCTGTGGCTCTGAGGCACAGTAAAGGACTGAGCACTCTGTCTGGGTGTTCACATCCTTGGGGATACAATTCTATTCCATATGACCAGGTCCTGGGGACCTCATAGCCCATCACCCTTCTGATTCAAGTCTTGCCTTCTTGTAAATAATTTTTGCCATGACTGCCAGGGTTATCTTCATAAAACACATGTTTACACTATTGGAGGGCAAACACTGGTTTTCAGGCTCTGTGTGTGAATCCCATCCTCATTCTGGATAACTTAATAAAACTGGCTCTGAACTAAAAGGAAGACCTTAGGCCAAAGTTGTTGATTTGCCTCCAGGCTTTTCCTCCACTTGGAGACAGCAATGGCACCCCACTCCAGTACTCTTGCCTGGAAAATCCCATGGACGGAGGAGCCTGGAAGGCTGCAGTCTATGGGGTCGCTAAGAGTCGGACACGACTGAGCGACTTCACTTTCATTTTTCACTTTCATGCATTGGAGAAGGAAATGGCACCCCACTCCAGTGTTCTTGCCTGGAGAATCCCAGGGACAGGGGAGCCTGGTGGGCTGCCGTCTATGGGTCGCACAGAGTCGGACACGTCTGAAGCAACTTGGCAGCAGGACTGCTGGTATCTGGCTGCGCTCCCGGGGCTGGGGCTCTGACTCTTCCTCTCCTTGTCACGCACTTAATGCTGCTTTGCTGCTAACACTGTGTGTCAGGAGATGACCTGCATGTTTGTGGGAACCCACTCTTTCCCTGGGCCCCTGATTTCAGTGAAGGATTGGGGTTTTCCTCCATGTGAGAATTGTAACCTCACTTTGTCCACAGTCTGGCACTACAGCCTGGCCTCACTGATGAGAATCCTTCATTCTTTAGGTCGAATCTGACTTTGTCTGAACATGGACAGACATGTTCTAGATCCACTATAAGAGCCAACTCAAAGGTCTCAGGAGACCTTAGATTGGAAACACTCAGTTTTCCAGAAGTTTATGAAAGACCTTGAAGATTTGTATGGGGAGAAGTATGAGAGAGGGTACATACTTGGATGACTCCCCAGATCAACCCTGTGACCCAAGCTTTCCGACTAGTTCTTGACTATGCATTTATTCTGCTCCAATTCTTGTCTGTATTATTCAAAGATTACTGAATTCCTCTGCATTTCAGGAGGGATTGTAATATCTACTTGATGGTGTAATGGTGAGCATCCAATAATAAGATGCCTGGCACATAGGAGGAACTCAGGAAATGCTAATCCTTCCCATCATATTACACACTTTTAATCGATGGATTGATTTTGTGGTTCTACAATAACTGAGCAGTTCTTAGACCTGAAGGTGTTCAGGAAGGCTTGTGAAGCAGGTAAACCTTGATTCCTGTAGCCCTCACTCCCCTTTCAGAGCCTCTTTGCCCAGTGCAGGCTTCTGCCAGCACTGAAGAAATCTCCTAAGCTTCGGGATTTTCTTATTTTTTTTTTGAAGTCTAGTTGACTTGCAATATTGTGTTAGTTTCAGGTGTACCACAAAGTGGTTCAGTTATACATATATTCAGATGGTTTTCCATTATAAGTTATTACAAGATATTGAATATTGTTTTCTCTGTTATATAGTAAATCCTTGTTGCTTCTGTATTTTACATATAGTCATTTGTATCTATTAATCCCATGCACCTAATTTATCCCTCTTCCCTTTCCCCTTTGGTAATCAAAAGTTTATTTTCTTTTAGTCTGTTTTGTAAATAGACTTGTTTGTGTTATTTTTAAGATTTCATGTATAAGTGATATCACATAATATTTGTCTTTCTCTGACTTATTTCTTTAGGTCCATCCATGTTGCAAATGGCACTATTTCATATTTTTTTATGGCTGAGTAATATTCCATTATATATACATACACACACACCCATCTTCTTAAACCAGTCATCTGTTGATGGGCATTTGCATTGTTTCAATGTCTTGGAATTTGTACATAGTTGCTTCTCACTTTCCTTCACTTAAAGGTGGCTGCCCATTGTGCTTCATTCCTCAGGGCCCTACTGACAGGTTGGCTAGCTGCTCAGTTAAATGATGCTTGGTCTTCGTAGCTGTAATGGTTTGATGTGTTCTTATGGATTTGATGGTTGCATTTTCCACAGTGATTTTTGAAGGCAGAGAATTAGAGGTCAAACATGTGGACCTCTAGTGAGGACCACATGCTGCCCTTCCCTGCCCAGACTTCTACAACTCCAAGGGCATCAGTGCGGGGAGTGTGCAATGAGTCAGCCTTATATGCTCCTCTTTCTGGAGGCAGAGGCTCTATGCCATGTACTGTCTAGCAATAAAAACTTGAAAGACTAGAGGCTTCTCAAAGATGTATAATCTAGTCAAGGACTTGGTTAGATATGTGAAAAAAATTGTTATAATGCTTGCTTTTATTCAAGATCTGCAAGGGTTTTTTTTTTCATTTATTTTTATTAGTTGGAGGCTAATTATTTTACTATATTGTAGTGGTTTTTGCCATACATTGACATGAATCAGCCATGGATTTACATGTGTTCCCCATCCCGATCCCCCTTTCTGCCTCCCTCCCCATCCCATCCCTCTGGGTCTTCCCAGTGCAAGGGGTTTCATGTGAGCAGAGAAGAGAAATATTTAGCCTGGTCCAAAGGGATCAGAGAGGCATGCTAAAGGAGTTGCGCCTTGAGTAGTAAAGGATGCTTAGGAAAAAAACTAGAGAAAGGATTGGCATAAGCAAAGACATAGGGTTAAGGTACAGACAAGACACAGCACAATTTCAGCAAAGAGCTACCAGCTGCTACCTCAGTTGCTAGGGCTTAACATGAGAGAAAAGAGACTGGAAGAGACAAGTCTGGAAAGGAACTTGAATCCAAGCCCCAGATTAGGAGTTTGGGTTGTGGGGCAGTGATGTGGAGCCCTCCATCAAATTTAAGTAGTGTTGATGAAGATCTGCACATTTTAGCAAGTTCTGTCCAGCTGTAGAATGGAGGATGGAACTAAGGAGGGTGAAAACCAGGCAGAGGCTAAGTAGGTCAAGATAGCACCTGTCATGAGACCTGGAGAGGCCTGGACCAGAGCAGAAGCCATCGCTTTTTCAGCTAGCATGAGTCCAGCCATAGATGGTCCACTGTTTGAAAAAAAAGCAATGGGTTCTGTGTTTACAAACATAGCTTGTCATAGAATATCAGAGAACTTTTGTGAAGGAGGTAAATGAATAAGAGACCATGGAGCCCCTGATATTCTTCTCTTTCTACATTTCCTGGTGGTTCTGGGGAACGTACACATATCCTAGACATAGCTGATATTTCTGAAGGGAAACTGAGACAGACAGTTACTGTTAGAAGCTAGAAAGTGTTACAGAATGCTGAGGGATGTGCTGTTATTTGTTTCTTCCCATTGCAGAAAGGGAAACCCTCCTGAAAATACTTTGTACAATTTCCTGGGCTGAAAAATCTCAAGTAAGACCAGTAACTACTAATGGGGGAAGAGATGTCTCATTTCATATCATTGTCAACTAGACTTTCTTCTTGCTAGCTTCCATAAATTAGAGCTTAATTGTGTAGAACCAAGCTTCTAAGCTCAAGGATTCAATGTTAATAATAATTTAATCAGTTGGCTTAACAGTTAAGCCTGTCATGGACATATACTCTGAAGAGTACATTGTCTTATATAATAATAATTTTAAGAATGATCTGAGAAATGAACCCTCCCAGAAAGACTTCTCATCTTTCCGTCTTATCAATAGAATGCAGTTTTTCCAAGCAAAATCTGTATTTATAAATAATTTTAAAAGAAAAGAGTGGAAATTTAATTTTAAGCCACACACTTGTCTTTCTTTTACAGTCAGTTCACTCTTCATGCTTCTTTATTTTCCCCACCAGCATCTTTAACCTTAGTGTTTTAAAGGAGTGTTTTATTGCCCAAGACTTCACAACATGGGGACCTACAAGCAGTTATAAAGAGTGAGTTTAGATGATATATATTAAAAATGATAAATCATTTTCCAGCCTTCCATAACATTTTATTTTCTGTACATCCTCACCTCTTTCTGACTCATGTACCTGGGCTGATTAATATCCCCTCTCCCCTGTTACACTTTAATCCAGGCCCGTGTTTCATTCGCCTGCCAATAGTGATCACCAATAAATTCATCTTGCAAGCTGCTGCCAGTGTAAAAATGCCTATCAAAAAGCAGGTAGTTCTGAGCCTGCCTTTATCTGGCACCCTGAAGACTCACATGGTTCCACAATTGGAGCTGTAAATGCTCATTTCTTCATAGGCATGGGCTGGGAAAATGAGAGAAGGCTAATTAATGCATTCAAGGGATCCCACTGAATCAGCAAGCCCCTTAAAGGCACAACAGACACAAACAGGCAGCTGCAGCTCCTTGGAATTCAAAACAAAGGAGCTAGTTAAATATTTGAATAGCTAAAGTATATGTCTATTCATTCCCATGAAAATTGCTAAAATAGGCTGTCCTCCCATCTCCTGAAGAGTCAAAGTCATTGAAAAGCCAAAGCTTTTCATCCTATCAAACAAGGCTTTGACGAACAGGACATTTACATCTCCATAACAGGCCGATTCAACATTAGTGGTAATAAAACTTGGGTGCGTGGAAGGACTCCAGAATACAGTACCCATTTACTCCAGCCTCTGGGGCTGCAGGACTGACTTACTGACAATTACATGACTCTTGCTCCATCCCTGTTTTAGTTTGGCATCTTACAGTTGCCTTGAACAATAAGGACGCCATCACGGAGTAAATACCAAGCTCTAGATATGGCTTGATCCAAGGCTCAAGCACTGATTGGCTTGACTCAGAGACAAACTTTTCTCTCATGTTGCAGCAAAGATGACTTTCATTCAGTACTGATGCTAATCCCTCCAGATCCCATCCATCAGGGATCACTTCCGTCAACCTTTGTACACGCATCCCAGACTTGATTTTGTTCAGTCTCACTTTAGTCACATGTCAGTTCTGGAGCCACATGGTGGGCAGGGAATGAAATTATGAATTCTTATGCCTGAGCCATTCGTTCCATCTTGAATCAAATTGGCTGTTTGGGGGTAGGTGGATAACCAAATGAAAATCACGACCAATTGAGGACAAGGAAGTGGATACAGGGTGACAATCCAAATAGCAACAACAAGAGCAAACAGACAGCAACAACGAAAAAGCCAACAAACAAACTGGGCTAGTCTGCTCAGGGCACCATAGCACAATATCAGGTTGGGTGGCTTAACAAAAAGCATTTACTTTCTCACAGCTCTGGAGCCTAGAAATCCAAGATCAGGTACAGTCAATCAGGTTCCTGACAAGGGCCCTCTTCCTGGCTTGAAGACACCAGCTTCTTACTGTGGCCTTGTGGGGAAAAAGAGGACACCAGTCCTATGAGATTAAACTCCCACTCTTGTGGTCTCGTTTGACCTTCATTACCTCCTTAAAGGCCAAATACAGATATATTGGAAATTAGGACTTCAGCATATGAATTTGTGGAGAAGGAAATAGAAACCCACTCTAGTATTCTTCCCTGGGAAATCCCATGGACAGAGAAGCCTTGAGGGTTACAGCCCATGGGGTCACAAAAGAGTATACACATGTGCACGCATATGAATTTGGGGAATATACAATATAATCCAGAACACAAACAAAAATGATCTCTAATAAATTCTGTTTTAAGTGGGCTTTTATCCACCAGGATTCAATTGCTTTTATGATAATATAGTCTGAGAGTAAATGTGCTTAGCTAGCTTCTAATGGATGCCTTGAAGAACACCCAGCCATGCTTCCACTCACGTTGCCTTTACTTAATGGCCATGAATTAAGGGGCCAGGAAGTTACTGGTGACTGACAGTTAGTCATGATTTTAGAACTATGTAAAAGTTTGAGACTCACTGGAAAAGAGAGCTTGTGCATTTTTAGAATTCGTCTTTCAGAAGTGCCTTCAGTGAAAAGTTTTGAGTTCTACAATAATGGTGGAGACTTGAGCCTACATAATTGGACCCCCCTGGAGAATAATTGTGATGTGGTCCAGCTTAATCACCCACACATTCCACCAGATCTGGCTCCAAGTGATCTTTGACTGTTAAAATATCAAAGTTTCCTCTCCAATAATGAAGATTCCCATAGTTTTAAGACTCTGTTATATTAATTAAAGATAATTCCCCACGACAAGTTTGGAAATGTGACAAACAGGACCAAAATCCTTGGAATGAAGGCACGGGCTTCTAAGGGGACTGCTTGCAAGTTTACAAGTCTGAATTCTTTGTTTGCTTTTTTGTTTCTTGTTTCTCTTCTCATCTGTTTATTCATTCTGATTTGCACTATCCCTCCCCTCTCCTTTATGGCTTAGTACAATACTTTTATATTTAGTGGTTCTAAAGCTCAACATTCAGGAAACTAAGATCATGGCATCTGGTCCCATCACTTCATGGCAAATAGATGGGGAAACAGTGGAAACAATGGCTGACTTTATTTTGGGGGGCTCCAAAATCACTGCAGATGGTGATTGCAGCCATGAAATTAAAAGACACTTACTCCTTGGAAGGAAAGTTATGACCAACCTAGACAGCATATTAAAAAGCAGAGACATTACTTTGCCAACAAAGGTCTGTCTAGTCAAGGCTATGTTTTTTCCAGTGGTCATGTATGGATGTGAGAGTTGGACTCTAAAGAAAGCTGAGCACCGAAGAATTGATGTTTTTGAACTGTGGTGTTGGAGAAGACTCTTGAGAGTCCTGTGGACTGCAAGGAGATCCAACCAGTCCTCCTAAAGGAGATCAGTCCTGGGTGTTCAGTCCTTGAAAGGACTGATGCTGAAGCTGAGACTCCAATACTTTGGCCACCTGATGGGAAGAGCTGACTCATTGGAAAAGACCCTGATGCTGGGAGGGATTGGGGGCAAGAGGAGAAGGGGACGACAGAGGATGAGATGGCTTGGTGGCATTGCCGACTCGATGGACATGAGTTTGAGTAAACTCTGGGAGTTGGTGATGGACAGCGAGGCCTGGCGTGCTGCAGTTCACGGGGTCACAAAGAGTCGGACATGACTGAGTGACTGAACTGAACTGAACTGAAAGAAAAACATTTTGTTTCAGGTATTAGTTTTTGTTTTGCTTTTGTTTTATTTTTTAATTGGAGGATAATTGCTTTACAATCTTTTGTTGGTTTCTGCTAGTGCAACAATGTGAATCAGCTACAAGTATACATGTCCCCTTCCTCTTGAACCTCCCACCGACCCTCCATCCTATTTCACCCAATTCTAATTTCTTCACTTGAGTTACAGTGAGTTTTTTTTTAACTTTTTGTATTCTTTTATCATGAATATTTATACATTATGTATTTATGCACACACCTGCACACGCTTTAGAGAGTCCATGTGTGTGCATGTATTCTCTTAACCATACATATCAGAGTCTTTGAATGAAATAAAAGCCTGATATTTTTATAGATAAGATTACCTTTTAGTAAGATTCACTTGAAACTTCACTGTTGTATCGTTAGAATAGGCTTAGTGATGTTGTAAAAATACGTAACCACTAAAACAGAGATTATTTTTCCTCATGCTCCATGTACAACACAGTGTATCCAAACATGAGGTTTCATGGTTCATGGTGATAGGATGAAGAGGAAGTAGAAAACTTATGACTGACTATTAAATATGTGTCATTTCTGTTCCCTTTCATTTGTAAAAGCAAGTTATGTGGATTGGTGATGGGGAGGGGGGGTGGGTGGTGGTTTCTAATCCTCTGCTGACCAGGGAGGAGAGGGAGCAGTGCAGCATCTTAGCAGAGCTGTGATCCCACATCACTCCAAATTTGGCTCTTGATCGATGAATGCAAAGGTGAAAAGTTGGAATTCATTTACCTATCCATTCGATAAATCTTTATCGAGCACCTAAATTGTACCAGCCTCTGTGCTCAGTCCTAGAAGTACAATAGAGATACAAGACAGGAATATTTTTGTTGCTCATAAAGAACTTCCAGTGAGGAGAAGTTACAAAAAGGAAGTAGATAGTTAAAATTCAGAGTGAGATAATATAACAGGCAAAGAACAGTGTGCCTTGGAAATACAAAAAGTAGTGGTCATCAGTCCTTCCAATGAATACCCAGGACTGATCTCCTTTAGGAGGACTGGTTGGATCTCCTTGCTGTCCAAGGGACTCTCAAGAGTCTTCTCCAACACCACAGTTCAAAAGCATCAATTCTTCAGCGCTCAGCTTTCTTTATAGTCCAACTCTCACATCCATACATGACTACATACATAGCCTTGACTAGACAGACCTTTGTTGGCAAAGTAATGTCTCTGCTTTTTAATATGCTGTCTAGGTTGGTCATAACTTTCCTTCCAAGGAGTAAGTGTCTCTTAATTTCATGGCTGCAATCACCATCTACAGTGATTTTGGAGCCCCCCAAAATAAAGTCAGCCATTGTTTCCACTGTTTCCCCATCTATTTGCCATGAAGTGATGGGACCAGATGCCATGATCTTAGTTTTCTGAATGTTGAGCTTTAAGCCAACTTTTTCACTCTCCTCTTTCACTTTCCTCAAGAGGCTCTTTAGTTCTTCTCCACTTTCTGCCATAAGGGTGGTATCATCTGCTTATCTGAGGTTATTGATATTTCTCCCGGCAATCTTGATTCCAGCTTGTACTTCATCCAGCCCAGAGTTTCTCATGATGTACTCTGCATATAAGTTAAATAAGCAGGGTGACAATATACAGCCTTGACTTATTCCTTTTCCTATTTGGAACCAGTCTGTTGCTCCATGTCCAGTTCTAACTGTTGCTTCCTGACTTGCAAACAGGTTTCTCAAGAGGCAGGTCAGTGACTGAGCACACACACACTGCTGTATTAAGACTCTAGCCCAAGCCTTGGAGTCCAAATGCAGCTCCCATCCCCCCACTCTGCATTGCCCATCCCATGTAGACCAGGATAGCATTTTTTGGTGTTTGGGAGCAACAGAAATTATGACATTATAGCTATTTCTTGTGAGGTATGAGAAACTGAGAGGGACCAGTGACCAGAACACTAGATAACAAGAGAGAAGAGACTCTTATAGTGACAGTGAGATCAAACAGGCTAAGGTTTCTTTTTAACAGGATTTGGGGAGAAATTCCACCTCTGCTGGGCTGTGACTTATGCCAGTGTTTCTCCATTAAGGCACCCTTGATGTTCTAAGACTTAAATTCTTTGTTGTGAGGTGGACTAGCCTGCATACTGTTGGCTGTTTACCATCATCCCTGGCCTCTCCCTGCCACATGCTAGAAGCATACCTCCTCCACCTCACCCTTCCCATGGTGACAACCCCAAATGTCTCCAGACATTGTCCAACTTCCCCGGGGAGGCAAAAATTCGAGAATCCCTGACCTAGCCAGTCAATTTTGATTAATTTCCAGAAAAGCAGTGGATCTTAAAGAGCACATTGGGCAGTTAGTAGGAAACACAAAGGAAAGAAATGCAGTTACATCTTATGGATTTGAGTTTCTTCCACTAACAGTGTGTAACCACTTCTAGCGATGTTAAGCAGGAAGTGGATGGCTGATAGTTAGTTCATGTCACTGGTGCTGCATTTTCAACAGTGGATTTTCATTTTGTTCTATTTGTGGTTATTTTATTCAATTATTTTTATTCAGCACCCAGCTTTATAAGTGTATATAATCCTATTATGTTCTATTCCATTATGGGAGCTTCCTAATAGAAGAGCACAAGGTAATAAAATTAAATAAACATCTTAGCTATTGTATCAGCCTCACACATTTCCTGACCTTGGCTGGATGAGTCTTGAGTCAAGAGTCTTGGTGGGGAAGGTGGTTGACAGTGGGTCACTGGAAAGAAAGGCAAAGGTCACCACATCCCAAGACTGGAGAGAAGGGTTTGAATACAATTGAAAATATTTTAAAGTGAGATGGCTAGAAATGCTGCCATCCTCCTACACCTTCCAAAATTCCATAATAAAACCACAAAAAAAAATTCCTTCATGGTGCTTTGAATTAGCTGCAGCAAATGTTGGTTTAGAGAAACTGAAAAAAGAATTTGCATGTTATATTTATATATATGCATAAATATGAATATAACTATGAATCTATAGCAACAATTGCAAAAGCATTTTCAAATGCATGTCCTGTGGCGACAGTTTTTGTGCAAGGAAGAGCAGAAAGCACGTTTTGGCCTCAGTTGGTGAAGGCACCACAGACAGGTCTGAACAAGTCGGCTCAGGTCTCTGAGTCACTGTTTAGGTTTTCCATGGAAATGAAAGCTCAGGGGAGTCTGACATAAAGTGTTTGTCAGACTCTATGGGTTTGCCACTCACTTTGAGGCCACTAATATCACTTCTCAAATGATGAGACTTAGCCAATTTCCCTCCCAAAAGACTTGCTCCAAGTGCTTACCAGTGTTGCTTTGCAGAGAGAGGGGAGTGTGGGGTGAATCTGAGGCAGTGATTTCTTGAATGTGAAGACAGTATTAGGGAAATGTTGTGTGTGTGCAACCAGACATCACCTGTCTTCCCTTCAAGGAGTTTGTGACAGCTGAAAAAAAGTGTTTATAGAGTGTTATGAGCTCTCGCTGAGGTGGTACCTCAGAAAGGCAAAGCTTTGATATGCCTCTCTCAACATTTGTCAACTATTACTATTAAACAGAGGCTGCTTCTGGCTTTCTCAAAGTTCCAAGTTTAAAACTAACCCTTTGGAATTACAGTTTTCTTTTTTTATCCACTCAGGGTAGATAGTGTGACCTCCTTTGCTAAAGCATAAACCTTTAGAATTTACAATAGATTAAAAAAAAAAAACACCCAACACTTTGTAATGTTTGTAAATGACAGAGATGTAGATTAAATGAATTTTCTTTGAAATAGTCTACATGTTCAAAATGAAAGAGGGATGTGGTTGGCAACATTTTGGACTCAAAATTAAATGTTTCAAGGGGAAGAGGCCATTTTACCTCATTCTGAGCAAGTCTGTTCTGTCTCTTCTCACTTGCGGCTTCTGAACCTTCAGTTTGTAGGATCTAAAAATCACTTTAGCTTAATTTTATTTTTTTTAATGCTGGAATAGAAGCTGACCAATTTTCCCTAATTAAAGTAATATCTAATCTCTAGTAAGTGTCCTAGCATCTAGCAAGTATTCAATAAGTACCATTTTTTTTTAGAAATTGCTTTTGCAGAGCACAGGCTCTTCTCACAAGATGAGGAAATAGTGACCCCAAAGCATCTGAGTATTATTTAGCAGGAGGAAATCTAGGCCGGTGGACAGAGTGCTTTTCTTTAAATTGCCCATGATCTCACAATCCCAAAATACCCATGCTCAGGAAAGCTATGGAAGGCCAAGTGGCAATTTATTCCCAGTCATACATGCCTGATGATTAGTACTATGGATTTCTAAGGCTCAAAAAGGACCTCTGATGCCCCCTTTCAGCCCCTGACTTCATGGAATAGGCAGCAGAGCCCATGAGGGGGAGAAATGACCCACCCAGGGTCATGAAGTTTTTTCTTACAGCATCCAGTGAGACCTCGCACGTGACATCTGGTCCAGCATCTTTATTCCACACTCCTGCCCAGAATGCTGGGTTCTGGGTATTGCTCACTTTTAAATACTTTTCTGAGATCCCATGGTGGGGGGTCGGGGGGGCAGGTGGGGAGAATAAATTAATCAAGAGGGCAGCAAATATCCTTGCAAAATATTGTGGTTTTTATGTTGAGTGTATAATCTGCCTGTTGATGTTTTTATTAGACTTGCAGTCCTTCCTACTGTTATGCTTTTAAATACAATTATTCTTGATAAATATCTATTGAGGGCCTGTTTTAGGCGCTAGAGGTGGTGGTAAGCACATAGACAAGATTCCTGTGGCAAATCCTGTTGGCACCCCCACCAGGTCCTCCCAGGTCCCACCATCCTGTGCTTGCCGCCCAGTGTCTTGCTCCAAACACTGGGAACTCTGCCCCAGGGCTCTCTCTTAGCAGAATGACAAATGGTGGTTGGAAGGTAAACAACACAACTTCCTCATGTTTTGGTTAGAAAAACTCTTGAGATGCATTCTACACCCTCTCCGCAAGCACCCAGGTATTTGAGCTCTCATTGTCCCCAGTGTAACCCACTGGGTAACATATCTACTCCAGGCTTCTTTCTCTCCCTGTGTCATGGGCTTTCCCCCGCCTCTAGTGTTCCTGGATCCCTTCCTAGTAAACTGAAGCATTCATCACTTGAGTCCTTGTGTCAGAGTCTGTTTCAGGAGGGTGGAGCCTCTTCTAAGACTGTCACTGACTTCGTGGAACTCAAGTTCTAGAAAAGGGTAAAGATAAGAAATAATACCAGAAGTGAGTCAGATCCTTCATTGGTACATACTGAGAAGGAGGGCTCCTGGTAGCCCAGCTGGTAAAGAATCCCCCTGCAATGCAGCAGACCCTGGTTTGATTCCTGGGTTGGGAAGATTCCCCGGAGAAGGGATAGGCTACCCACTCCAGTATTTTTGGGCTTCCCTGGTGTCAGTCGGTAGAGAATCCACCCACAATGTGGGAGATCTGGGTTCGATCCCTGGGTTGGGGAGATCCCCTGGAGGAGGGCATGGCAACCCACTCCAGTATTCTTGCTTGGAGAATCCCATGGACAGAGGAGCCTGGAGGGCTGCAGTCCACGGGGTTGCAAAGAGTCAGACACGACTGAGGACAAAAGACAAGCACACGTGCACTGAGGAGAAAGGGCTGGTCATGAGTGAGTGGGGCTGAGAGAGACTCAGGTTAAAAGGTTGAGGCCAGGGCCCCCCTGAAGTGTGATAGTTGCCCTGAAAACTGAAGGATTAGAGGTGGTTTGCCGTGAGGAAAGCCTGAGCAGAGGATTTGGGGAGGAGGCAGGGAAATGTGCAGAGTGTGCAGGAGCAGGAAAGAGACCACTGTGGCCGTTTCCTAGGGGATGGGAGGGTGGGGGAACCCACGTGGTACAGGACTCTAGTCATCATCAGAAGTTTATACTAGATGTGACAAGACAGCTTTACAGGTTGTTCAGTGGGGGAATGCAATCGTCTGACTGATACTTGAAAATATTACTCTGGCAGCTCTATGGAAAAAAGGTTTAGAGGGGGCAAGAACAAGAGAGCAGGAGACAGGGGAGAAGGTCACTGTAGAAGTCTAAGTGGCAGATGACAGATGGTTCTGAGCACCCGGTTCAACAGTTGATAGGGATATAGTTAAACAGAATTTAGATGCAGAGTTGTGGTTTAGTCACTAAGTCTTGTCCAACTCTTTGTGACCCCATGGAATGTAGCCCACTCAGCTCCTCTGTCCCTGGGAGGCAAGAAGAGTGGAGTGATTTGCTATTTCCTTCTCCAGAGGATCTTATCGACCCAGGGATTTGAACCCGTGTCTTCTGCATTGACAGGCGGATTCTTTATCACTGAACCACCAGGGAAGCCCAGATGAGGAGTACCTATGCATTTAAACTTTTGTCTCTGAAACTATTTATATTTATTTCACTGGTTCTTAGCATTTTGCAGTGAAGTACCTTTTTCAAATGCTAGGAAATATGTGGATTTTCTCTCCAGAAAAATACAGATATGCATGAAATGCGATTTTGAATTTGTGAATTGGAATTTAGAGGTCATGGGGTCAGTTAATATCTGTGTGTATGTGTGCTGTGCTGTGCTAAGTTGATTCAGTTGTGTCAGACTCTTTATGACGTTATAGACTGTAGCCTGCCAGACTCCTCTGTCCATGGGATTCTCCAGGCAATAATACAGGAATGGATTGCCATGCCCTCCTCCAAGGGATCTTCCCGACCCAGGGATCGAACCCGCATCTCTTATGTCTCCTGCACTGGCAGGTGGGTCTTTACCAGTAGACCTGGGAAGCCCCACAATATGCATATTTTTCTTCAAATTTGTCAATTGGGGGTGTTCAGTGTTACTTTTCTTATGAATAGTGAACATAAGTCACATTGGAAATTTGAGGGAACGAAGAGGATGGAGCCAATGGAGGCTGGTCAGGAGGAATCTGTAACCCTTTGGAACTGTGATTTAACTTAAAGCGAGCCCTCTTGCTGGTCTGTGGAGATGGGACTTATATAAAGGTTGTGTCCCTAAGTAAAAGATTAAGTTAAATCGAAGTGGAAACTTGGCCCCAAACTACATTGTTCTGTGCACTGTGGAACTGGAATTAATTTGAAGCAAACTATTACTCACTCTGATTATGTGTCAGTTGGAAAGAGATGATTGTATCATCAACAAAGCGGTCCTTTTCTTTCATTTCCTTTCCAATGCAGTGACCAGTCAGCCTACTTCTCTGTGTGAGGTGACAGGCAGTCAGCTGCTCACCCAGGCACTTACGGAGTGTACTCTGGGCCGAACACTTTCCCTGCAGCCAGGCAGCTCATGGCTCCTCTCTCACTGGTCCTCCAGGGAATGGGTGTGGCCATGAAAAGTTGGAGGTGAAGTGCATTTTTGTCAGTAAATTTTATTTTCCCATGTGCTTCCATCATCACAGCATTAGAGATGCTTGAGGGTGGAGGGTGATGAATCTTGCCTTGAAATATAGAGAAATTTCAATAATAAAAAGAAAATTATGAAGAAATTTTAATTGACAACACAGCAAATTTTAATTCCTCCAGAGTTGGAAGAGTTGCTTTCCCTTCTAACATATAAAAACAATTTTTTTTCTGAAACTTACAAGTCAAAACTCCATAAATGACATTCTCTTGAGATCAGAACCCTTCTAACAATCACATTTAGTGTTTGTACCATTCAGCACCACAGGGAAGATTAAATTTCTTCCACTTTGCCTGTTTCTCCCTCCTTCCTCTGATTCTCTCCCTTACATCATAAATATTTCTTTTCAACCCCCAAATTTAAGTTTTCCTTTGAGAGACATTTGAAAAGCAATCTTTATTGCTATTTATTTTATTTAGTTTGAGTCTCATTTTAGAGCTGTTGATGTGGTGATATGCTCTTTTCTTTTCTATCTTCCTTTTCTCTGGATGAGGAAAAACTTTCTAGAACTTTCTTCAAGAGAGATGGATTTAATTGGCTAATTTCATAATATCGAGTCTTTGTTGGTCTAGATTCCAAAAGAAGGAGTTCCTTTAAGCCTGCTGCAACTATATTTGCTTTTAAAGGAGCCCTTTATGTTGCAGTGAATAAAGTGTCTCTTATTAAATAGAAAATAAATGAATGTTTGGCAGGACTCTGCTCCCAATGGGTGAAACATTGCAGGAAATTGAGAAATTGTTTCTTTTTGGCCTCATGGGAAAGTTTCGTGGTTGAGTTTAGTATCACGGTTTTAAGACTACTGCTTAAATTCATCAAGAAAAAGTTGTTGAACAAGGGGCAGCTTTTGGAGGGGAGAGGGGTATCAGTGTGATAGTGCTCTGACTGGCCTGTTCAATTTTCCAAGAACTTTGGCATATGGTCAAGGATGTTACATTCTCTCTTACATAATAATTGTGTTAATGTTAAAAAGGACTTAGAAATATTTTAGCTACTTAGGAACAAGCTTGTTAAAAGTTAGCCTCAGTTGTACTCTTTAATTTGTACCTGCCAAAAAGAGTGTTTTGCATGCCCAAAGAAGAAATGTGTCTCAGTTGCAGCCTCTAGCCTCTGTTCTCCACTGGACTTTGGGTTCTGGTTAAACTTGATCAGATCCACTGGCCACCTGATGCGAAGAGCTGACTCATTTGAAAAGACCCTGATGCTGGGAAGGATTGAAGGCAGGAGGAGAAGGGGACAACAGAGGATGAGATGTTTGGATGGCATCACTGGCTCAGTAGACTTGGGTTTGGGCTTCCCTGGTGGCTCAGATGGTGAAGCGTCTGCCTGCAATGTGGGAGACTTGGGTTTGATCCCTGGGTCAGGAAGATGCCCTGGAGAAGGAAATAGCAACCCACTCCAGTATTCTTGCTTGGAAAATTCCATGGATGGAGGAGGCTGGGAGGCTAGCCAGTTCATGGGGTCACAAAGAGTTGGACACGACCGAGCGACTTCACTTTCTTCACTTTCACTTTGAGCAAACTCCAGGAGATAGTCAAGGATAGGGAAGCCTGACGTGCTGCAGTTCATGGGGTTGCAAAAAGTCAGACATGACTTAGCAACTCAGCAACACAGCTTTGAGCTCGAGACCTGAGACTCAAACCCTCGACGTCTCCCTCTTAGGTTTTCTCCACGTGCTGCTGCTGCTTAGGTGCTCAGTTCTATCAGACTCCTTATGACCCCATGGACTGTAGCCCACCAGGCCCCTCTGTCCGTGGGATTTTCCAGGCAAGAATACTGCAGTGGGTTGCCATTTCCTACTTCAGGGGAATCTTCCACAGAGTCACCTTATTTGGGATTTGTGCCCCATATCCACACTGTGAGTTGAACCCCTAGGCCTATTTCTCTGTCAGTTTCCTTGGAGATATTGGGCAGCATCACCATGTGTCTTGTTGTCTAAACTCAAGAATATCCTTGTTCATTTCTTATACTCTCCTATACTTACAATCAATGTCCAAGTCCTCTTGATTCCCCTGAATCGACCAGACAGCAGTCCCCATCTTGTCCCTGTCTCATTTCTCTACTACCAGGCTCAGGTCATGATTTTTTCAGGCCCTGATTTCTCTAAAAGCCTTCTCAACCAGTCTCTTGCCCTCAGTCTTTCTCTAGTATCATCCTGTTTCTATCCTGCAATCACTTTCTAAAATTAATTTTGATCTTGTTTCTTCCTGGCCTAAGGTTGGTTGATTGGCTTCTAGGGTCTACCTGCAATTTCACCATAGATTCCAAACTCTTGGCTTAGTCCTTGTTTATGGTCTCAGCTTTTTTTTTTTTTTTTTCTCTTTCCAGCTGTATCAGCCCCTTGACAAATATGATGCTTCTCACTCTGATCATAGCTGAACAATTTACAGTGAAAATATCCCCCTCTGCCTTTTCCCATTCTTGTTGAATTTTAGTCTCTTGTCAAGAAGTCAGAGAACTCTTCCCCCATAACTGCCCCCCTACCCTGCCTCCCAGATTCAGCTAAATAGCCCTCCTTTGAGTTCCCATATACCCCTGATGTTGTTCTAGGAGAGCTGATCCTTGATTTTAGTCTCCTTGAGGGAATAACATGCAGTTCTTTTTTCTTGACTCTTCAAATATGCCAGCTGAAGAAAAAAATGAGGAATGAATGACTAATTCAAGTGTTTTTCCATGTATAAAATTGGATCCTGATTATGACATTGTAGTAGTAGTAGTGTTAGTCATTCAGTCATGTCCAACTCTTTGAGATCCCATGGACTGTAAAGATCACCAGGCTCCTCTGTCCATGAGATTTTCCAGGCAAGAATACTGGAGTGAGTTGCCATTCTCTTCACTTTGGCTAATTTTGGTTATTTGGAGGATTGGAAAAGCAATTATGAAAGAAAAAAAATTCTGGATTTGGCATCAGGAAGATGAGTCCCTGCTCAGTTGCTAACAACTGTGGCTCTTGCTAATCAGCCAGTTGTTCTGAGTCTCAGTCTCTTGTCAAGGAGCAGGGGTTTATTATAAGGTCTGGCTGAGAACAAGGGAAGGAGTCTGCGGTGGGAGACGAAGCTGGTGAATTATAATGACTACACAAGTGGTATCTGCCTTACTCTCATTCTTTTCATACCTGTAGTTCTCCCTACTGCACCTATGCCAAACACCAGCCTAGGACAGGTGTGTGTGTGTGTGTGTGTGTGTGTGTGTGTGGTGGGGGCGGGTGAATGGTTTCATGTGGCAAAGATGGGAGGCATGTGTTTGTTCAATTAGTCAGAGACCTACCAATGGCAGGATGGATATCAGAAGTGGTTCACCCTTAACTTTCCTTTTGGAAATACACAGTCCACCTTCTTATACACTGTTGGTGAAAGTAAGACCTCATGTATCGAGAAAGCAATTAGATAATGTGCATTGAGAACCTTAACAGTATTTCCCTGTTTTGACCCAGTAATTCTATTTCTGGAATTTATCTTGAGGGAATGATCTCTAAAAATGGAGACGAGAGCACCTAAGACATACAAGGATATTCCTGGAAGTTGTGGTTGTGATAGTGGATAATGGACAATAATCTGAAGTGGGTAATCTGTGAGGGGCACTATGCCTTGCCCTTCAGTGGGTACTCGGTTAGATAGAAAGATGATTTTGAGAAAATACTCAAGTGAAAAAGGAGTCCAAATATTTAATCCATGATGATAATTAGAACTAAGTAAATCAAAAGAATATAGAAAAACAAAAGTGACCATTAGGAAAATTCAGTCTGTTTTGAAAGAGGTTAGTTGTAACTAAGAAATCCATAGGCCTTGCTACCCAAGGACCCAGTAAATGAGGTCACTGTCTTCATGCAAACGAATCTTTCTTTAGCATTGGTTAGAGGCCAGGCCTTCCCTCTGCCTTTTAAAATCTGGCAAAAAACATTCAGAGAAATACCAATCAGAAGTAAAAACTGGCTTACAGCTGAAGTTGTAGAATACCAATAAAGGAAAGGCTTAAATGTACTTTAAAAAGATAGCAATCGTGACAACTTGGTAAGGCATTTTTGAGTGTGCAAAGAGTTTTTATATACATTTTCCATTTCCATGGGCTCTTTTCTTATGTAGCCTTTTATCCTGCTGCTGCTGCTGCTGCTGCTAAGTCGCTTCAGTCGTGTCCGACTCTTAGTGACCTCATGGACCGCAGCCTACCAGGCTCCTCCATCCATGGGATTTTCCAGGCAAGAGTACTGGAGTGGGGTGCCATTGCCTTCTCCAGCCTTTTATCCTAGCTGCCTGTAAAAATCACTGCAGACCTAAGGAGCTGAGAAACACAGTTACTACTTATTTGGGCTCCATTCTCTTTATCAGGCATACCTGGGGCTCTATTACCTTGGGCAAATTTGGAACAGGGAGGCCTGGCATGCTACAGTACACGGGATCTCAGAGTCAGACACGACTTAGTGACTGAACAACAGCAAACCCTTTATTGGCCTCTTATCCAGAGATTTCCCTGCTGTGCTGAATTTACTTTGAACCCAGGGGAAATTACCTAGAAAGGAACAGTAGGGCCCAGGAAGCAAACAGGAGTTTCACTGGGTTTTTTCACTGAGGACCTCCAAACATTTGGCAGACCTTTCCCCTCACATGCCTCTGGAGCCTTGTGCTACAAAGAGGTGTGAAGCTGTTGGGAGTTGCCCACCATTTCACAGCAAGTCGGTTGTGGAATCCATCTAGAATTGCGATCCTCTTTCTTCCTCTTGAATCCCCATCCAGCCTGAGTGTCAGTCCTCCCATGGGATTTCATGTTCCTCTTTTGTACTGCTTGTCTTTGCTCCAGAAAAGATTTGTTTTCTTTGATTATTTCCCCACATGTCCATGGTTGTGAACCAGGGTGCGTTTGTCAAATGCACTGTGTTGTTTTCACCCCTGCTTCCCTGTTTGATGATTTGATACTTAGGGGAGAGAGAGACAGTGAGGAGGAAAATCTGCTCAGTGCCTTGAACCCTGGGTTTTGGCCATTTTTCGTGAAGACAGGCTCTTGCCGCCTCTTACCTGATCCCAACCTCCCTGCTCTCAGGACGAGAAATAAATCTTTTCACAAAAACCCAAGGGTTTGTTTCCAGGTGTTTGAGGGGAAGCTTTAGTCCCCAGTGGAGCTTTTTGGGGGAGTTTGTTATTTCACTAGGGATAGGGCTGAATGCCTCTGGTTTACGCTTCTCTTTCGAAGTTTATTTTATGTTTTGTTGTGGTTTTCAGATTTCTCATGGTTTGGATTTGGGAAAGTAAAATCAAGACAAGGTGTTGGTAAGTAGTTCCTACTTCTTTGGATAAGTAATGAGTTTGTGTTGTTTAATTAGGATGAAACTGCTTTGACTCTCTTTATTAATACTTGTTGGCCCTTGATTCTTTTTCTGTGATCCCAAATTTTGTTTTGCTGAAGCAAGAGGGCTAGACCTTTCCAGAAAAGGAAAATTGACTTCAGTAGATGGTTTTGTATTTTTGACAGCAACTTGTTTTATCCTATGAGGAATTGTAAACTGTGGTCCAGCTCTAGCTTGTGGCTGCATTTTAAAGGTTAAGGGAATAAAATGTGACTATACTCCACGTATAGAAAACAGTTGGCTGAATATTCAAGTCTGGGCAAGCTTGGATCTTAACTTTCTTCCATTGGCCAACATGTAATAAATTTCTGAATTGGGAAATCAGCTGTTCATTTATGACCACTTCTCTTTCAAAGCAAGACTCTAACGTCCAGATGCTATGATTTGTGCTTGATTGCATTCTACTCCTTGCATTCAGACTATGTGCAGGCAATTGAAAAGCAGAGTTTGTAGCTACCAAATGAGTGCAGATAATGTGTCTCATCACTAGGATTGGAATCAGGTGTGATCTCCCAGGGCCTCTAATTTGTTCAGTATTTTCTATGGGTACAGAGACAATGAACAGGAATTGTTTAGAAGGCATGAAAAAACACTGTCTTTACATCTTGCCTGTGCATTTCCAAGATCTGGCCCCATCTTGACTATCTGTTGGTTGGCATTTATTTTGGTAGCAAAGTTGGTTATAGGTAAAATTGTAAAATAGGGGAAGCATACCAGGGTCAGTGTTCTAGTTCTAAACCATCCGCCTATTGCGTGTTCATCCCATTCATACAAAGAAACCAGTTTCCTTTCCCTTGTCGAGCCTGATAGCAGACCTTTCCTAAAGGATAGTCTTTCTCACTGTCTGTCCAGTGATCCAAAATATCGCACTCGCTGGGCCCAGAGGTGGCAGACACTGAGCCAGAGGGGGCCTGATGTTGGATGTCATCCTGACCCTTAACTTGCCCCAGGAATTCCAATACTAAAGCTCTTAACCAGCAAAGAGAAGGTGGAATTTAGCAAAGTTGGAACATTAAGTACAACCAGCTCAGGACTTGTCTGCAATGACCTGGGGCAAATTTCAGATCCAGCTGATCATAGGTGATTTGCCAAGATATTGCCAAGATAGCGGAGAGAAGGCTGTCTGCCTGTGCAATCTGGAAGGTGCCCTTTCCAAGGCTTTGCGCTCACTCTATGTGTGGTTGTGGTGAAGAGGGGAATTGAGTGATAAACTCTCCTACAACAATGCTGTGAGATGAGGTCTTCCCTCCACTAAACAGCAAATCACTGCAACTGTGTGAATGTTTTCCAGGCCAGTTTGTTCTGCAGAGAGGTGCTTATTCCCTGTAAGCTTCAAAAACCGGGCTTCATCCTTTTAGGCTACAGCTGAGGGAATCCTTCAGAATTGTTCTTTCAGCTACAGTTCGTCAGAGGTTCTGTGCTTTGTAGGTTTTGTTATCATTCAGGTGTGTTGAGGCCACAGTCAGGAGATGATTGCCACTGAAAATGTAGTTTGTTACTCACAGATCCCAAGAGAAGAGGGCAGACCACGCCATGGTGGAGACCATGATGCTGAAGGGAGCACGGGGCCCATCAGGAAGCAGAGGGAGTGGGGGTAAAACATAGACAAGAGCCTCTACTGTGGTTTCTGCAGAAAGGAATGGGTGAGGCAGGGTAAGCAGGATAGGATTGGCTGGGTTGAATAAGGGCAATGGGTTCTGGGGTATAGGGACCATCCCTAGTTGTCTGATACATGGCTCTGGGGTGATGGGGCAGGTGGATAGTGGCCTGGAGTGTGACAGCCTGATAAGGAATGTGGTTTGGGGGCATAGACTGTGGATAGGTCGGCTATCCACATGTATGTTGTATATGAAACATAGTTTTGTAGGCAAGCACTTTATTATCTCTAGGAATTGGCAGTCCCTCCTCCATCACCAAGGCCCCAGATGTTGAAGCAGCAGAATGCAGAAAACAAAAGACATGTTTGATATGGCTATCTGATTAACAATAATCTGTTTCTCTTCTCGAAATCATGTTGGCCTTGAGAAAAGGAAACTCCTTCTCCAGATGACCTACATCGATTCTTACCAGGGCAAAAAGGTCTCAGCCAGTCTTAACAATGTCTGTAAAGTCATATATGCCAGATATATTACTGAGCAGCTCTGGGAAAAGAAAAATGCCTCCTTGTACGTGAGACACAGTAAAATCAAAATCGGCTAAAAATGTTTCCAGGCATAGCTCCTATTTGTCAGCTCAGTAATTAGAATTATCTACCCCAAACTCAGCAAGCTGCACATACCCAGCAATTTAAAGCTTCTTATTAATATTATAAGACATCTTTTCAAGTCCTCCTATGAATTCCTCACATGCTGTGATGTGCCCCCGATTCTTCTTCTGTCTGTCTTTTCTCAGGGTTTCTTCCACGTGCGCAGACACACAACGAGACATCCATGATATGCACAGACAGGCTGCTGTCAAATTATATAGACATTCATCGTCTCCCCCAAGAGCTTTACCCTTCCCAACTTTGCTGTGCTCCATTAGATCAAAATGTTCATAGAAAAATGGCTGAAACTCTGCAACCTTGCCAGCCGTATCAATCTTCCAGGATCTGGAACATCAATAATGAAACAAACAGCACTTGAATTAACATGCCACTTGATAAATTGTTGAGGTTTATATGTTGCTCAGATTTGTCAACAGTGACCTCCTGGCAAAGTGAAAAGGCTTTTGAAAAATTACCTCTGGTGCTTTATACTGTTGCTGTGCTCAAAAAATTTCCCTCCAAACAGAGAGCCCGTTCCCTTGGGATCTGTTACCTCGGAGCTGGGGGTTTTACTTAGCAAGGCAGGGGAAGGAAAGGGTGTTCTTTGGTGATGGGCGAGAAGCAGAGAGCAAGTCCCTTGGTTGAACTCTTTAAGTAAGGCTCTTCTATGTACATGGCAGATGCTTCAGAGCCTGAATTCCTGGAGGAATTTCAACATTGTCTTCTAAGTATCAACCTCCTCCAAAATGATTGAATGCTATGGGAATGTGGATAGCCTGCCCTGGGCCAAAAGAGAATCAGAGACAAAGCAACTGGGATCAGTGGGTTTCTAATTGTTGCAGGGAATTCAGAAGCAAATATTGCTGGCCTTCTGACAGCATGTGGAGTGTCTGAACATGACAGCTCTTGAATTTCTGGGGGTAAACGTGCAGCCTGGAATCTGCTGAGAAATGCCTTCCCCGCACTCTTCCCGGGGAGCTCGGGTAGTAGCATGCTTTGCTAACCTCGAAGGAGGGGACAGCTGAGCCAGGACTGGAGCAAGGAAGCCCATAGGGGGAAGGTCTTGTTGACAAGATGCAGAAACCTTAGCATAGCGCATTTCCATTTTCCACCTCTGGGTTTAAGCTCTAGGTGATAGGAGCCTGTCAGAAAGCAAATCATAAAACAGGGATGGTTAAGGATATTAGAAAGAACTTGTCTGTATAGCTATTCTTGGCAGAATTTCCACTGTTTACAAACATCAGTGAGCGAGGCTCAAGATGAGCACAATCGGTGAGCTTCCCTTGGCTTTGAGTGTTTGGTGGCTTCTAAATTGGCTGTGTGAGAACTTGCTTGCAGAAGTAAGCCAGAGTGTATCATTAAAGGCAACTTAAATACACATCCCCATGAGAGAATGCTTTTAAAAATTACCTGTAATAGCAGTTGGCTGCCTCCTACATAGTTTAAGACAGCTAGCTGGGGAATGTCCAATTGTTATCCCTCCAAACAGTGATAATCCCCATATAAGATAAAAAATGGATTTTGGGGGTTGGGGATGGATTGCTGTGATATTTCAGAGGGTATTCAAAAATGTATGATATAACAGCTTTTGTTTCTAGAATTGCTGTGCTTCTTACATAAAACGTTAAATGTGAAGGAGAAGGTAGAGATTGCATGGAGGTGCTGAGACATCCTGGGGATTGGATGGACACACATGGCCTTGCTCAGGAAATAGGCATTCAGGCTTTCATTTCCCTACCACACATTTGTTTTGGCTGCACGTTGGATTTAGTCTTCTCTTTGTCTTTCCTCCGTGTCCTTTTCTTCCTATATTTCTCTTAGCTTATTATAGTAGCCCTGGCCACTGGGAGCCTTTTTTGGGACCTTGTACCTATTCAATATACTACAGAAACATGTACTATATGTCTAGGGGACTTTGTCTACTTTTCCTGTAGGGTGTGTCTATTAAGAACCCATGAGATCTTAACTGTTATGAAGTTTTTAATGCATGTAGACCTTTATCTTTGGAAATGTGTTTTGGTTGCAAACATCATGGGTTTAGTGGTCAGTGGATGAATTGTTTACATAAGACACAGTAGACGGTATTTATAGGCATATACATTCTGAGATTTTGGACTGTAAAGTTCAAATCTGGTATGAAAAAGTATTATGGTTATCATTTTAATATAAAGATATCCAAGTAATTGCTTTACAAATAATATTATAGCTAAAGGCAAAGCACAGAACTTTGCTATTGGATTGATCCATTATTGCTGTGGAAGTATCTTGTAGGCAAAAATGGTGTAATCTTTGAGAAAGTGAACATAGTAATAGGACAGTCCAATGCAATTTTAGTTGACCAGTTATAAGTTTGTTTTAGTAATTTATACATATGAAGCAAATTTTCATCAGAAGTTTCATTCAAAGCCTATTAAAGTAACAAAAAGATATCATTTTGCACATTTTACACATGTAAGTGGATGTAGAGTTACAGAAAGGTAAGTGCCTTGTCCAAAGAGTGGAGAAAGGATCCGATCTTTGAACTCATAGGTCATCTTTCAGTACACTGTACAACAGGAATCCTAGATTCATGCTGGGAGTTTCAATGAGTGTTCTAAAGATTTTCAGAGAACAGAGAGGAAAGCTTCATATCAAATTACAGGAAAAGGAAGTAAAGAAATTGAAACCCTGATACATTGCTGGTGGGGCTATAAAATATGGAAAATAGTTTTGCAGTTCCTCAAAATGTTAACCATGAAGCTACTGTGTGTGCATGCTTAGTCTCTCAATAATGTCCAACTCTTTGCAACCCCATGGACTGCAGCCTGCCAGGCTGTTCTGTCCATGGGGATTCTCTAGGCAAGAATACTGAAGTGGGTTGCCATGACCCAGTGATTCCACCCAAGAGAAATGAAAACATGTCCACACAAAAACTTGTACATGAATGCTCATAGCCACATTATTCACAATAGCCAAAAATTTAAATAACCCAAATATCAATCAGTTGAGTTGATCAACAAAAATGTGACATATCCATACAATAGAATTTTCTCTATAAAAGGTATAAAGTAATGATGCTATAATGTGAATCAACTTTTAAAATGTTACACTAAATGAAGGAAGCTGGTCCCAAAACATCACATATTATATGATCTCATTTATATGAAGTATTCACAATAGGTAAATCTATATAGATACAAAGTAAATTCATTATTGACTAGGGCTGGAAGTGGGGAGAATGGGGAGTGACTGCTAACTGAAATGATAAAAATGTCCTCAAATTAGATTATACTGATGGTTTTACAACTCTTTGAATATGTTAAAGCCTATTGGATTGTATACTTTAGAAGTGTGAATTTTATAGATATGAATTATAGCTCAACAAAACCATGAAGAATAATAAGAGAATATGTGTTTTTCCAACTTCAGGCCCAGCTTCAGTTATCAGCAATGATGATGACTCTGCCAGCCCACTCCATCACATCTCCAATGGGAGTAACACCCCGTCGTCTTCAGAGGGCGGCCCTGATGCTGTCATTATTGGAATGACCAAGATTCCTGTCATTGAAAATCCCCAGTACTTTGGCATTACCAACAGTCAGCTCAAGCCAGACACATGTAAGTACAGCTGTTTACACTTACTGGCCCATTTGCTTCATAGCTGTATCTCGCAGCATGTTTATCAGAGTCCCTGACAAGGGTGATTGAGGGGTGGGTGAAGTGAAATGTCTTAAGGATTCTTGAGGCTTTGAGCCCATGGAATAGATCATTTAGTTTGTTGATTATGGCATTCTTAGGGTGTGTCTTCTGCTGGGATTGGAACTGTGGGCAGAACTGACTTCTCTTGGGATCCATTTTCCAAAACCATTTGTCAACATGAACTTGGAATTAAGCCATGCTTATCTTGAAAAAGATAGAGACAGAAACCAGAAGTGTCATTAGAATCCGCATACATCAGTTACAGAAGATAAGCAATTGGTGGGATTCAAATTTGGTTTACTGAAAGTCTTTAAAATAATACACCAATGGTTGTCAGGAATGGTCTGTGTTGCACACAGGTGCTATCAATTTAAGTAGTTCTGTTTTTGGTTTTTTGTTCAGTCTTAGTTCTTATCATGAGACTTACTGTGATATCACAATAACAAAGGGACTTCCCAACAGGTATGCCTACACTGAATTATGTTTCTCAGAACCAGATGAACACATTAGCCTCTATTGGAGAGCTTAAATCTTTCTTGGAGACTCTTATCCTATTTTCTGAGCCACTGCTCAAATATAAAGAACAGAACAAAGCCTGAAGGGCAACAAGAAATAAAACCACAGTGAACAAACAGGCTTATGTCATTGGAACTATAGGCCTTCCCTTAAACATGAATAAGGGACTCTGAGGTCCAGACTATCAGGTGGCTAAGGTCCCCTGGGTTCCAGGGGCACTGACAAGTGGGTATCTTTTTGTCTGTTTGCATGTTCTTGCCCCATCTTAAATACGCTTCTCCTGCTCTTACCTGTCTCAGGTAAGGTAGGACTATTTCAAGGTTAGATTTTGGGGACTGACTTTCCACTGAGAACTCTCATGGATAAGGGGATTTAGCAGTGAGTATTTTTTAAATATAAACAAACATCTGTAATTTCCTCCTATTCATTCAAATTTATCCTGAGGTATGTTTAATAATGGATTTGAATTTGAATTTAATCACTAGGAAGAACAGTATTACAATCTTGTAACATGTGAGACCCCACCACAGATTTCAGTTGAATTTGTAATATGAAAAGATAAATAGAATAGCATATAAGAAGAATACTGAGCTCCTTGGAATAAAAGGCATTATTTGAAATCAAGATATTATTAATTCTAATATTATAATTATGGTGTAAACCAGATGTGTGGAGGCCTTGCTTACCATGTGCATTCTTTGTTGAGATAAGCATCCCCTAACAGTTCTTGAAATGTCCTGCATGCGTAACAGTGAAATGAAAAAGCAATGCAAGATACTGTAATGAGGGAATCTTTCATTATTTTGATTGTCATCACTAGGAACAGAGTATTTTGACCCCCCTGTCACCACTACCAGTACCAGACTGTATGATATACTTCAGTTAACCAGAGGCTATGCTATAGCTGAGGTTGACTAAAATTAAACTGTACTCAAAAATTTGTTTTTGTCAATGGAGAAAAGTTAAAGCTAAATAATTAAGCCAGTAGCCTTAGTCCAACAAGCCTAATAAGAGAAAATGAACCAATGATCAAGGAAAAAAACAAACACATGCTATAGAATCAAATAGGCTAGATGGCTTCTGAGTCTGTGGTTCTTTCTAAATGTGCTTTCTTTCCCTTGAAATCCCGCAAGAAAATTTCTAAAGGTTATTTCCTTAGTCTAGCATCCATGAAGGTTTTTACAGAGGTTTTTGATTAGACATTTTGGTAATTTTAAGGAGTTTTGGGTTTTATGGCTCAACCACTCTATGCCATTCCCATTTGGAAGGAACTGGAAGACAGTTGAGGAGACTGGCAGCTTCCCTTCAGCTTCTGTCCTCTACCAGAGGTGTCCAGACCGTTGGTTTTTCCTTATAAACTCTAGTCCTTCACTCAGCCATCCTTACTGGTTCAGTGTTCTCAATCACTTAGCATCTTATACTAGCAGAAATTTTCTTTCTTTCAAGCATCAAGCCATATGCTCTTTCATGATGTTAAGAACACTTAAAATAACACATCTTCCATAAATCTTTTTTCAAAGAAGTGGGAATGAAGAAGCAATTTACTTCTCTTCTCTCTTTACCTTTTCTTAAATGTCATTCTTTACCCCATAGTTTTTTTCCCTTATCCTCAATGTGTCTGTCACCTTTTGTGAAGCCCTGGGTGTTACCACTCTGGTATATGTTTCTGTAGTCTTGATTAAAATCAGGTTAGATTGTAAGCTCCTAGAGAGCAGAAACTATACCCATTGAACTACTTCATTATAGCATGGGACACTATTTGCCTCTGATGTGGGCCAGATGTTGACCAGATATGGCTATTTATTACTGAAATATTAATTACTAACAAACTTGTAACAAGTATAAATGACCTTTTACATTGATACTTTTTCATTGGGTCTATTCCTATTAAACTTACCTACATAGATTTTTTTAATGTCGGATGAATTTTTTACATATTAACCAGTTTAAGTAGATTTAGATAGAATTTTAGCAGAAAAAAAGCCTTTAACAAAGAATCTTTTCTTTGAAGGTCCTAATTGTAGTCATTCAAAAATTAAAATATTCAAAATGCATAGATTTGACATACAGAAGGAGAGGGGTTTGTCACTATAGGCCCATGAAATTTTGGTAGCTTAGCTTTCAGTTAACTTATTCCCCTCAAATATTTTCACAGCTAACCTTTAAAGAAGGGCTCTTCCAAGGAGTTGGATAGGTTACATCTGAAAAACAAATTTAAGAAGCTCTCAGAAAAAGTGTGGAACTTTCCTCATATGCTTAAAGCAACATATCACATGAAACATACAGTCTCTGATGGACCCATCAGAGGCTTGGGTCACAAACCAGCACATTTACTTCTCTTTCCTAAAGCTTTCTGCTATTCAAAGATTTTGGCTTTCGAATACATGTCTGATCTTACAAACAGTGATCCCACTGTATTTCACTGAATTGTAAGAATCTAATGTAGAAAGTGAAGTTCAATTCATCACACATTTATTGACTACCCACAATATTCCTACAATATTAAGAATTGGAAATTGGGTGATAATGATGGCTTGTTCCTTGCCCACATGCAGTCTCCTTGGGGAGGCCAGTGTTGAAAGACATTGTGTAATTACAAAGCACAAGGTTTGGATAGCTTAGAGCAAGCATCCTAAACCCCAGTGACTTATAGGGTCAATATGAGAAACAGGCTGGATCAGAAAGATGACATGGTGTGGTGAAGATCATGATGGAACATGGGCCTGGTATTACCAGATATTCCAAATTTTCCAGAGAGCAGGCATTTTTTTTTTTTTTTATGTGATTTCTCCAAGATTTAAAACAATGAGTGGGACCAACAAAATACATTAGCACAAATCATATTTGGTCCACAATACACCAACTGTTTATGGCTTTAAAGATCAATGAATAAAAACAGTTGATTTTACAGATTTTACAAGCTCAGAAGTAGCTTGTCCAAAGTGGCACAGCCTCCCTGCTTGTGTAACTTTGTTCTAAAACCAAAACAAGTGAACCAAAAATCACGATTAAACTATGTTTCTTTAAATGTTGTGTAAGATTATTTGAGTGAAGGATGATGCTAAATTATATCCCCCCAAAGTACTTTTTCACTCTCAGGAGCTATGAGAGGTTTTCAAAATCTAGAGGTGGTTTGCAGGATTTTAGAACAATCTGAACAAGGCTGAATTGCTCCCGAGCACTTTCCAATAGCAAGTCTGTCTACTTTATTGCAGGGCCCAGAGGTTCCCCCAAGACCGCCTGATAATAATTTGGTATTTGGAGGCTCCTGTGTCACTGCAGGAACTAAAGGAGGCTAAATCCATGCCTGATGGAGGAGAAGAGTTCTATGGTTATCTGCAAATTCTGGCCAGACAACATCTTGACGTCACTCCTTAGCTTCCAAAACCTAGCCAAGCAAGAAGTTGCCTTCCCGAGAGAAAGCAGTGTGCTCTAATGACTAAGCCCTGAGTGCTATGCCACTTTAACTATAGACCCATCTCCTCGATCAATCAGGATGGCAAGATGGAGCTGAGGAGCTCAGCGACATCAAGGCTGCAGTTGGTCTTTAATTCAACTAGTCTGTGTAGACGTGTCTGAAAACCATGTCATCTGACCACACGGGGTTGTTTCCTAGTAGGATTGACCAACTTGGCTCAAGGGCAGCTGTGCTACTGTCCTCTCCTTGTCTGCTAAGAACATTTTTGACAGGGTACAATGGAAACACACCTTCTGAACTGGAAAAAAAAAAACAAAAGAAAGAAAACCCACTCTAACCAACAAAACCCCTGAATCATCAATCTTGGGTTCTTCTGAAGGGTGGGAATGCGTTATAGCTTCCCCTGCAGGAAAAGCAAATGCTGTTTAGACTTGTTGACATCTCTAGAATTGTGTCTTTCCTAGAGCAGCCTTATAAATTAGCTAGAATCCTAGGTGGAGGGTCTTCATTAAATGAGAATTGTCTCTAAGTATGTACTGTATGTGTTTGTTCTTACAGCGCATGCCCTCTATGTGTATCTAGGGCTAGTAATTAACTCTCTGTGAAAGATGCAGATAAGGAATCCTGAATTTTCCCCATTTTGATTTCATTTCCAATGAAATGGACATTGATTGATTTCCTGCAGAGTGTGCCATGCTCCTCTAAGCATTCGAGTTTGCCTGTGTGTATATGTTTGTGTGTGTGTGTGTTTTTCCATTGGTTACATGCTTATTATACAACCATGTAGATAAGCACAGATTCATAGACCAGCAAAGACTAAGGAAATAAAACATGATAAAGGGAGGGAGTGTTTTAACAGTAGCTGAAAAGATCATGCAGGGCCCCCTCTTGCTTCTCTTAGCTGCCATACCTACACTGTCATTGTGTTACCAGCCAGGGGAGGTAATGGAAGTGGTATTTTTCACAGAACTGCAGAGGTTTTGAACATATTTGTAACATTACTTTGAGTACATCTGAGCAAAAGTTCTGAAGTACATCCAAGACCCCAGGAGCTCGTCAGATCAAGGGCTGAGAGTTATTGGAGGTCATCTTCAAACTTCACTGCAATCTGTGCCCATGGTCCATTATGATGGTCCATTTGATAGGGTTTAAAAACAGGCAGAAACAATTGCTTTAGCACTTTATTATGTCCTTTGCCTACTAATTTTGTCTTTCAAAAGTACATTTGCTTCTAAGTATTTAATTGGCCAAAAGATAGCTGCTTTGGGAACTGTTTATATCCCTTTGAAGGCTATGGCCTGCACTTTAAAAATAACCTGGGTCTATTTTGCCCAGCATGAGTGTTAGGGACAAGAGAATGCAGTTATTTTAGGATCCTTAGAAATTGCTTCGTTTATGGCACAGTGGGCTGACAACCTATCTCACGGGGGTCTTCATGGCACACTGCTCATAGACTCTGTAAAGTCCCAATCCAATTCTGTCTCTTGGTGCCATAGTTTCCCATTGCTACCTATAACAGCTTGATACTATATTCTCCTTTCAACTCCAGAGGAGTTGGTAAGAAGCTAGCAAATAATGTTTAAAAAAAGCAACTTGAATTTCCTTGTAGAAAGGAAATAAATACATGCTGCATAATTACATGTACAATGTAAGACATGATAAAAAAAAAAACCCCTGAGAAGAAAATTCAAGCACATTTACGACTATGTAAAATAAGAGACTTCATTCTATTAGCATTTGACCCCTGGGTGATATGACTCGTTATCAAAAAAGAAATATCACCCAATTATAAGATACCTAGACCTCTTAGAGAAAACACTCCATCTTACAGTTAATGGCTAAAAAGGGAAAAAACGATTATGGATTTAGGTCACAGAGACACTCACAGTGATATTCTGATTTTACTTCCACATCATTGGCCAATCAAGAGGAAATTATGCACCCCCTCACACACCAGACAGTTCAGTTCAATGTCACCAAATCATCACTGATGTGCTCGAAGCATCCCAGCACATGCAGGATCCTACAGTGTTTGTTCTGGATATTTTCCAAAGCTCAACCCAACTGGATAGGGATACCAGCAGGATGAATCTAATCAAACGCACCACCATTTTGGTTTCCGGTTGGTCACTCTCATATGTGCCAGCAGATTGGGGACTAGAACCAGCTCAGCAAACACATATGCAGAGAAGCCTCTTATGTTGCTGGGGAGCTCCTGTTACCCAGATGCTTTGAACACTGAGTGCTCCCTGTGGTTAAGTAGAGATGACAGAAGGGGAGTTTTTCTTGGATGTGATACTTGCTCATAGCTCAATCCTTCATGGCAGCTAATGTAACAGAGTGCAGGCTTTCTCTTTGTGAAGTGCAGATTTTCTCTGTCTCAGCTAATTCTGCCAGCTAGAAAGGGTAAGCCACGATGGCTGGGCTTCTTCTCAGATTTGTCACCATGCCAGCTCTCCTTCTGAGGCACAGCCATGCTGCCCTTCCTTCACTATGTTGCAGTTTCTTTGTTTGCTCTTTGTCTTGGTAATTGGTAAGTGTGTGCATGCTAAGTCGCTTCAGTCATGTTAGACTCTTTGAGACCCTATGGACCGTAGCCCGCCAGGCTCCTCTGTCCATGGGATTCTCCAGGCAAGAATACTGCAGTGGGTTGCCATGCCCTCTTCCAGGGGATCTTCCCAACCCAGGGGTGGAACCCGTGTCTCTTACATCTCCTGCGTTGGCAGGTGGATTTTTTTTTTTTTTTACCACTAGCACCACCTGGGAAGCCCCTTGATAGTGGATATTTCTCTTGAAGCATGTAAGATGAATTTGCTCCATACCATGGACAAGAAAGAATTGGAGAGAGATCTACTTCTCATTTCAACCTGATAGCCAACCACAAAAGTCAATCTCCCTCTTCGGGCTTAGCCTCTAGGAGTAAAGCAGCCTCCTGAGATGGAGATAGCAGCCCAAAGTGTTCACAGTGCTCGCTGTCTGAGCCCACTTCTTTGGCTGAGAGGATAGTGTGTATTTCTCAATGCCTGAGCTCCCTCAGGGAGGTAAAAATTAGAAGGTAGTATTTGTGGTCCAAAGGAGAAGGACATGTAAGTATCACAGTAACTGTACCCCCTCCAACCAGGGTTGTGGAGGTTCTTTTAAAACAGGACAGTCTTGGACAAATCATAATGGATTGATCTCCCTAGTTGGCATAGCTCTGATGATTGATTTCTGCTAGTAAGACAGAATTAAGTCTTCATTCACCAAAATGCCTTCAGAGTCCCTAAAATGCAATTCTTTAAAAATAAATAGTATAAGTTATAATAGGAAATTTGGAAAACATAAGAAACAAAGATGGAATAAAAACTTACCTATAATTCTAACAGAGATAACTACTGATAATATCATTTGGATATCAAACTTTGTCATCTTGTGACTGTCCTTTTACCCTCCCATGACATAAAGTCTAACCTCTTGAACCCTGGCCTTTATTTGTACTGGGCTTTGTTCATATCTTTGTAGTAATGGGTTGTCTTGGGTGAATTGTGTTGGAAAGTCTGTAGGAAGCTCACTGGGTGTATCATTGCTGGTGTCAGATCTTATATTTGCTTGGTTATACATAGGAGTATCACCTGATATGAAGAGCTCACTCACTGGAAAAGACCCTGATGCTGGGAAAAGACTGGGGGCAGAAGGTGAAGGGGACAGCAGAGGATGAGATGGTTAAATAGTATCACTGACTCAGTAGACATGGCTTTGAGCAAAATCCAGAGATAGTGGCGGAGAGAGGAGCCTGGCATGCTGCAGTCCACAGGGTCACAAAGAGTTGGACGTGATTTAGTGACTGAACAGCAGCAACATAGAAGTTAAGACAGAGGTGGGCTGGGCTGAC
Source organism: Odocoileus virginianus (assembly GCF_023699985.2). Taxonomy (NCBI): domain Eukaryota; kingdom Metazoa; phylum Chordata; class Mammalia; order Artiodactyla; family Cervidae; genus Odocoileus; species Odocoileus virginianus. The sequence goes on along the minus strand of NC_069704.1, from coordinate 32,600,152 downwards.
CTTGGCAGGTCAGGTTTCAAGTGACCCTTAGCCCAGAGGAGCTCAGCTTTTTCAGGGTGAGTGTCACAGAGGAGACAAACCTTGTGCTGTAGGCTGAGAGGACTTGGGAAGCAAAAGGCTCCCTCATTTGCCAAGGAAGCCTGAGTGCCTCGGTTTAGGATCAGCTCTCTGCATGACTCCAAATGTAGTGACTGCTCAACTGGAGCAGATGATCACACTCTGCCTCCTAGCTAGCTAGCTCCTTTCAGGCTAGCTCCTTTCAGAGAGCCAGGAGTCCTGGATCTGAAAGGGTCAGGCTGGTTACACCTGGTTTGCTTTCCACTATGTAGAGATGCCTTTTCTTCTTCCCAGGATTCCTGGGCTGTGCAAGGACCTCTGATAAACTGGAGTCTCTCCTTAGACATCCTGCCTTACCTGAACTTGATGCAGTCAGTGGCCCAGTAATCTCTTCATGAGATTTCCTCATGAGTCTTCTCATGAAAGGTTTCCTCTTCTAATGTCTCAAGCATCAAGGCCTAAGCCGGGGTTCTGGACAGAGGACCTCTATCAACAGTGTGACATACTGGAGTATTTCAGAGTTGGTATTTTGCAGAGTCCTATTAAAGTTGATAGGTTCTAAAAGTAATTCCAGAATACATAGATTCCTATGATATGTAAGAAGTTAGATTTGTTCAGTGTTGAACCAAAGGGAGTGGGGAACCAAAGGGGAATTCTGGAAAGAAAACAGTAATCTAATGTCTAGTTTCTTTATTATTTTCAACAGTTCCTGTACATGCTATGAATATGGGTAGACATCAACATTCTTTTTACCCTGTTGCTATTATTTAGCACATTTATTTAACCATGCCGTTGACCTTCTGGGTGCATTAAAGTGGAACCCAAGTGATTATTAGATAATGATGGCATTTAGACTAAGTGCCATATTCCTAATGTTCCAATAAGTGGTTGATACAGGGGGGACAGGATATAATCCCACACTGTCTAATTATATTAAAAGAGCTGGTCTCCATGTTATGGAATGCCTTCATTATAGAAGATTACATGATATCTCTGCACCACTGAGTGGCCATCCGACATGTTTTCCTGAAAGAAGGATGGATTTTCAGATTCATTTATGCTCTCATGCCCAATACTCATCTCCACCCTTGTTCCTGAAAAGAGTTTGCTTTAACTAGTGGGTTGGCCTTCAGTCTGTTGCTAATGAACAGAGAGAAACTGTTACGCAGGGACAAATTCCTACTTTCTATTAATAGAGTACCCGGCCAGCTGGACTAACTGGCCTCACATTGTCTCTATCCTGGCTTTACTTCCTCTGGCCCATAAATATAAATTCCTTTGTTCATATCATTCTATCACCCTCTCTCCTTTTCTCTATGTATGAAGGTTCAGGAACCATGATGCTAATGGTGACATTTCATCCTTACTCCTAGTTCAATTAATGCTATTATCTGATATCCAGAGAAGCAGTTGTGCTTCTGTGTCACTTCTTAACCCTTATTTAAAGAGAGCCATTTTCTTCTTTCCCAAGTGTTGTCATTTTTAGGATATTTTTCTCTCTCTAAAGAACCTTTATTTTGACTAAAATTTCCTTGTGTACATATAAGATTTTAGTTTGCCTTGAGCCCTACTTAGACCTTTATTAACATTGGCCTCCAAAGAGGAAAACTAGGAAGACTTTGGTGACGAGGAGCTCTGCCTTAGATTCCTGAACTCCTGGGCTTTGAGGAAGTTGATGGCCAAGTAGCAGAGGGAATAACCGTATCACTCACTTCCTGAACCATGTATCTTCTCTGAGTTTGTGTATACTCTGCTGTTTCCTGCACATTGAGTCCCAAGTTTTAAATTAAAGTGAATCTTAGCCAGAGTGGGGTCTGATCGCTGATATGTGAGTGTGGTCCTTGGTGTTGACATCCCGGGGGCCCTATTTTGTTCTCTTAGAAGAGCTCTGTGTTATCGAGGGTCAAGCTTCTGTGTGCGGGCCAAGCTAGGGAGGGGTTGTAGGACTGGGGATGAATCCATGTGGTCCTCATACCTTATGCCCACTTTTGGAAAGAGGGGGCTTGTGTGAATTCACATTGATGATGTTCCCCAAGGAGACACTTCAGCTAAGGGGCACCCAGTCTGAGTGTTAGTGTGGTCCTGTCTCGAAGGTCTTCCTGCTTCCCCACAACAAGCAATGAGCCTCTTACTGCTGGCTGGGCTCCTGCCTGCTGCCTTGCAGTGCTGATCTCAGCTGCTGTGCCCTCTGATGCTGCACCAGGATCTGCGGAGGTGGGGTAGGGAGGGGACTCTGCTGATTGCTACATGTTGCTTACCTTTATTTCCCTCTCTTATGTTTGAAGAGAGTGGGCCTGAAACATGATCTGCGTTCTTTTACTGTGTTCAGAATCTCCAGGGCTTGTCCCGCATATGTATGAATGATAATGGAGCCTGGAAATCTTTACTGTAGAGGCTTGTTGATGGAAATGAAATCTGTTGCATTGGAATTTGTGATGTAGTTAATCATTCAGAGCCAAACTCTTATGCCAATAAAGACAAGAGTGTCAGATTTGTGGTGTCCGTTGCCTACTTTTTATCACCAACTAATAGTTATTCTTACATAAACTTGAGAATTTAGTTCAGTGTTGGGATTCCTAAAAGCACCACCAACAGCATCCTAGAAGTTGTCTCCATTGACTCCTGTTTAGCTCCCAAGCAGCTCCTCTGGGCTTTCAGACAGCCCCCACTCTACCTGGCAGAGCCAGGGTAATATGGGTGAGGCCCTCAATTAAAGTGCAGAATTTAAAGGCGCACCAAACGATGTCAGCCGTCGAGATAAATTTCATTTGAATGCAATATTTTAAAAGACAAAAATTAATGAAAAACCTATGAAGAAAATTTCAAAATTCTTAATAGACAGACTTGAGAAAGCAGGGATTAGGGTGAGTGCTACAAATCCAAGGTCAAATGCTGGCTTTAAAATTTTCATATTTTTTCCTTCACAACTGTTTTTTTAATGTTTAGTTTTTAAAAACATGGCATTAAGACATAAATTGTAATGATTTAATATTTTAGTATATTTTATACTAACTATGAATGGAATATAATCTTTAAAAATTGTGAATTACTATATTGTACACCTAAACTTATATGATGCTGTACATCAACTCACTGAAAAAGTGATAATAAATAATGGAGAATAAAAAACAGTATTCATGTTAATGACTGAATCTGGGGTATTCCCTTAAATTTTTTGCACAGGGCAAGAATCTTACTTTGCTCACTTTAACTCAGCCCTAGACTCAAGACTCCTGGCCAGGATCTTGTGTAAACCTCTGGTCTTTGCAAAATGCCATTTTGTGTACATTAGCTGCTGGGCTGATTAGCTTTCAGGCTTCTCTTCTTTCCTGCATTCCTGACCTAATTGTTCTCCCTCCCCACATCTCATCTGTCCCTAGAGATGCATTCCTCTGAATCAGCCAGCTTCAGCATCCCCAGCACTAACCATCCAGTGCTGTCTGCTGAAATATCTGCACAGACAGGCACTCTCATCTTCTGATGGGCTTTTTTTCATATGTGACTCTCCAGAGTGAGGAAATGAACAAGACTGCCAAAAAGAGAGAGAGAGAAAAGAAACAAAGAAAGAGAAGGAGAAAGAAAGAAAAGACAGAATGAGAAAGATTCTTTTAAAAAGGCAGAAAGGACAGGAGGGTCAGGAGATCTTCTTAGCAAAGTTGAGAATTAATCTAGAAAAAAACTGGATAAAATTTTAAAATAAAAGTGAAATTTAGATAATAGATATTGCTTCATTTTCCCACATTTGGAATTTTAGTATGAGATTTGATAAATTCGAGATATACCTTTTGAGATTTTAAATACTCCAGTTTCACTCAGCCTATTCCTTAATGCCATGAGCCCCTTTTGTAGTGTGTGCATTTTTTATTATCTTAAACAACCAATATCGAATGCCTTTTATGTGCCCAGCCTTACGAGTTGCATTTTCACATAAAAAACAAATGAATCCCTGTCAGCGCTGCAGGATAGATATTATTACTCTGTTTAATAGATGAGAAAACTGAGGCTCAGAGAGGCTAGGAGGGGAAATAATGAACCCAAATTACAGTCCTAATGTGGGAGAGTTTCTGTTCAGTCCCCAGTTGGCCTCCTTTAAGTCTGGCGCTCTTTCCAGCGGGGGGCTCCTGCTGACCTTTTCCAAAAATAATGGAGAGCAATTTTCAAACTCTGTAAGAGGAATTGTACTGTTGGTGTTGTACCTTTCATGTGAGCTGATCAAGGTAAGCTGAGTGTGTTAACCTTCAAACACACAGGCAGGGAAGTGCCAGATGGCAGATAGTGAGCTTATTGTTAGAGGAGAAAGAAGCCAGTGGTAGACTGACCCCAGGCCCATTCTCTAATGTAAGGTTAGCAGAGCCCACTGGGGCAGCAGGTAGGTCTTCTTGATGGAGTCATTACTAGAAATACTAAATAATCATGAATAATAAATAAATAAATAATAATAAACCCTTACTTTTATTTTTTGCTAGTTAAAATCACGTTAAATCCTACTTCCCTCACCCCGTCCATGAGTGCATGCATGCTAAGTTGCTTCAGTCATATCCGATTCTGCGACCCCATGGACTGTAGCCCACCAGGTTCCTCTGTCCACAGGACTTTCCAGGCAAGAAAACTGGAGTGGGTTGCCATGTCTTCTCCAGGGAATCTTCCTGACCCAGGGATTGAACCCACATCTTTTCATCTCCTGCATTGGCAGAGGGTTCTTTACCACTAGCACCACCTGGGAAGCCTTCCCCTAGCTCAGCCCATTCTAAAAAGTTTGCCTTTTTTTGTCTTATTTCAGAAAATCCTAGGAAAAGAATCATATATCATAGGTCTTTGACTCTTTCTTGAACACCTTCATTCCTCCAAGATAAGTGAAGTGAAGTGAAGTCGCTCAGTCGTGTCCGACTCTTTGTGACCCCGTGGACTGTAGCCTACCAGGCTCTTCCGTCCATGGGATTCTCCAGGCAAGAATACTGGAGTGGGTTACCATTTCCTTCTCCAGGGGATCTTCCCAACCCAGGGATGGAACCCGGGTACCCCACATTGGAGGCAGACGCTTTAACCTCTGAGCCACCAGGGAAGCCCTCCTTCAAGATAAGCACATCACTTTTCCTAGGTGAACTTGCTGTCTGTTTCTCCAAAGACAGAGTTCAGAGTGCCAAGAGTTCTAGGAGCCAGTTGAAGTGCACACATTTACTGAGCTTTATAAAGCAATGTTGCAAGTGTCAAAGCTCCCACAGCACCTTCCCAGGTTACCCTGCTCCAGGAAGACCAAGAAGACACAGGCTAATATTGCCTTCTTGATGACCATTCTACAGACAGCCAATTTCAGTGCCAGCCATGTGTGAACATTTTGTAGGGCAGACGAATCACATTTCTGGTTCATCCTCTATGACTCATTTTTTTTTTTTTTTCATTTTCCATGCAAAGATCCATGTTTCCAAATTGCCTATTTGAAAGGGGTCAAGATTCTTGTAGGTATTTAGCCTTTAAGGAGTCTTTTTAAAAACCATGAATCACTTCGATGAGTGGCATTTTTTCCATGAGAAGAGCATTCATCTGGACATTCAATAAGGTCAGGAGACATCGAGGAGCTGTTATTTTAAGGTATCTACTTTATCATGGGTGTATATGCTCCCACAGATTTGTGTGTATGATCTCATATTTGTCTCCTATTAGGTAGAATAGCACATGCTTTCCCAAAACATCACATAGCAACTCTTCACTGTGCATGATGACGGCAGGTGAATGAGAATGGTGAGGTGAGCCAAAATGAATAAATTCTTCCTGATCCACTGTTTACTTTCCTAATTATCTTTAAAAAAAAACTTAGAAGAAAATAACATAGGATTGTAACGCAATTATACTGCAATTAAAAATGAATAAATAAAAAGAAACTTAGAAAAGAGCAGAGTTTGGGGTATGAATTATTAAATTGCCATTCAGAGACCATCATAACAAATAATGATACAATCAAACTATTGTTTGTTGGAGATTTCTAGGCCCCCTGAACTTCCATGCTTATGTCAGCACAAAGCTTCAAAGCTTGGGCAGCCCTTTAGTATTTATGGAAGTGCAGCCCAAGAGCGGCTTGGAGAGAATAAAAAGGATGCGACATCAGAGAAGCAGAGTTGAAATATTTCCAAAGAGAATTTGAGGAGTCTTTTGCTTACCCTGGAATAAGCATTGTGTGTATTTTACGTGTATCTCCCATTTGCCAGTATGGAAAATTTCCTAAGGAAATGAAATTAAACAAATCTCTGGCTAATAATACTATCTGGAATCTTTAACAAAGAAAAACTAAACAAAGTTTAGTTCTTTAACAAAGTTCTTTGTTCTTTAACAAAGAAAAACTCTAGGATGGGGTGGTGTAGGGAGGTGCTGAGGATGCAAGTTCAGATTAGGTTCAGCATGTATAGTCATATATTGGATGATTAATGTGTATACTCAGGAAGTCATGTCTCACCCAGGAATTGAGTGGCAGTAGTCACTGAGTGATACTGAAAATTGCAGGTGGAAAGACTTAATGACAATTTTGTAAGTTTTCAATCACAGGCTGTTCAGTGGACACACAAGTGCTTTGGCATCTCTGGCTCCTAAAACAGTGTCCAGGAAACATGTGGTGAATAACTGAAGGAACACATGAATGCATATATATGATTGTTGTACTTCTAATCTTACTGTAGTTTTTGGGGAAAAAAATACATCTGTATTTCACCAGGCATCTGACATGGCTAACCAGTTCCCCTCCGATTCTGTTAGGAGTAGAAGTTAGGCAACATTTTCATTTGAATTGCTGGATTTGGCTACCCTCTCTGGTCTGCATAGAGCTTTTACAGGTCTCTAAAGATGGAAATAATTTCACTCATGATGGATTAAAGCAAAGAAACTGTTATTTGGAAGGTATGGTATGGTGGCACAGGTGTTTAAATGGCATTTAGGGGATAGTCTTGTCATTCTATGTATAACTTCAGTGTTTCCATGAGAAAAAGACTCTAAATAATTAACAAGGAAGTGGACTTTGGTAACTAGATTCATTTATGACTTGAGGAGTCCTGACGTACTAACAATATACCTGACACAATGACACAGGGAGATAAATAGTTCTTCACAAACATTTTATAAAGTTACCAAAATTTGAGAATTCCTAAACTCTACTATTTAAAGAGGAAAAGATTTGGTAGTAATTAGGCAAATTTTTTATTACACATAATAAACCAAGTGTCAAAATGCCCAAACAGGGTCAGATTAGATTTAGCACTTCTGATAATACTATATCAAATCAATTAGAAACTAATATCGCTTCAAAAGTTTACTTAAGAAAGTTTGCTAACTCAGTTAATTTTCTTCAGTGAAAATATGCTACTAGAATGAAAAATGATAAGAATGTTAACTGTGGTATAATAGTATTCATAGTATAAGGAATTATTCAGATATTCTTTCATTCCTGTCCAGAACATCTTAAGTTTCTTTTGGAATTTCATCTTATGTGATTTGATCTGTACAAAATAATGTGAGAAGAGATAATAGGATTTAAGGAGAGAAATGATTGAATCACCATGTCCCAATAAAAAGTGTTCAAATTGGATTTCACTACATAATGAATTCTGCTTCAACTTACTCTGACATAAATAAGATTGGGTAAGGGAAACCAGAAGTAAATCAAATAAATTAATAAAACTATCAGAGCTGCTTCAATTTTGTCCCCCCAGACAGTGTCTGCTTATTTGTGTAATAAAGCCTGCTCTTATAAATTAAAACCCAGGCATGCCACTCGGTTGAAAGAAAAATTTAAGGAAAAGTTAGTACATTTTTGGGGCCTGATTAGAGTGCCTTCTGGTTTCATCAATATCAATCGTCTCTTTGAAAAGTAAAACCTGAAACCCAGAAGAAGTGGCTCTGCTTTCAACTAGAATTTAAAATTAAAAAAACAAGATTGGAGATACAGACATGCATGCAATATTGATGATTAGCTGTTCATGTTTTCTTAATTATACACATTTACTAAATCTGAGGCAATTTTTTCATTTTGTCTAGACAGAGACCGTGTCTCCACCAGCATAATATATTATGGTATTTGTGAGTCTTGTGAAAAATTGAATTTGCATCTCTGCCACCACTCACAGGGAGTTCATTATCTTACAGTAAAACCACTGGGAAAAATACAATTTCCAGTGTTTAATAAAACTGTGGTCTTTTCATAATGCTTATGGTGCTTGAGCAATTTGTTAGGCACAATTGATCACAGACACTTAACACTGATTACATGGTGGATAGTGCCAGGAAGGGTGATTTTAAACATTTTCTTTATTTATTATATTTCAGTGCAAATAGGGTATTTTGCAACAACACTATTATTTGTATTTCTCAGAATCGAAGTGCCTTCTCAAAATGTTAAACGTAAAAACTAATGCCACAAAGCTAAATATGCAGTGTATAAAATATATCCTGAATGTGGTTGAGAGGTAAGGAAACTAATGGGAAAAGCCTCTTCTCTCGCTTCTTAGTTTAGCCAAAGAGAGTGGAAAGAAATAGGTCATTGGCTAGCCTGAGATGTGCCCCTGGACTAACCAGTACTTTATAACTCTCTGCAGTAGAGATGATTACTATGCCCGTTCAGGCTACTTGATTCAGAAATCTGTGACTCGTTGATCAAAAATTACTAAGCCTTTAAAATATGACCTCACTTATTGAAAATTGAAAGGCCAGAAGCCTGTATTCTGATAATCCCTTAAAAATGAGATTCAAGTGACAAATCATTGAAAAAGAACCAAGTTCTAAATAGTGAGATCAGGCCCTCAAAACATGATCTCCAGCTATTACACAGCTTTGTGAAGTAAGGCTATCACATATGCGCAATCTCAGTACCCCTCGATATTTATTATTAAAGATGCAATATAAATGTGAACCACATCTGGTGTTCTTTGTGCTGTAATAAATTGAGTATGTGAAATGAACTTGTAGTAGAAGTTATTTATTTATTTGCTTTTAATAATCTAGAGAAGCACTATGTCATGCACTTATGAAAGCCCTAAGCTGAAAGCATACACATGAGTCAGCTTGGGCAGCTTTAGAAGAAAGAGGCATCAGGAGGACCTATTTCCTATGAGGTTTTGTAAACCCAGTGTTCAAAATAGTTTTCCAACAGCGATTCTGAAGATGCTCTGCTTCTTTACATTGTTTCTACCAATAGATTATTTAGCCAGAAAGATCACATCGTCAAAGAACTCAGAATACACTGCACATGGGAAATCGATTTTCATTCTTTAGCTCAACACTATGATTTTGTAGATCTTTGGGACTACTATGATGAATTTGGTGTGGATTCATTTAACGCAGTTCCCAAACAAAGAACTTTACTTAGAAAGTTAAGGTTATACTTTATAAGGTTTAAGTTGTATCCCCATATTTTCTTTTTTTTAAGCTTTTCTATATTTTTTATTTGCTAAAAAAGTTTTACTGAAGTTGATTTTATTAAAGTTGATTTACAATGTTGTGTTAATTTCTTCTGTATAGCAAAATGACTCAGTTATATATGTATGTGTGTGTGTGTGAATATATATATGTTCTTTTTCATATTCTTTTCTTTTATGGTTTGTCACAGGATATCAAATATAGTTCCCTGTGCTACACAGTAGGACCTTGTTGTTTATTCATCCTATATATAATAGTTTGCATCTGCTAATCCCAAACTTCTATTCCTTCCCTCCCCTAGTTTGGATTTAGGGTATCCGTGGGATCTTAGTTTGGACTGTGAATGGGAAGTTGCTTCCCAAGCTTGTGGAGCTGTTGGGTCCCAAATCTCCAAAATATCCCACATTTAATGGTTTGGAGAAATGGAATTGCTACCTGAAAATTATCTAGGCTTGGCGTTCAAGTTCAGCCTTAGTTATTATCACTCAAACCTCATGCTTTTGTCCTCCTTGGAGCCCTCACTCCAACTTTGTGCCTCAGAGTGTTTCCGGCCAAATTGGCCTCAGTAACATGTGCACATTACATTCATTTTATCACCATGCAGAGGTATCTGAGGCTGGTCACTGGAATCTGGAGGCCGAATGCTTTTCCTTGAGTGTGTTGACTGAGAAGATTCCATTCTGTCTTCCATCTCACCATCTCCCATGACCTTTATCTCAACACCTTCTCCTTGACCTGACCCTTCACCAGCTTGAAACCTGGAAGTTCTCACTTCCAGGTTTTGCTTAACTGGCATTTTCTGGGCCACCGAGTATTTTTCACTGGGTAATATAAAAAGGAGACAGAGTGAGCCAGGAAGCAGATGTCTCTTGGGTGGTGTGAGTCTTTGAGAGTCAGAATTTGAAATCTCTGTCTGAAAGGAACAGTGAATGGGTGTAATTAGTTAGGCTGATGAAGGAGTAAAACCCGGTAAGCAGTTTTTCTTGACTGGCTTAATGAAAAGCATTAGCTATCAGTTTCTGCCTAAACTTACTGAGGGTAAAACGTATGTGGGGTTTGAACAAAAGATTAAGATTCCGCGTGGGTTTGGACGCTGTTCCTGAGAATGAATTTTGCTTGGGCGGAAGGTATGTGGTTCATCCAAGGGGGAAAAAAAAAATCAATGACTTGTGTCATTTCGTCACACATTTTATTTTAGGAAAATGGATCATATTTCAGGAAATGGAAGAGGTTCTTGCAAAGGCCCAAACTGGTGTTTTGTAACCAAATGTGTGTGTTGCTTTTTTCTTCTCATCCCCTTAAGCCGGGTGCTTTCCCTAAGTGAGTTTTCAAGGCAAAGGAATTTTTAGGGATTGACTTGAGTTTATCTACCATCATCCTGCATCCTCCCCTGGTGGTGTCAATCTGGCCAACAGCTGCCAAAGACCTAGAGACCTATTCATCATCAAGTGACTAGCACGAAATTAAGTGCCCCCCTTGAGGAGCTGTTTTCCTGCTGTCAAAGGAATTAAAAAATGATACTAGCATCTTTAATGACAGCTGGTAAAGCCTTGGAATCAAATTATTTGAGATTCAGGAAGAAAATGATTTGATATCCAAAAATAAAAATGGCAGCCTCCCTGCATCTTGAATATTCTGAGCATTCTTTCCATCACCAGACCAAATATATCAGTGATGTAAAAGCTGGAGTCCTGTGTGTGGCCCCAGATGCTGTTTCTCCTGGCTGTTGCTAGTCACTGCCTCTTAGGACGTTAGGTAACCATCTCCAGCAAGATGGAAGCATCCATTCTTATCTTTGCTCTGTTATCTAGATTTCAGCTTTCTGGCTTGGACCCCCAGTAGAAAAATCTCTTACACTGGGATTAGACAAAAGGACTGAGTTTACATTTTTTTTTCCCTTAAGGGAATGATTATTTATTAGTGTTACTGGAGGTGGCAAATTAGAAGGACACATGATCTTATTTTGTGTCCTATTTGCTTAAGATTCAAATTAATTTTAAAAGAAGTGACAAAACCCATTTTTTAAGGTACATGGCTTCTTGACAAACCACAGAGTAGAACAGAAAACAAAATAAATTCTGCCTCATTAATTTCCAAGTAGTTAATAAGGCAAACTAAAGTCAGTCAGGGCAAAGAAAGACGAGGAAAATGTTATTCTTGGGTTTAGATGTTAGAGAGAGAACTTAACCAGTTCTGGAAAGGGGTGAGGAAAGGAAATTTTTTGAGACTTACCTTGAACTGTTTCCACGTACATTATCTCAGATAAAGTTCAGACTCAGGCAATTTCTTAGGGATAAGAAGAATGAGACTTGGAGAGTTTAAGTAAGACTTGAAGTCTCAGGAGAAAGTGGCAAAGAAAAGATGAAAACCCAGTTTCTCCCACCTCATACTGAAGGGGTGGGAGGGAGACTTCTGTCTCCACCACTCATCACCAATCACGTGGGCATGGACCCTAGGAAAATTCCCAGGGGGTGGGGCTCCATCCTTAGAGTGTCACGCACTGTGAAATTGACCTGACCCCAGATGTCCAACCATAATAGTAGAAGATTGAGTCTATTATCGGGACAAATCATGGGTTACAAAATCTGCTTTGGTTGAAATCCTTGCAAAGCTCAGCCTTTATCTGTTAGTTAATTGCCTTGTAGATGAACTTTCTTCATTTGTAATCACTGAAAGTAATGACTTTTGAACAATACATCTTTAAAAAAATTTTCCCCTTCATGTCATTCTAAAATATCCTCAATGCTTTTAACAGAACCCCCCCAAATTTTTGTATTTGAATTTCCATATAACTTTAACATATCATTGGGGCATAGTCTAAAGGTGTCACTTTTTCAGCCATTGCCAGGAGGAAACTACTTTCCTTACAACACCATCCTTATTCCTAGTATGGAGATAGTGGCATCAGTCAGATTGAGGCTTTAATCCTGGCCCCACACAGTTGCTTTTGTGTGACCTTTGGCATGTCACCTAACCATAATAAGCCTCAGTTTCCACTCTGTAAAATGGTATTAACTACACAATATAAAATACTCATGGCTATGCCTTGGGGTATTTATTAAGAGCCAGCTGCTATTCTAAGTACTTTGTCAACATCATCACAGTATGCACAAATGTAGATAGTAACCACCTCCTCTGGTTCACCAAATCACCTTCACTGATTTGCAGTGCATTAATGCATGGCTCATTGTGGTCAATAGATATTCTCCTGTGTCTCCTGTTCTTTTCTTCCTCAACTTGGGTCACTTCAGGTTCCCAGTGCTCAGGCTCCGACCATGTGCTTTGCATAAAGTCCAAGGGTGTGACTGATCGGTGCTAATGACTATGACCCCTACTGTCCTCATGTGATGGGTCCTGACCTGGGCCATGGCTTCTTTATGTTAATTCAGAGATTTAATCTGGCTGGGAGGTGTCAAAGGTCTTGCTATGAAGGGTCCATGTGATGCACTGGTGGAGTGAGAGTCCCTTTCTTAGCCGTAGCTTTAGGTTCTTTATCCTGGGTAAAACAGACATAGACCAGACTTTCCTGATCTTTTCTCCTGGTCTAGGATTAGTTGCAACTGGCCATATGGCTAGAGGCTCTTAGTTAGAAGAACACTAATTTGAAGGAGGAATGATAAGAGAACTAGGAGAGAATGCCTGATATAAATGACGTTCCTGCCTTCATAATGTCTTGAAATGATCCCATTAACAATCACCTTGGTATGAACAAGCAGGATTAAAAAATGCTTATCTCTGATCATTTACCAAAGGCATTGGACATTAGGTTCCTTTTGATCATATAATAACTAGGAAATACACCTGAATCTAGGGGATCACCTTCTCATGAATTGCATTTTGAGGAAATGCTTCTTGATCATCTTCACTGAACTACCTTCACTGGTAGGTAGAGGTCTCAGGGGATAATTCTAAGTAAGATGCCTTTTTCAATTCTAACATTTCATTGAAATCACAAATTTTCTTTTCTTTTTTTTTTTTCCATTTATTTTTATTAGTTGGAGGCTAATTACTTTACATCATTGCAGTGGTTTTTGTCATACATTGAAATGAATTAGCCATGGATTTACATGTATTCCCCATCCCGGTCCCCCCTCCCACCTCCCTCTCCACCCGACCCCTCTGGGTCTTCCCAGTGCACCAGGCCCTAGCACTTGTCTCATGTACCCAACCTGGGCTGGTGATCTGTTTCACCCTGGATAATATACATGTTTCGATGCTGTTCTCTTGAAACATCCCACCCTCGCCTTCTCCCAGAGTCCACAAGTCTGTTCTATACATCTGAGTCTCTTTTTCTGTTTTGCATATAGGGTTATCATTACCATCTTTCTAAATTCCATATATATGTGTTAGTATACTGTAATGGTCTTTATCTTTCTGGCTTACTTCGCTCTGTATAATGGGCTCCAGTTTCATCCATCTCATTAGAACTGATTCAAATGAATTCTTTTTAATGGCTGAGTAATATTCATGGTGTATATGTACCACAGCTTCCTCATCCATTCGTCTGCTGATGGGCATCTAGGTTGCTTCCATGTCCTGGCTATTATAAACAGTGCTGTGATGAACACCGGACTGCACGTGTCTCTTTCAGATTTGGTTTCCTTGGTGTGTATGCCCGGAAGTGGGATTGCTGGGTCATATGGCAGTTCTATTTCCAGCTTTTTAAGAAATCTCCACACTGTTTTCCATAGTGGCTGTACTAATTTGCACTCCCACCAACAGTGTAAGAGGGTTCCCTTTTCTCCACACCCTCTCCAGCATTTATTGCTTGTAGACTTTTGGATAGCAGCCATCCTGACTGGCGTGTAATGGTACCTCATTGTGGTTTTGATTTGCATTTCTCTGAGAATGAGTGATGTTGAGCATCTTTTCATGTGTTTTTTTGCCATCTGTATGTCTTCCTTGGAGAAATGTCTGTTTAGTTCTTTGGCCCATTTTTTGATTGGGTCATTTATTTTTCTGGAGTTGAGCTGGAGGAGTTGCTTGTATATTTTTGAGATTAATCCTTTGTCTGTTGCTTCGTTTGCTATTATTTTCTCCCAATCTGAGGGCTGTCTTTTCACCTATAGTTTCCTTTGTTGTGCAAAAGCTTTTAAGTTTCATTAGGTCCCATTTGTTTATTTTTGCTTTTGTTTCTAAAATTCTGGGATGTGGGTCATAGAGGATCCTGCTGTGATTTCAAATTTTATTTTTAAACATAAGCTTTGGTTATCTAATTCTGAGTAACAAACTGCCCCCAAATTTATCAGCTTAAAACAAGAACAATGGATTAATTCTCATAGTCTTGTGGGTTGAGCAGGAGGTTTTCTAGTTCATACAGTGTTGTCTTAGACTTAAAGAAGGTCCACAATGGTCTGTTGCACACAGCAGCAAGTTGTGTGATAGCTGGCTGGGAATTCAGCTAGGATTGTCACTCAAGACACTCAGTTCCCCTCCACGTGGACTTCTGCACATGGATGCTTGTGCTTTCTCAAAGCATGAAACACTCAAGGTAATCAAACTTTTTTTTTTTTTTTTTTAAAGCACAGTGTTGAAAGCTGAAAGGCCTTAAGTGTTAAGGTCTAGAACCAGCAGAGTCTTGCTTTCACTGCACTCTATTGGTTAAATCAGATCCTAGAGCTGGTCTGGATTCAAAGTCAGGAGCTCACATAAGAACACGACTGGAAGGAATCAGAGTGTGTTGGGGCCACCAAAGTAACAGTCTACTACAATATGGGAATTCTGCATACTGTCCCAGAATATACTTGTTATATTTTAGTATAAAAATGTATTCCCTGGATAGTCAAGTAAAATGAACTCTTATGGGAGTTATGGTCATATTTACTCCGATTTTACTTAACCTTGACACACTACCATGGACATGCCATTTAGGAAAGCGAGTTCCAGGTTTTTCTTCTTTTCTCAGCTGTCTGTCTGGTTGGGTCTTGGAATTTAATAGGAGGGCTAATCTGGGAGGAAAGTGGGATACATCTAGGAGACACTAGATGGTTGGTTCATGTATTTATCTCTCTTATCTAGGACTGAATCCCAAAGCAAATACCAGTCATTTTTATTGATGTTCACATCTTTGTTCTCATTCTTTAGTCCTTAGAATTGAGAGTTATAAATTAGAATTTATAGAAATTTTAAAAGGACCCTGTTTTGTTAAGGTGTCCAGGGATGTAACTTAACTTGCTTGGCTCAGCCAATATAGTCTGCTTAAAAAAAAGAAAAAAATTCTTTACAGCATGTATCACACTAAAAGAATTTTTTTAAAGAGGTGAACTTAGGTCAATATGATAGTAAGATGGATATTAGGCAGGAGAGCTGAAGGGTAAGGTTTTCGTAACCCAGTCTGATTCATTTCCCTGATGGTGGGGGCGTTTTCCATCCCAAGCAGCAACAAGGATACTTTGAAATAGCACAGCAGCCAGAAAACAAATCATATATCTAAATGCATCTGCCCTTATTTCAGGTCAAAGTCTGCAAATTATCCAAAGGACATTTTTCTTGTTTAAGTTATCTGAACTCTGCTGCCAAGCAGAATTGTATATTACAGCCCTGCAGAGCTGAGAGAGAGAGAGAGGCCCCGAGCAACAGAATCCATGCAATGTCCAGGAGGAGCTGTGTGCACCGCCATTGTTTGTGATAGCCCTGCCTCTCATGTCTTGGCCTCCTTTCTGGGTGAGAGGCTCCCTTGCCATATCCCCCAAATTACCAACTCTGAAACTTGACTTCTAAAGAGCAGAATTGGATTTCTTTCTTCCATTACCTGTATTTTATTAACAAAAGGATTTAAGAATGGTTCAGTGAGCATCCCTAAACCCATCCGGATTCTCCAATGAAGACCTCTGTATCATCTATCTATGCATTTTTAGAAGTATTTCAAAGTAAGCTGCAGACAACAGGACACCTCAACCCTAAACACATCAACAAACAAAAGTTAGAGTTCAATATTTATTTATGGTCTGTCTCTCTTTTTCTCTCCCTGCCTCTCTTCCTCCTTTCCTGCCTCTCTCCTTTCCTTTATTCCTTCCGTCCATCTGTTCTTTCTTCTCTTTCTCTTTCTCCTTCTTTCTTTCTCTCCTAATTTCTTTGAGATGAAACTTTTATGTAATGAATTACCCTAGTCCTAAATGTCCTATTCAATGAGCTTTGACAAATGCCTACTCCTGTGTAACCAAACCCCTATCAAGACCCAGAGCATTACTATCACCCCATAAAGTTTCCTCTTGTGTCTTGCCAGTCAATCCCCTCCACCCCCTCATCAGAAACAATCATTGTTCTGACTTTTTAAGGCTTAGATTCATTTTGCCTATTCTAGAGCCTTTTATTAATGAAACTATACAACATGTCTTCTGGATGAGAAGTGGGCTTCTTTGTCTAATACTTCAAAAATCTTAAATTGTGAAAGTGTAATTCTTTGTGCTCTGAGAGCTATGGCTCCATTTGCTGCCTCATAGAGAAGCAGGGATTCTTGCTCCAGGAGTCATTCTTGGCTGTTCAGCAATTTGTGGCCAGTCGACCTTGTGTGCTGATTTTGCCCCTTCAAGCCTGCAGCAGCAGCAGCAGCTTCTTGATGACAAAGTAGATGAGGACGTGCAGGTGGGCACATGGCAGCCATCAGAGGGCTGGGGACGCACACACAGACCACGTGAACTCCAGGCCTGGCTGTGTTTATTAGGGGTCTGCCTTTGTGTCTGTCAATCAGACCTGTATTATTGGCTTTATTCTGATTGTTCCCTGAGATGAAGGAGGAAGGAGTTTGCTTCAAGGCCTGCAGAGCAATCCAGGGGGAGAACGATGTGTATCTCCTGAGCAGGGTGAAGATTCTTGGCTAACCAGGCAAGACGCCGCCGGCTCTGCCTCCAGTGTAGGGAAAGGAGCTGCGTGGGGAGCTGATGTTATCTTTGAGGCTTTTCCAAGCCCACAGGGCTCTTTCGATGACAAGAAACAGGTCCCTCTACTTTCCAAGATAAATGAGGTACGTCAGTAACGAAGAAAGGGCAACCCAGATGAAGTTCACCCCAGGAGGCCTCTCCAGCCGAGTGCTGCAAGGAGATATCATTAGGCTATGAAGTCCAGAGGGCCAGGCTGTGAAGCAAGTAGGTTCCCAAGTGAGGATGTTCACTGTTATTCGGACAAATGAAAAGTCTTACAGGTGCCTGGAAATCGTATGCACTAGTCAGACCCCATACTCGGAGAAGTTTTAATAGATTGCGCTGTGCACCCACATTACTCTGAGAAAGCTGCTGCTACATTGCCTTGAACACATGCCCACTGTGAGCTGGTTCTCTTTGTTTAGCATCTCACATGCTTAATTTAATGGGGCACAGTTTGTATAACCAGACCAGTAGCAATCACGCTTATCTCTACTAACAGATGATTTTATTTAGCTTTGTACTTTAATAGGTCATTGGCTGCTGAACGAAGGCAAAGTCGAGCAATTTTAAGGGGATTATTACAGTTTAGTCGTCCCAACTTACTGTTCTATCTCATTACATGGATCAGTCAGCAAATAACAGGAAGATTCCCTGTCTACCCCCACCTCCACTGAAATACCCTATCTGAACTTCAGCGTGCCTTGCTTAAGGCTGGCCGAGAGCAAGAAGCTTCCTTGAGTTTGCCAGTCTGGAAATATGGTGTTCATGTAAAATTACACTCAAGAAACCATTCCTCTCCAAAAATCCTACCATGAAGCCTAATCTACAAATACATGGAAACATGAGTGATGACAGACATCAAATTAATAAAGTGCCATATGCATCTCAAAACAACAGATACAATCAATCATCTATAATATTGTGTATGACGACTTCAAAAAAAACATACAAGATTGGGACACAATTCGTAAACCTTTCCTCTAATTAGCTGCAGACAAAACTTAATAGATAGAAGGAAATTGGACAGGCATCAGAGAAGATAATGCATTTGCAACTTGGCATGGCTGCAATAAAACTGCAGGAAAATATACAGATCTATGGGCTTCCCAAGTGACTCAGTGGTAAAGAATCCGCCTGCCAAGGCAAGAGACTTGGATTTGATCGCTGGGTTAGCAAGATCCCCTGGGGAAGAAAATGGCAACTCACTCTGCTATTCTTGCCTGGAGAGTCCCATGGACAGAGGAGCCTGGCAGGCTACAGTCCATGGGGTCACAAAGAGTCAGACACGACTGAGAGACTAAACCACCAAGAATAATGGGGAAAATATAATGCTTAGATCTTAAGACAATCTGGGGCAACAATGTGTACAACTTACCAAACTCAGGACAGGGGAGGAAGTGAAGGGTGGGGAGGTGCAGTATATTGGCTGTAAGATAAAAAGAAAGACAAAAGGCTCATGGACTTTAAACTCTTCTTTTAATGTCTTAAATGTTAAGGACATATTCTGCAACTTTCCAGCTCTAATGTTTAAGCAGTGATGTTGGTACAGAGACTTCCCCTTTCTCTGAAGCCAGGGATGTTGCCTGGATGTGAATTTAGCAGTGGAGAGGTTGGGAGGTTCCTAGCACATCTGATCCACTACCTGTCCCATCAGCAGTTTTTGATGAAAGGCTTTTTAAATTGCTTTTCCCTGGAAATGATTCTTCCCAAGCAGTTCTCCTTTCCTTTTCCTGTTTGTCGGCCTGTCTCGGCAGCCAGATTGTCAAACCCTAGAGGAGGGACGGGGAACTCTGTGTGTTCCTGGAGCCAATAGCCAGGTGTTTGTGGCCACCATTAAGAAGCAGGGATCAGAAGGGCAGAATCCATCTGTGGGACTGCCTTGGCTTCTTGGTCAGGTTTATGGCTTTTAAACTAGTGCTTATCGCCTCTTTAAATGTTAAAGAGGGAAGTCCCCATGAACCCCTGATGGCATTCAATTATGGTCTTGGTTATAAAATGTTTCAGATCTTTGGGGAGTGTGAGCCAATCGATAGAGTATTGCAGAGAGGGATCGGAGCACTGTGAAGGCTGGTCTTTGCCAGGTTTCCTTTTGCTCCCCTTTCCCCTCTCCCTTCTGGAGAAGCTTGTTTGAATAAGGGGCTTGTTTGCTCGCTGCAGTCCGTTTGGAGAATTATTATCTAACAATAAAGGGTGAGTAGTGCTCCAAGATCTTAAACTCATCCGGTAAGATTTTTAGAGTGTGATATATTGTTCTCTTTCAGAGGCCTATGTTAATTTCTTAAAAAACTTTTTTCATTGAAGTATAGTTGGTTTACAATGTCGTGTACAGCAAAGTGATTCAGTTTTATAGATGTTCTTTTTCAGATTCTTTTCCCTTTATAGGTTATTAAAAAATATTGAGTATAGTCCCCTGTTCTGTACAGTAGTTCCTTATTAGTTATCTATTTTATATGTAGTATTGTATATGTATTAATCCCAAGCTCTTAATTTATACCCCCTGCCACCTCATCCTTTGGTCACCATAAGATTGTTTTCTCTGTCTATATTAATTTCTTTCTTTTTTAAAAGGTTTTTTTTTTTTGGATGTGGACCAGTTTTTTAAAGTCTTTATTGAATTTATTATAATTTTGCCTCTGTTTTATGCTTTGGTTTTTGGCTGGAGGCAAATGGGGTCTTCGCTCCTTGATCAAGGATTGAACCTACACCCCCTGCATTGGAAGGTGAAGTCTTAACCACAGGACCACCAGGGAAGTCTCTATGTCGATATTTAAGCAGCACTTCTAGTATTCTTAGGTTGCCCGCATTTGAGCAAGCCGCTCTCTGTCTTGTTTTGTTGTTGTTCTGTTGACAGGTTTTCTGTGAAACAATTTAAGATCTGTTGCTTTAAACATTTTTTTCTGAACATAACAACTTTAGTTATATACATGGCTCCACTTGTTAAAGAAATTATAGAACCACTTTAGATCTAGCAGGATGATCTGGTTGTTAGGGTGAAAGCACATGCATGCGTCCATGCAGCAGGCACTGTGCCAGGAATGTAAACCCCACAAGGGTAGGGATTTTCCTCACCCCTTACACAAGGGTAAAGTTTCCTTTACCCGCTGCTGCGCCCTCAGTACCTAAAACACTGTCTGGCACCGCAGAAGTGCTCAGTAAGATGTTGGATGGATGGAGTCTGCAGTGATGGGAATTGAAAACGCATATTTTCTTCCCCCAAACTAACCCAATTCTGATGATTTGTGAAATCCCCCGAAATTGGAAAGAAAGAAGTTAGACCACGTTAGACCACACCACGTTAGACCTCTGTGGTGTGTCTCTAAAGAGATTTCATGTCCTATAGGATTCTGGCGTATCTAGTTCCTCTAACACATCTCTGAAAGGAAACTGACCAAGTACAAGTGCATCTGAAGGGTCTGCTCTTTTAAAAGAAATTGATTTTTTCTTAATGCCCTTTTTAACCCATTCCTTTTGACTACAATTTTACATAAATGACCTCCTACCGTACATTTTAAAATTTAATCATGAGATATCTCAAAGCCCCCACATCAAGATGTCTGAGGTGGCAAAACTCTTGTTCTTCTGCCTTTCTCTAGGAGTGTCTCCTGGTGAGAAGGATGGGGGGATGCTAACTAGGATAAGTGAGAGGACATGGGTCAGTGAAGAGTCAAGAAGCCCTGGTGAATTCCATGACAGTAGCTGGAAGTTAGGAGCAGGGGAAATGGGTATCCTATGGGGGGTGAATGGGCCACCTTCTTTCTTAGAGCTACTTGTCTGGCTCTTCCTGGAGTCATGGTCACAGATCTAAGCAAGAAATGCCACTATTACTAACCCCATTATCCACATTCCACATAGGAGGCAAGCAAACCTCGGGGGGTGCTGTGACTTCTCCTGGATAGACACCTGGCCAATGGAAGAGCTGGACTAGCCCTCCAGAGGTCTCCTTCTGAGCCCAAGTTCTTAACCACTATGCCAGGAGATCAAACCAGTCAATCCTAAAGGAAATCAGTCCATAATATTCATTGGAAGGAATGATGCTGAAGCTGAAGCTGAAGCTCCAATACTTTGGCCCCCTGATGTGAAGAAGTGACTCATTGGAAAAGACCCTAATGCTTGGAAAGATTGAAGGCAGGAGGAGAAGGGGACGACAGAGGATGAGATGGTTGGATGGCATCACTGACTCAGTGGACATGAGTTTGAGCAAGCTCTGGGAGTTGGTGATGGACAGGGAAGCCATGGGGTCTCAAAGAGTCAGACACAACTGAGCGACTGAACTGAACTGAACTGAACTGAGGCCCTGTATCCTCTGGGACCCCGCGCTGTGGGTACTGCTCTGACATTCTTTATGCTATGGTTCTGACTTCTGCTCTGGAGCCTCTAACACCATTCACCTGATCAGGCACAGGAGTCCCTTGGGTGCTAGTCCTCTAGTCCTGTCCCTGGACAAAAACAGTGTGAGGCTGAGAATAATGCCTGTTAGGTGTGTAGTCAGTGCCTTAGGACCCAGAAGGATTGTACGCAGCAGCAAGCCTTTCATCCACACCCCCTAAGTCACTTCTTGGGGGCACTTGTATCCCATTTCTCACAGGGTGGTTGTCCCCCACATTAGCTGGGACAGTGATGGATTTCATTCCTGTCACACAGGGATATGAAGAAGATGTACTAAATGACAACTGAAAAGGCTTGTGAGGGGAAGACCAGGGATGGCCATGTCTTTGTAACCATGGCAACTGTAGACTAGCCCTGTGGTGGGTAGAAAGCCAGACCTGTTCCCTTGTGTGTGGTGCTCCTTTTGACTTGTAAGGAAACCCAGAAACAGAAAAGCCCATAGATCAGACAGAGATGAGGGCTTCTATCTGCTGCTGTTGATTCTTTCCATGACATCCATAGCTGGTTTTGAAAGCCCCCTTTGTAAGACAGATTCGTCTTTGATGGAAATGCTACAACCTCTGATGTATTAGTGGGAAATGACTGTGAAAGAAAGTGTGAAAGTATCAGTCGCTCAGTTGTGTCTGACTCTTTGGGACCCCATGGACTGTAGCCCACCAGGCTACTCTGTCCATGGAATTCTCCAGACAAGAATACTGGGGTGGGTAGCCATTCTCTTCTCCAGGGGATCTTCCTGATCCAGGGATCGAACCCCGGTCTTTTGCATTGCAGGCAGATTCTTTACCATTTGAGAGATAGTGAGGAGATTTGCTAAAGTCACAAAATAGTGGCTTGGATATGTCTGGCCCCTGGGCTTGCAGGAGCCTGCTTCTGTCTCACAGCTGATATCCATGGTGCCATTGCTTCCTCAGAAAACTATCTCCTCCTTAGAGCAGGCGCACCGCATTTTATTGCACTTCACTTTATTCTGCTTCAAAGATAACTATGTTTTCTCCCTCTCTCATTTTTTTAACAAAGTGAAGATCTGGGGCAACCCTGTGTTGAACAGTTCTATTGGCACCATTTTCCCAGCAGCATTCGCTCACATATTTCACACTTTTCACTATTGTATTTGTTATGATAATTTGTGGTTAGTGTGACTTGCTGAATGCTCAGAGGATGATTATCATTTTTTTAGCAATAAAGTATTTTTAATGGAGGCATGTACATTGTTTTTTAGACAAAATGCTATTGCACACTTAACAGACTACAGTAGAGAAGAAACAACTTTTACATGCACTGGGAAACAAATGAATAAAAAAATATGTGACTCACTTTATTGTGATATTCACCTAAACCCACAATATCCCTGGGCTGTGTCTATAATTACATGTGATTTTCCAAGTGACACTGTGATATTAAAAATTGGGTCTGCCTGTGGCTGAGAGCAATGTATTTAGATGAAGTAGATATTTCTGATTGGACAAAAGGACCTTATTTTTGCTATATACACACTCGGACTTGAAGAATTATACAGTGGCTTTAAAGTTACTGTGGAAAGAGCTTTTCTATTGTTTTCATTCAGTTTATTTCTGAATGAAGGCTTGCTTTACCAAGATACTCATCTATAGTGCCAGCAAAGTCTGGGGTAGTACAAATGTGCCCTTTTCTGAGTGATCTGAGTACTGAAATTGGGGAGGGTGAGGATTCTCAAAACTGATGCCTTAATAATTCCTTTGGAAATATGCCATCATGGATGCTTGTCTCACTGCATTGAGAAATGCTAAGTATGGTTCTATTAAAGACAATCAAGAGTATTGATTTTTCAGAAAATTCTAATGACTTAGAGATTTTATTCTTTCTCTTATCTAATTCTACAGTAACTCTCCATCAAAAGCTGAACAAGTATTTCAGGCTATTACAGGAGATGTGTGCCTAAAATATCTGAAGGGGATGTGCATAGGACTCTAGGCATGGATGGTAGCAATGTTTTTGTTTTCATGTTTTTTTAATAGTAGGCCCCTGATGGTTATCTATTTTATATATAGCAATGTGTATATGTTAATCCCATCCTCCTAATTTATCCCTCCTCCACTGGAAATCATAAATGTGTTTTCTATGTGAGTTTTAAATATGTACCTTCAATACAAAGAGAATGTTTAACAGTTCTGTCAGTCATTAGGATCTGATTGTTTTTCCTCTCTCGGGCAAGTTGGGAGGTCACTTGCCCTTCCAGCTGTGAGGCCTCAGTCCTCTGTCTGATGTTCCCATCCCTGGGACTATATCATGGAGGGCCAAAAGGACATTGTTTTCTTTTTACTGAAGTAGAGTCAATTTACAACATTAGGTTAGTTTCAAGTGCACAGCAAAGGCATTTAGTTAGGTATCAATTTATTTTTCATATCATTTTCCATTATAGATTATTACATGATATTGAATACAGTTCCCTGTGGTAGCAGCTTATTGTTTATCTATTTTATGAAATAGTAGATTGTATCTGTTAATACTATACTCCCAAATTATCCCTCCCCTCCTCTCTTTCCCCTTTGGTAACCACAATTTGTTTTTTATGCTTTTGAGTCCATTTCTATTTTGTGTACAGATTCATGTATATTATTTTTTAATTCCTCATACAGCATATAATATATGCTATATATATATATAATATAATAAAATATATAGCATATAACATTTGTTTCTCTCTGTCTGACTTACTTCACTTAGTATGACATTCTCTAGGTCTGTCTATGTTGTTTCAAATGATATTATTCACTCTTTCTTATGGCTCAATAATATTCCATTGTGTGTGTATATATAGATACACACACACACACACACACACACACACACACACACGCACACACACACACACACCTCATTTTCTTAAACCAGTTATCTGTTGATGGGCACTTGGGCTGTTTCCATGTCTTGGTTATCGCAAATAGTGTTTCTTTGAATACTGAGGTGCATGAAAATATTTGAATGAGAGTTTTCATCTTCTCAAGATATTTGCTCAAGTGTGGGATTGTTGGATCATATGGTAGCTCTATTTTTAGGTTTTTATAAGGAACCTCTATACTGTTCTCCATAATGGCTCCACCAACTTCTATTCCCCCCCAACAGTATAGGAGGGTTCCCTTTCCTCCCCACCTTCTCCAGCATTTATTTATTTGTAAATATTTTTAATATGGCCATTCTGACTGGTGCGAGGTGATACCTCATTGTGGGTTTGATTTGCATTTCTCTAGTAATCAGTGATATTGAACATCTTTTCATGTTCCTGTTGGCCATCTGTAGGTCTCCTTTGGAGAGATGTCTATTTAGGTCTTTCAAAAGGGCATTGTTTGAGTAACATATTTGAACGTAGGTCAGGAATTTTAACCAGTTGTGTAAATAACATGCCAAACTACT
Organism: Odocoileus virginianus; assembly: GCF_023699985.2. Taxonomy (NCBI): domain Eukaryota; kingdom Metazoa; phylum Chordata; class Mammalia; order Artiodactyla; family Cervidae; genus Odocoileus; species Odocoileus virginianus. The sequence goes on along the minus strand of NC_069704.1, from coordinate 32,575,061 downwards.
CTATACTATTTACATGGACATTTCTATTTCTATTGCTTATTTTGAGTCATAGAGAAAAGAAATGAGAAAGGAAGGAAGAGAGATAGAGTTAGGGACAGAGAGGACAGTGAAGACTGGGAATGCGTCTGGACAAAGAACACAGCAACACTATAATACAGGAGCCCACAGACGGGGAGTCTAGTCCCCTGTTGTGTGGACGCTAGGCTCCTCAAATTCTTAGTTCCTTGGTCTATGGAAAATACCTCCCTGCCTGGCCTGTATTTTAGGGCCAGTTAGAAAATCCAAGGAGAGACCTGATGTAATAATACCCATCAGGGTGGGTACAAAGGAAGGAGGCCATAATAAGGGAACAACTCAGTCTGGGGACATCTCACGCAAACCAGATGTCTCGTTGCTCCATTTTGCCTATGAGACACAGTGCCAAATGCTCCTCTTGATGGAAATTAGATTTCATTCACATCAAGGAAAGGAGGTGCTGGTGCCTCTACCTCCACAGTCACACTCAGAATGTTAGATCTTAAAGGTCATGTAGTTCTACCTCTTTAGTTAAAACATAAGAAAACCATTGTAAGGGTATGGGACTAATTCAATATCTCATAGCTAATGAATAGCAGAGAAGGGATGAAAAATCAGTCTTTCCGTTTCTGACTGGGATTCTGATACTATCCTTCTCTCTTTTACCCTCCTGAGGTTCAGGGTGTGTGAAAGATTCTGTGTTTGGGTATGTTCACTGGGTTGAGGATCGTGAAGAAAGGATATTCTTGACATTTTCATCCTTAAATCTGGAACCACCACAAAGAGTCCTAAGAATTCCATGGGCACCGTGAGAGCTTGGCTTCCATGGTTTCTTTTTAACTTTGTACATGATCTGTGGCACTGAGGGTTGATAATTCTAGAGTGAGCAAAGCTGAAGTCAACCACAGCAGCTGCATTTCAGAGGCATTCTTTGAGAGGATCCAACAGTGCTATTTAAAAAATATATTTATATATATTTGCAGGTGTGAGTTTAATGATAATTGTCAACTTTTCCAGGGATTGCATCTTTGATATCATCTTCTCCAATCATTGAATCAGAAAGGAAGCCTCCTCAGCTCTTCTAAGATAACAGAGGGCAACCTGCATAAAATCATAATGCAAAGTCCTCATTTAACTGATCCCCTTAAAATTCATTTCCTCAAATCTTCAGCTAAAGAGTTTTTAACAGCCAAATACGGCCATCAATTTAAGTACAAACACTTTTTTTTCAAGCATGAGGAAGCAGCACATTGATCAAAAGATGAGTGAGTAGGTAACAGGAGGGAGGAGCCTTTTGTGCCAATGAACAGCATACATTTTAACCTAGAAATAAAATTACTAAGAGGAACATTGTAAACAGAATGGCAGTTTTAAAAAAGAAAATGTGCAATCACAGGTTACATGTTTAATTAAGTTTTTTCCCAACAATTAACTTGCAGATAGGACCCCCAAAATGAAGGGACAAATATAAATTACTATAAGCTCTTTTATAATTTTAAAAATTTAAGCAGTGTTCTGAACCCTATAAAATAAGCAAGACTGAACCATATTAATACTTATACAAGAACCCCCAAATTATTATGAAGAGCATAAGTGTTTTCATCTGTCTGTTTATAACCCTGCTTTATCCAAAATATTATGGTTGTATCTAAAATGCAATAGTAATGGTGGTTCTGGAGAATGTGGCTCACCCCTGGGTCTTGGCTCCCCTTTCCCCTCTGCTGGCTTCTTCTGAAAAGCCCCAGCTCCACCCATGTCTCAGTCATAACCCTGCTGCTCACAATGCCCAGAAACTCACCTTTCCTTTGAAGTAAAGATGTATGCTGCAGTTGTTCAGTTACCGTCACGTCCGACTCTTCATGACCCCACAGACTACAGCCTGCCAGGCTGCCCTGTCCCTCACCATCTCCTGGAGTTTGCCCAAGTTCATGTCCATTGAATCGGTGATGCAATGCTGCTTTGTATCTTTGCCAAGTAAGAGTTTAATCTAAAGACTACCGTAAAACTATTAGTAAGGAGCTTTGTCTTTTTCCTACTAATGAGAAGGCAAGAAACTTTAAAAATTTCTTGTATGTTCTTTGAACAGCTCAAAGGATCCATGTATATTCTTTGGGGACCTGGGGATTAGGGTGAATCTGTGTTCTATTTCATAGTAGTTCAAGGCAAAGAGAGATGAGAAGTTTTGGGGTAAGATTTGGGGTGCTCTTTGTTTTCTGTTTTTAGTAATTTTAGAACTGAATTTGTATAAACAATGAGTATCATTGGTTTAATTTTTTTAATATTTAAATTTTAGATTATTATAGGGAGAAGGGAATTAGGTAAATTAATCCACAGGGCTAGTAATAGAAGGGTAGGGATGACAAAAGGGTATTCCCGTCAAAAACAGCTGCTACCTGCCCCCTGTTCCAGCTTTGCCGACCTTGCCTAAGAATCCTGCTTTGTCCTTGCTGGTCCCTGTGACTTCTCTGTGACAGTGAAAATGACAGGGCTTTCCTGTCAGAAAGCCCCCAGTTCAAGACTCAACACCGTTCCTATTAACTCTACAGTTTTAGAGCCAAGTTATTCAAACCAAGCCATAGTTCTTTCTTCTGTAAAATGAGTACAATAAAACTCTCTTAACTTCTGTGAACCCTCAGTGCAACAATAATTATCAAGCTCCTAGCATGCTTTCCTGGGGGAGGAAATGGCAGCCCACTCCAGTATTTTTGCCTGGAAAATTTCCATGGACAGAGGAGCCTGATGGTCTGCAGTCCATGGGCTGAAAAAAGAGTCAGACACGACTGAGTGACTAAGCACAGCATGGTTTCACATGTTTACAAATAAATTATCTCATGATGCTTCACCCCTTACCTCATCCCAGCCCATCTCATCGCAGTCACCAGGTAACTTGAAGACAAGGGGATTTTCCCATTCTATTGGAATTGCCAGCTGAAAATCTATACACATAGTTATTTAAGGTTGAGTTAATTAAGATGAAATAAAATTAACATTTCAGTTCCTTATTTCAAATGGCTCGAACATAGGAGAGCACGGATAGAATATCTCCTTTATTGCTGGAAGGTTTATTGACTGGCTCTTTTGACTCTCTTGCAGCTACAGATGTGACGCAGTTCTGGTCAATAAGGATAAGCAAGGGCCCCTGGGTAAAGTTTTTTTGGAAAGCAGCAGCAGCAGCAGCAGGATCAATGTTGTGGCCAGTGGTGACTTTGAGGTGAAAGCTATGGGCATGGACTAGAGATATAATTTTGAGCTGATAATTTGGAAACAGACTGTAGCTAATCATATTCTTATGACTTTATCATCTTTCCCAATTCCCATGTTACAGTCATTCCAACACTAAAATACTAACTCTACCTTAAATTGGATGAAGTCTTTGATCTCAGTGTATCATGTTCTTTTGATGGGACACAATATTGTAAAGCAATTGCCCTCCAATTAAAAATAATTAATTAAATTTTAAAAAAGGAAAGGCAATATACTCTCAGTAGTCAGGAAAATCTTTCCTTCTCTCAGTCCTACCTCCATTAGTTCATTCATTAGTTTGTTTTCCTTCCTTCTTTTCTTCCTACTTTCTTTCTTTTTTCTTTCCTTCTTCCTTCCTTCCTTCCTATCCTGTGCTCCTTCCAGAACACAGTAAGGATGTGACCTGACCTAGGAGCTTTTACTGAAAGACTGCAGTCTTTGTACTGAAACAGGGGGATACATCATCAATGAATCTGTAGAGCTTCCTGCCTAGAGTATTACTAAGCAGGTGCTCTAGCTATTACAGTAAGCTGCTTCAGACTGTTCAAAAATGAATGACTCTCAATGAACGGTACCTATAATGCCAAAGAGAAGTGAAACCAAAATCTGATAGGTGCTGCAAAACAGCTTACCTATGGAAATGACCTTACTTCGAAACACCTTCTTCTCTGGACTCCCTTTCTTAATCAGAATTTATTATAGGTTATTTTCTTCTACCATGTATGCTAGGCGCATGGTGTTCTGAACTGAGAATTCATGAATTCTAATCCTCATCATTGAATTGGCTTCTTGCCTAACCTTGGGCAGAGGACACACCATGTCTTTAATGCATTCCTCTAGGAATCACATGGATTGGTATAAAAGGTTTAATTATTAATGGAATTTGCAGAGAACTTGCCTAGCTGAATAACTCCAGCCAACCTTAATTTTTAATCTTTATAAATACCTTTGAATTTTAATATGTTCTCAGCAAGGCAGTCATTTATTCTCTAGATATGGCTTCCACCTTATAGTTTTATCACATGCTTTGCTTCATCTCCTCTTCATACCCCTTCTCTGGATGGCATTTTCTGCTATCCTCCACTTCCCTTATATTTCATCCTTGCATAACAACTGTAGTTTGAGAAATATAGTTAAGAAAGTGGAAACTAATTGCTAAAAGGGCATCTGAATTTTCTGTGAATGCTTGCAAATTCTGTCTCCCTTTTGATATCAGAGATGAAAAGTTAGAGTTATCACTTTAAATCACAAGGTATTCTGTGAAGAGAGAGGAGGTTTTTTTTCTTCTATTACATATGCTGGCTGAATATAAAGCCAATGTTTTGAACACACCACTCTGACAGGCACAGTTTCATACATGGTGGTTAGACTATGAGGCTAGCTCGCATAAGCCTATTTCTCTCACAGTCAGATCTCTAACTTTGCCATGAAAAACAGTGGAAAGTAATGCTGTTTAAAGCCAAGTATTTAAGTAAATAGAAAACATCTCCATTTTAGTTTATAAGTCTCTGGCTTTTTTTGTCTCCTATACCAATATGTTTGTAGCCTCACTTAGGCTTGTCAACCCTGAAGAACACTATGGATTTGTTTTTCCTTTAAAAAAAGGAGAGAAGAAAGGTGGATGGTGAGATGACATTGTTATGACTGTGTAGCCTTAGGTGAAATGTGGTACTCAGGGCTTGAGATGGTTACACACTCATGAGAAGGGATTTGTTAGTGTAGTTAGCTTTACTGTGGAAATATGATCCAAGTGGGGAACAAGGGAGAGTATGTCATATGGTCCCTCAAAGGGGAAGAAGGAAGCTGGTGGAGATGTGGCAGGAAGCCAAGTTTCCTCAAGTGAGATACCAAGTAGTACTGTTATCCCCATACCCACTCCATGGTGGGGTGTTGGAAGGGTGTGTCTGTATGTGTCTTAGGGGTGCAGTGATAGAAACTAGGAATGTTCAGGAAATGATATGGACGCAGAAGCAAGGCTTTAAAAGTACAAGGCACAGTGTCCATCGGTGGATGCATGGACAAACAAAATGTAGTGTGTTCATACAAAGTGTGCGATAGTCAGACTTCAAAAAGGAAGGGAAATCTGACATGTGCTGCAACATGGATAAACTTTAAGGACATTATGCTAGGTGAAATGAAAGGAAAGTAAAAGTGTTAGTGGTTCAGTCGTGTCCAACTCTGTCTGACCCTATGGACTGTAGCCCGCCAGGCTCCTCTGTCCATAGGATTCTCCAGGCAAGGATACTGGAGTGGGTTGCCCTTCCGTTCTCCAGGGGATCATCCTGACCCAGGGATTGAACACGAGTTTCCCAAATTTCAGGCAGATTCTTTATCATCTGAGCCACCAGGGAAGAAAGTATACAGTAGTCAGCGTTAAAAAAGAAGAGAAATCTGACATATGCTCCAACATGGATAAACTTTAGAGACTTCATGCTAAGTGAAATAATCTAGCCTCAAAGGGCAAACACTGCGTGATTCCACTTAAATGAGGCACCTATAGTAATAAAATCCATAGAGAGCAGACCTAGAATGGCTAGCAAGGGCTGGGGTGAGGCGAGTGGGGAGTTTTTGTTTAATGAAACAGAGTTTCAGTTTTTCAAAAATGAGTTTGAAGATGGATGGTGGTGATAGTTGCACAATAGTGTGAATGTATTTAAGGCCCATGAACTGTACAATTAGAAGTGGTTAAGATGCTAAATTTTATGTTATGTGTAATCTATCACGGTAAAGATAAATGTGCTGGACATAATTAAAGAATGTTGAAATTTTCTGTTTCTCCTGCATGGTACAAGATAGAATACTAGAGCGGATAAGAGGACAATGTTTTTACTAAATTGTCTTTTAAACCAATGCTATTCAAACTGCATGTTTTAGCTCATTAGTAAGTCATACTGTAACTGAAAGTGAGGTCCAGCTGCTTACTGCTGAAAAGCCATTAAAGAGGCAAGGTTTGTGGAAAGTAAAGAAAGTTTGCTTTATTTTGAATGTTGTCAAGGAGGGTGGGGTGGGGGAAGGGTGGAAGACACCCTTCCAAAGGCTGACTCCCCCCACTGACAGTCAGTGAGCAAGAATTTTTATAGACAAAGGAAGAGGGTTACATGTAGAAACAGCACAGTCAACTGTGATAGTCATCTTGAAATTGGTCAGGTGGTGCTCTGACCAGTGTCATCCTGATTGTTTTAAGCACAGTTAATTTTTAGTTCTGGGCTTTCCAGGTGGCGCTAGTGGTAAAGAACCCAACTGCCAAAGCAGGGAACTTAAGAAATACGAGTTTGATCCCTGGGTCGGGAAGATCCCCTGGAGTAGGACATGGTATCCCACTCCAGTCTTCTTGCCTGAAGAATCCCATGGACAGAGGAGCCTGGTGGGCTACAGTCCACGACAGGTCCACAAAGACTTGGACATGCCTGAGAGATTTAACACACATGCGCCACCAATAATAAGTGGTGTTGAATGTGACCTTGACACCTACCACTCTGTTCATAGCTGGTAGGACTGATTCTAATGCAGGTTTCAACTAGATCATTATCTATGAAAGGTGAGACAATATGGTGAACCCAGTTAGAAGGTCTTCACCTGGGAAGAATGGGTCTCATAAAGATAAGTTGCAAACCATTTCCATAGCAAAAGAACATTTTCAGAAAATGAACTGAAAAGCATGTTGCATTTAGCATCCCATTTAGTATTTTTGTAAACATCTGGGTTCTTGGATTCTCCATTATTATTAACAGGAGCAATAAACAAACAGAAACACACTCTGAATTAGTTTACTTCCCTTTTAAAACGTGGAACAAACACTAGCACACAAATTTTTTGTACCTGATTGGCAAAAATTCCAAAAGTTTTACTTAATTCATCTCAGGTTAGTAGATAAAACTTATATCAGCAACAAATATCGGGGGAGGAAAATAATGTATTTCTCTTGATAAAGTAACAGAATTTGCCTGGTTGTCTTTGGAGGTAATTACTTTTTTCCCTTGGTTCTTGCTTGCTTTTCTTTTCCTAATTTTTCCAGGGATATGGATTTGATGTAAATATAGCATGGTTATATATCCTAGCATCTTGTTCTGTGTTGTTTTGCTTTGTTCTGTTTCGGATACATTCGATTGCATTCAGAATCTTGCCCACGTTTACAGTTTCTGAACTCCCAATCTCTTATTCAAGGCCAATTGATAGCCTTTGTCTGGTTCTTGCCTTCTGTATTGATTGTGGTGCCTGGCCTGGAGATGTCTCCTGAAGTTATTTTCTGGAAACCTTTACTGCTGGGCAAATTCTCAACTGTATTTATCATTAACAAGGGAGCACTGTCCCTTGAAGATATCAAGATATACGGAACAGGCTTTTCTGATCCCAACCACAAGAAAAGAGAAATAGGGTCCTTTGGCTGGACCCTCCAAACAACTGAGTTCATTTTATTTGTAGGAAAATGCAGAGGGGCACGTTTACCTCTGGGTATACATGACTGCCCTTGGCAAGTCCTCAACATAAATCTGAGCTTCCCTGGTAGCTCAGTTAATAAAGAATCCACCTGCAATGCAGGAGACCCTAGGCTTGATTCCTGGGTCAGGAAGATTCCCTGGAGAAGGGATACGCTACCCACTCCAGTATTCTTGGGCTTCCCTGGTAGTTGGTAAGATCCCCTGGAGGAGGGCACGGCAACCCACCCCGGTGGGTTGCCTGGAGAATTACCATGGACAGAGGACCCTGGCGGGCTACAGTCCATCCGCAAAGGGTCAGATATGACTAGCAACTAAGTACAGCATAGCAACTCAAGTCTGATAAAGGGATGATTCAATGAACAAGAAAATGGAGGTGAACTACTTTGGAAATGCAGCATGTCAAATAAGTAACTCATCCAATCATTAAAACAGTAAGTGAAAGGTCTTTTCACTTTTCTAGACTTTAAAATTCCTGAAATGAACATCAATTATATTTGTAATCTGACAAAAACAAAGAAAAATAAACAGAACAGTAGTTTAAAAACAAAGGATCTAATTGCTTTTTTAACGATGGCATTCATTTGCTCCATGACGCATTTCTTTAATGTCTTCCTCATTTGCAGCAATTAATGTTTTAACTGTGCACCATACACATACTCACATACTCAAAGCATTACTGATAAAAGTATTGTCAACAAGCATTTATTGAGCACTTATTACATAGCAGGGTGCTTTCTATGCACTGTTGGGTATTTATGGATAAATAATACATGAGTCAGGCCCTCAGGGATCTCACTTATGATGCAGGTGGGACCAAAGCCATAATTGTTCATAATGAATGGTAGCTTTTAGTGGCAAACTGTTCTGCACAAACAAGTAATGTGCTTTGTCCATATTTAAAACTTACCTGATGGCACAAGGCGTGTCTTTGACATTTTTAAATTAAAATTTTTGCCTTGAGATAATTGTAGATTCACATGCAGTTGTAAGAAATAATACAGAACAATTCCATGTATCTTTTCCTCAGTTTCCTGCCATGATAATATCTTGTAAAATTATAGGACAGTATCACAGTTGGGATGTCGCCAAGGATACAGTCAAGATGCAGAGCCTCTCCATCACCACCAGGATTCCTTATGTTCCCCTTTTATAGCTACATTCTCTTCTTTTTCCTGACTTTTCTCTCCCATCCATAATCCTTTGGCAACCACTAATCTTCTAATTCTATAATTTTTTCATTTCAAAAATGTTATGTAAATGGAGTCATAAAAGATACAATCTTTTGAAGTTTCTCTCTCTCTCTTTTTTTTCTTTTCTCATTCAGCCTAATTCTCCAGAAAACCATTCAGGTTTTTGTGTGTATCAACAACTAGTTTCCATTTATTGCTAAGTTGTATTCCATTCGGGAAGATCCCCTGGAGAAAGAAATAGCAATCCACTCCAGTATTCTTTTCTGGAGAATTCCATGGACAGAGGAGCCTGGTGCACTACAGTCCATGGGGTCGCAAAGAGTCAGACACAACTGAGTGACGTCTACTTTACTTCTCTACTGTATTACATTGTATAGACATATCACAGTTTAATCATATACCTATTGGTATATGATTTAATCATATATATGGTATATGTTTAATCTATATAGGTATATGTTATATATGTGTATATACATATACATATACATATATACATATGTATATATGTATGGAAGAGTCGGGTATGACTGCGAGACTTCACTTTCACTTTTCACTTTCATGCACTGGAGAAGGAAATGGCAACCCACTCCAGTATTCTTGCCTGGAGAGTCCCAGGGATGGGAGACTGGTGGGCTGCCGTCTATAGGGTCACACAGAGTTTGACACGACTGATGTGACTTAGCAGCAGCATATATATATATATATATATATATATATATATATATATATATATGATTTAATCATATATAGGTATATGTTTAATCATATACCTATTGAAAGACATGTGGGTTGTTTCCAGCTTAGGGCTATTGCGGAGAAAGCTACTATAAATATTTGTGTACACTGTATGTACGCAGGTGCTTCCTTGGTGGGACAGACAGTAAAGAATCTGCCTGCAATGTGGGAGACCCAGGTTTGATCCTTGGGTCAGGAGGATCCTATGGGGAAGGGAATACCCACTCCAGTATTCTTACCTGGAAAATTCCATGGACAGAGGAGCGTGGTGAACTATAGTCCACGGGGTTGCAAAAAGTCAGACAGAACTGAGTGACTAACACTTACACTTTCACAATGCGTGAATGTAAGTTTTCATTCCTCTAGAATTAATGCCCAGAATTACAATTGTTGGGTGGTATATAGTTGCATGTTTATCTTTTTTTTTTTTTTTTAAGAAACTGCTAAAACTTTTTCCAGAATGGCTGTACCGTTTTATACACCCATAAGCTATGTATGAGTGACCCATTTCTTCACCCTTGTCAGCACTTGATGTTGTTATGATCTCTCTTTTAGCTTTTCTGATAGGTATGTAATGATATCTCATTGTGGTTTTACATTGTATTTCCCTAGCAGCTAATTATTTTGAATATCTTTTCTTGTCATTTTCTCCCATGCCATTTCTAGATACTTATCATGTCCATCTTGTAATTGGATTTTTTGTTGCATTTTAACAATTGAGTTCTGAAAATTATTTATGTATTTTAGATACTTTGCCAGATATAAGGTTGCAAATATTTCCTCCTAGTGTATTTCAGGTCTTTCCATCCCCTTAATAGAACTATTAGTAAAAGTTTTAAATTTTGATTAAGTCCAGCTTATTAATTATGTATCATGCTTCTGAAGTCAAATTTAGGAGTGCTTTGCCTAGCCCTAAATCCTGAATATTGTCACCCATGTTTGTTTTTTTCAAAAAGATTATATAGCTTTATGTTAGATATTTAAGCTTAATTAATTTGTAGTCAGTTTTTGTATAATAGGTGAGACTTTGATCAGTTTCTTTGCCCAATGATGTGTAATTGCATGACCACCTCTTGGTTTTTTTTTTTGTAAATCAACTATACTTCATTTTTTTTTTTTATCATACATTGAAATGAATTAGCCATGGATTTACATGTGTTCCCCATCCCGGTCCCCCCTCCCACCTCCCTCTCCACCCCATCCCTCTGGGTCTTCCCAGTGCACCAGGCCCTAGCACTTGTCTCATGCACCCAACCTGGGCTGGTGATCTGTTTCACCCTAGATAATATACATGTTTCTATGCTGTTCTCTTGAAACATCCCACCCTCGCCTTCTCCCACAGAGTCCACAAGTCTGTTCTATACATCTGAGTCTCTTTTTCTGTTTTGCATATAGGGTTATCGTTACCATCTTTCTAAATTCCATATATATGTGTTAGTATACTGTATTGGTCTTAATCTTTCTGGCTTACTTCGCTCTGTATAATGGGCTCCAGTTTCATCTATCTCATTAGAACTGATTCAAATGAATTCTTTTTAATGGCTGAGTAATATTCCATGGTGTATATGTACCACAGCTTCCTCATCCATTCATCTGCTGATGGGCATCTAGGTTGCTTCCATGTCCTGGCTATTATAAACAGTGCTGCGATGAACATTGGGGTACACGTGTCTCTTTCAGATCTGGTTTCCTCGGTGTGTATGCCCAGAAGTGGGATTGCTGGGTCATATGGCAGTTCTATTTCCAGCTTTTTAAGAAATCTCCACACTGTTTTCCATAGTGGCTGTACTAATTTGCATTCCCACCAACAGTGTAAGAGGGTTCCCTTTTCTCCACACCCTCTCCAGCATTTATTGCTTGTAGACTTTTGGATAGCAGCCATCCTGACTGGCGTGTAATGGTACCTCATTGTGGTTTTGATTTGCATTTCTCTGATAATGAGTGATGTTGAGCATCTTTTCATGTGTTTTTTTGCCATCTGTATGTCTTCCTTGGAGAAATGTCTGTTTAGTTCTTTGGCCCATTTTTTGATTGGGTCATTTATTTTTCTGGAGTTGAGCTGGAGGGGTTGCTTGTATATTTTTGAGATTAATCCTTTGTCTGTTGCTTCGTTTGCTATTGTTTTCTCCCAATCTGAGGGCTGTCTTTTCACCTATAGTTTCCTTTGTTGTGCAAAAGCTTTTAAGTTTCATTAGGTCCCATTTGTTTATTTTTGCTTTTGTTTCTAAAATTCTGGGATGTGGGTCATAGAGGATCCTGCTGTGATTTATGTCGGAGAGTGTTTTGCCTATGTTCTCCTCTAGGAGTTTGATAGTTTCTGGTCTTACATTTAGATCTTTAATCCATTTTGAGTTTATTTTTGTGTATGGTGTTAGAAAGTGTTCTAGTTTCATTCTTTTACAGGTGGTTGACCAGTTTTCCCAGCACCACTTGTTAAAGAGGTTGTCTTTTTTCCATTGTATATCCTTGCCTCCTTTGTCGAAGATAAGGTGACCATAGGTTCGTGGATTTATCTCTGGGCTTTCTATTCTGTTCCATTGATCTATATTTCTGTCTTTGTGCCAGTACCATACTGTCTTGATGACTGTGGCTTTGTAGTATAGTCTGAAGTCAGGCAGGTTTATTCCTCCAGTTCCATTCTTCTTTTCAAGGTTACTTTGGCTATTCGAGGTTTTTTGTATTGAAATGGTATTGTATTAGTTTCCTACAGCTGCCATGAAAAATTACCACAAACATGGTGGTTTACAAGAACAGAAATATATTCTGTCACATTTTTGGAGGCCAAAAGCCTGAAATCAATATCAACAGGGCCTTGCTGCCTCCAAAGGCTTTTGAGCATGGTGTAGTTCTCTATTTACTTAAATGTTTGTCTTCTTCCATCAGCATTGTAGTTTTCAACATAAATGTCCTAAACAAATTATGTTACATTTCATCTAAGTATTTCATATTTTTGGAACAATTTAAGATGGTATTGAATTTTTAATTTTGGTGTCCACATGTTCATTGTTAGCTTATAGAAACAAAATTGATTTCATGTTTATTTTGTATCCTGCAACCTTGCTGAACTCATTTATTTTAGATAAGATTTTTTAAAATATATTTTTTGTAATTGTCTAGATAGACTGCTATGACATTTCATTTCTTCCTTTCTTGTCTGCATGCTTGTATCCTTTTTTGCTTTACTGAACTAGATAGAACTTCTAATACTGTGTTGAATAAGAAGGATGAGAACTGACATCTCGCCTTGTTCTGATCTTGAGGGGAATGCATTGACTTTTACCGTTAAGTATAATGTTATCCGTAGGGATTTTTTGCATATGTGCATATTAAGTTCACGAAGTTTCCCTCTATTCTCAGTGTTTTGAGAGTGTTTGTCCAAAACCAGTGTTGAATACTGTCAAATGCTTTTGCTTCATCAGTGGATAAGGTAATGTGAGTTTTCTTCTTGAGCTTGTTAGTATGGTAGATTGAATTCATTGGCTTTTGAGTATTGAACTAATTTTCCATCTCAGAAATAAATCTCACTTGGTCATGGTGTATGATTCTTTTCATGTATCACAGAATTCTATTTGCTAATGTTTTGTCAAAATTTTTAACATCTATATTCATGAGAGATATTTGATTATCATCTTCTTTTTTGTACCATCTTCATCTGGTTTTGATATCAAGGTAATGTTAGCTTTAAAAATGAATTTAGAAATACTCCCTCCTCATCTAATTTTTTTTAAGAAATTGTGTGGAATTGACATTAAATCTTTAAGTAATTTTTAGAATTCTCCAATAGAACTATCTGGAATTGGAAATTTCCTTTTAGGGAGTTTTTAAATCTTAAAAATTATAGAGCTATTCAAATCATCTATCTTATTTTAGGTGAGTTATGGTAGTTTCTGCTTTTCAAAGAATCATTTCATTTCATCCAATTTGTTGGTCTTATGTGTGTAGAGTTGTGCATAGTATCCTATTATTATCCTTTCAATGTCTGTAGCATCTATAATGTTTCATTCCTGATTTTGTTGAGTCTTCTTTCTTATTTTCTTTTTGTCTTGCCAGACACTTGTGAATTTTATTGATCTTTTTGAAGAAACAACTTTTTGGTTCTCTGTTTTTCTTTAAGGTTTTTGTTTTCTTCATTGATTTCTGCTCTAATCTTTTAAAATTTCCTTGCTTGTTTTGTGTTTATTTAATATTTTGTGCTCCTTCTAGTTTCTTGTGGCAGGAGCTTAGATTATTGATTTGAGGTTTTTTCTTCCTAATGTAAGAATTTTGTGCTCCAAATTTTCTTCTCAGCATCTACAAATTTTAATATGTTTTCATTTTCATTCAGTTCAAAGTACTGTTAAAAATTTACCTTGAAACTTCCTTTTTGATTCATGGATTATTTATACATGTGTTGTTTAATTTCATGTGTGTATTATTTTACTCTAATCATTCTGTTACAATCCTATTTTGACTCCACTGTGGTCAGAGAACACACACTTGTTGATTTTAGTTCAGTTACATTTGTTGCTGTTTGTTTGATATGTTCTACGTTGTGTATATTCTATAGGTACTTGTACAGTTGTTGATTTGGATGTCTTATCAATGTCATTTAGATTCTTTTGATTAATGGTGTTTTCAGGTCTTCTTCAATTCAGTTCAGTCACTCAGTCGTGTCCGACTCTTTGCGACCCCATGAACGACAGCACGCCAGGCCTCCCTGTCCATCACCAACTCCCGGAGCTTACTCAAATTCATGTCCATTAAGTCAGTGATGCCATCTAACCATCTCATCCTCTGTCATCTCCTTCTACTCCCGTCTTCAATCTTTCCCAGCATCAGGGTCTTTTCAAATGAGTCAGTTCTTCGCATCAGGTGCCCAAAGTATTGGAGTTTCAGCTTCAGCATCAGTTCTTCCAATGAATATTCATGACTGATTTCCTTTAGGATGGACTGGTTGGATCTCTTTGCAGTCCAAGGGACTCTCAAGAGTCTCCTTCAATACCACAGTTCAAAAGCATCAATTTTTCAGTGCTCAGCTTTCTTTATAGTCCAACTCTCACATCCATACATGACCACTGGAAAAACCATAGCTTTGACTAGATGAACCTTGTGGGCAAAGCGATGTCTCTGCTTTTTAATATGCTGTCTAGGTTGGTTATAGCTTTTCTTCCAAGGAGTAAGCATCTTTTAATTTCATGGCTGAAGTCACCATCTGCAGTGATTTTGGAGCCCAGAAAAATAAAATCTGTCACTGTTTCCACTGTTTACCCATCTATTTGCCATGAAGTGATGGGACCAGATGCCATGATCTTAATTTTCTGTATGTTGAGTTTTAAGCCAACTTTTTCACTCTCCTCTTTCACTTTCAACAAGAGGCTCTTTAGTTCTTCTTCACTTTCTGTCATAAGGGTAATGTCATCTGCATATCTGAGGTTATTGATATTTCTCCTGGCAATCTTGATTCCAGCTTGTACTTCATCCAGCCCAGAGTTTCTCATTATGTACTCTGCATATAAGTTAAATAAGCAGGGTGACATTATACAGCCTTGATGTACTCCTTTTCCTATTTGGAACCAGTCTGTTGTTCTGTGTCCAGTTCTAACTGTTCCTTCCTGACCTGCATACAGATTTCTCAACTGGCAGGTCAGGTGGGAACATGTCTTGCAAAGATGGGCGCAATAAAGGACGGAAATGGTATGGACCTAAAAGAAGCAGAAGATATTAAGAAGAGGTGGCAAGAATACACAGAAGAATTATACAGAAAAGATCTTCACAACCCAGATGATCACGTTGGTATGATCACTCACCTAGAGCCAGACATCCTAGAACGTGAAGTCAAGTGGACCTTAGGAAGCATCACTATGAACATAGCTAGTGGACATGATGGAATTCCAGTTGAGCTATTTCAAATCCTAAAGGATGATGCTGCGAAAGGTCTTCTTCATCCTAGCTGATTTTTCTGTTGAGTAGTTTTACCAGTTATTAAAAGATACTGAAGTCTCCAATTTTATTTGTGGATTTGTCTGCTTCTGTTTTAAGTGATCTCACTGTTTTCTTACATATTTTTTGGTGCATTCACATTTAGGATTGGTGTGTATTTTTAGTTGATTGACTCATATCAATTGTCTAGTATCTCCTTCTGTCTCTGGTAATTCTCTTTGCTCTAAAGTTTAGTTTAAGTGATATAAATATAACCATTTATGATTTCTTTTGATTGATGCTTCCACGATCATTTTCCATTCATCCTTTTATTTTCAGTTTGCCTATACTGTTATATTTAAGTGACTTTCTTATAGATGTAATATAGTTGTGTATGTATCATTAATTCATATATGAATTTCTATCTTTTAATTGGCTTATTTAGATCCTTCCATTTAATGTAATTATTGATATCTTAGGGTTTAAATCTCTCATTTAAACATTTTTTTTCTGTTTGCTCTCTTTTGTTCCTGCCTTTATTTCTCTTTGTTTCTTCTTCCTGATTTCCTCGGGTTAGTTGAACATTTTTTGTAATTGCATTTTGATGTATCTATAGCATTTTTAAGTGTGTCCTTTTGCATACATTTCTTAGTGCTTGCTCTTGGTATTATATTAACATAATTTATCATAGTCTACTGTTTTGACATTTTACCAGTTCAAATGAAATGTAGAACTGTTACTCCCCTTTGTAACTTATAATTGTCTTCATTATTTTTTCTATATACATTAATAAAACAATGTTATAATTTTTGCTTCATCCACCAAACATACATGAGAAAACTCAAAAATAGAAGGAAAATATATTGTATTTACTAATGATTTGTTTTCTTTTCTTACTCCTGAAGACTATTTTCACTGGATGTAGGATTCTGAGTTGACAGTATCTTTGATCACTTGGATAAGGTCAGGCTACTTTCTTCTGGTCTCCATGGTTTCGTATGAGAAATCCACTGCATTGAAATAGTTTTTCCCTTATACATAAGGTGTCATTTCTCTCTCAGTACACTCAACATTTTTTCTTTGTCTTTAGTTTTCGTAAGTTTGACTCTAATCTTCATAGTGTGTATTTCTTTGGGTTTATCCTGTTTGGGGTTAGCTTTTTTTTTTTAGGGGAATGTTTTTATTATAGCATTTAGAGAAATACAAAGGAAAGGCAGGATATAATACCACTTATCCATAGAAGAGGGATACTTGATTCATTTAAGGGGAATTAAATAAATGTATTAATCATTATCACTTCCCTGGTGGCTCAGATGATACAGAATCTGCCTGCAATGCAGGAAACCTGAGTTTGATCCCTGGGTTGAGAAGATCCCCGGGAGAAGGGCATGACAACCCATTCAAGTATCCTTGGCTGGAGAATTCCAGGCACAGAGGAGCCTGGCAGGCTACAGCCCAAGGGGTCGCAAAGGTTACACAACTGAGTAACTAACACACACATTAATCATTATTTGGCTATACTTAGAAAGAAATAGTTCATGTCATCCTTTTGGGTTCCCCTCAGCAGCAGCTTTGATCCCTGAATCGGGAAGATCCCCTGGAGGAAGGCATGGCAACCACTCCAGTATTCTTGCTTGGAGAGTCCCATGGACAGAGGAGCCTGGCGGGCTATGGTCCACAGGGTCACACAGAGTAGGACACGACTGAAGCAACTTGGCGTGCATGCACAGCCCCAGCTCATCTCAAGTAATACCAGTGTTTCCTCAACTTTCTCACTCTATCCATTCCTAAACCATTTCCTCTTCTGACTGAAGCATACAGGAATGAAAAGAAGAAAGAGAGTATATTTTTGAGTGCTCGTGTGCTTGGATGCTTCTTGAATCTTTAGATTTATGTCTTTCCTAGACTTGGGAAGTTTCAATTATTACTTCTTCTCTCTACCTTTTAGAGTTTTCTTATATGTGCTTTATGTATATTGTTAAAGATTTTTAGTGGTACTTAGTGGGAAACATTGAGAAAAGTATATCTATTCTGTCTTCCTGGAAGCAAAGGTCACATTCAAGACTGAGGGAGCTCACCTGGCTAAAGTCTAGCTTTTGAAATCTCTCAGTTATGAATAAGCAAGGTACAGGGCTCTGAAGAATGGGTCAAGTCTGCTTGCATTCCCAGGAAATGCAGTCTGGTTGGTGAGCATGGCAGTAATAGCTATGGAACAAGCAGCAGAGTGCTGGTTTCAGTTACTCTGCCCTCTGAGAGTAGGGTTCCACCACGTGCCTGGGAGGATGAGGATGAAGTCAACTGTTTGACACAAAGGCCTAGAAAGACTTGCCTGGGTTTCATAGTGGGTTCTTGAATCCAAAGGGAACTGAGATGCTACTTAGGAAGCTGAAGGAGAATGATGGTCTAGGATGTTGACAGGACTAGTCAGGGTGATCAGAACAACAGCACTCACACCTGCTACAACACGGTGACCCTTAAAAACATTAACTGAAAAGATGCCAGGCACAAAGGGGCACAGATTGTATGATTCCCTACATCTGAAATATCCAGGATAGGCAAATCTATAGAGACAGAAAACAGATTAGTAGTTGCCAGGGGCTGAGGTACAGCAGGGAATAGGAAGTGAGCGCTTAACAGGTTCAGGGTTTCCATTAGGGGTGATGGAAAAATTCTGAAAACTAGATAGTAGATAGTAATGATTTGTTCTTGTTCAGTTGCTAAGTCATGTCTGACTCTTTGCAACCCCATGGACTACAGCCCACCAGGCTCCTCTGTCCATGGGATTTTCCAGGCAGGGATACTGGAGTGGGTTACCATTTTCTTCTCCAAGGAATCTTCCTGACCCAGGGATAGAACCTGCATCTCTAGTATTGGCAGGCACGTTCTTTACCCCGAGCCACCTGGGAATCACCAGATAGTAGTGATAGTTGCACAGAATTATGATGTGTTTACTGAAACTGAAACATACACATTAAAAATGATAAATTTTGTGTTATATGTATTTTACCATTTTTTTTAATGGTGGAAAATGAAAACAGAACGAAAACCAACAGTACTTCTAATCCCAGTGCCTAGCAGACATTACTAGTTGCTCATGTCACTCTTTCCCCAAAGCCCCGTCGTCTCAACATAATGTTCTACACAGGTAATTCCGATCAGTAGGAGGAGACATAGATGAAGGAATCTGTTCTATATATCAGGCAGGAAGTTCCTTCTGGAAACACCAGACATCCAATCCAGAGCAACACCATGGATCTGAGATCCTACCAGGAACTCTGGCTGATCATGTCTTGCCTTCCATAATCAGAATTGGTTCAGGGCTGGGGTACCACAGAGGTTACTGATGCTACCTCAATTACAACAGCTGAGATGTGTCAAGGGCCAAGTGGCAGAAAAAAAGCAATCTTGCTTTCGTATTGAGATACAAGAGATAACAGGCATTGTTCATTCCTGAAGATTTCAAGGCGGCCTACTTGCAAGTTCAATTTCAGGGAAGAGATGGGAGTGATTTATGGTGACATCTATTAAGCTTTTATAGAACATAATACATGTGTTCTTGCTCTTACTGTAAAATTATTTGTTGCTAATTAGTTAGGGCTGCCAGCTCACTGTGTGTGAGACTGTCACACTCCCTTCCCTGTCCTATTAATTAGCCATCCAGGGTCTCGCCCTCTCCCAGTGTCCTGGAGCTCTCCTCCCTCTGTACATTTCTTATTTAAACAAGGAAGCCTAATTGTTGGCTTTGGTTTATTTTGGATAGTGGTTTAACTCTGGGGGCAGGGAAGTCCTTTGGAGTCAATCTAACAATGTCAGGTGAGACAAGACAAATCATTTTTTGCACACCATCAGGCATTATGTAAGTGTGTTTAACCCAAAAATAGACATCTGTCTTTCATAAGTTCTTTCCATGGAGTAAAAATCCCTGTGGAATAATACAATTAAGCTCTGCAGTACTTGGTCTAAGCCGTCCATTTCTGGCTTTCTGGAGTCTAGGAGGGAGATTGGAATGACCCATGAATACGCGTGCAGCCAGAGGAGTGCCTGGGCTGACAGTTCCTTGGCAGCAGTGATGACTGTCTGGCATGGGGCACTGTGATCATCAGCTCTGAGAGAGATGCTTAGAGGTGCTGAAGCTATCCTGGCAGTGATGGAGCTTGTCCCCAGCCTTGGGGCCATCGGAGGGACCCTGGTCTGCCTGCCTGTGGAGTGTGGGTTGTACATCGCTGTTGACGTCTTCATGAGAAAAAGAGGTCAGTTCTGTGGGATTTTTCTGAGAGCAGGGAGCCTGCTTCATCCAGCCAGTGTGAATCTAAAGGTGACACTCTCATGAAGTCATTATCACATATAATGGCAATAAAAAGAAAAGGTTTTTCCTAAGTACAGTTCTGCACCCAGTGAAGCTTGTTCACTCCTCCGCTCAATGAGCCAACAAAACAGGCTCAGGAGACAGAAAATTCCCCGTTTACATTGATTGCATCGTGCGTGCCTCTGCCCACCTCCTGGGAGATGGCTGATTTCACACATCCTCATGACAGAGTAACGTGACTTCATTGACTGGCAGGCAGCTGTCAGTGCAGCGTGCGAGGTGTGTGTGTGTGTGTGTGTGTGTGTGTATCTGTGTGTGTGTGTGTGTGTGTGGTGCACACATGCTGAAATGAAGAGGGAATGGAAAACACAGCAGAGCTATTGAAATTTAAAGGGAAAGTATGTCTTTGTTAAAATTCACTTAGGAAATGGAAGCTGTTCAAATCAGACCATGTCTATGAACCCACCAGCCAACCAAGAAAGGGAACGAATTTCAACCTTTAGCCTGTTTGCTTTGGGGCAAGGTTCACATAATGAGTGCTGGAAAGGCAGATTGAAGTGCTGAGCTTGGACTGGTCCCGGCAACCAAGCTATTAAGATCCGGGCTGTCCATCCACAGTACCATACTGGTCTGCGTCTTCCTGTCCTTCTCCTCCTCCTATGCTTCATATTTGAGGCTTCTTTGCATCAGCTTCTTCTCCCCATCTTCACCTCACCCCCTCAGAGCTTAAATGGGTCCAGTGAAAAGTGACACTTGACAATGTGTTTGACATTAGATACAAGGATTCATATGACATGGGTCTGTAATTAAGGGCATTGGGAACATCTGAAAGTGACCCCAGTGGTGTTTGCACATGTATATATATAGTCATTTCACTTCTGAGAAATCTTGGATAGAGACCAAGGGATGAATTAAAGAACGTTTTTGACAAATTCCAGTGATTTTTAATGAACTTTTTTCTTTGGCAGTTCTGGATCACTTAATTTGGCAGCATGGTTAAGGGAAAATATGATTAAGAAAGCTATTTATGTTTCTGAGAGTCATGTGGAGTATGGCAGTTGAGTGAGTTGAGTGAGTAATTCTCTCGCTCTGATTATCCAGTGACTTCACTCTTAAGATTTGTAGCTTTCCCTTTATTTTCATTGCCACTGCTGTGACCCAGGGACTTCATGAGTATGTTGTTGTTAAGGCAATGATCTCCTAGCTATTCTCTGTGCTTCTGGGTGCATTTAATACACTGTGCATAATCCTACCAGACAATACGTTTCTGTGGTTGTTCAGTCGCTAGGTTGTGTCTGACTCTTTGTGACCTTGTGGACGGCAGCCTGCCAGACTTCCTGTCCTTCACCATCTCCCAGAGTTTGCTCAGATTCATGTCCACTGAGTCGGTGATGTTATCTAACCATCTCATCCTCTGCCACCCTCTTCTCCTTTTGCCTTCAGTCTTTGCCAGCATCAGGGTCTTTTTCAACATGCCGCATATATAATACCACTCCCTTGTTCAGGAAACTAGATTCTGCTTATGGAATCAAAGCTAGACCTCCTCATCTCACCTTTGGGCTCTATGATCTGGTTCCATTTAACCTATCAAGGCTTCTGTTGAAACTTCTCTCCCACCACGTCTTACTACACCCCTGATTAAACACAGCAATTTTAGTCTCACCATCCTGACTTCATGCTTTTGCTTCTTCTCCTTTATTTCCAGCTATTCTAAGAAATCCATTTTTCACATGAAAACCCAGAGCTTTTCTTAATATGTGAAGCTTTTCCTGTAATCACCATTCACATTAACTTCTCCTTTCTTGAGTTCATATCCTTCTAGTAGACAAATGTTTGGCACTATATTTGCACTAGTGTTTTACATTGATCTTAACATCTTATCTACAAGTCTTATCTCCAGCATGATTTTTTTACTTTTGTGATTCGTGATCTCCAGAATGCCACTATGCCACTCTGGTGTAAAGAACATTGAACTTGGAATTGAAAGGTCAAGCTTGAGTTCTGGTTCTATAACTGTCCAGCTGTGTAACCTTGGATGAGCCCCTCAACCTCTTTGAGCCTCTGTTTCCTTAGCTGTGAAATGAAACTCAGGAAACTGTTCATAGCCCATTCCACAGAGCTTTTTCCATGCTCATATAAAATAACATGTCAGAGTACTTCGTAAGCCTTAAAGTGCTCTGGAGCAGAAGGCCCCATTAATATTATAGTTTGTCTGTAATAGTTAATGTTGAATTGAACCCCAAAAAATATATCTGTAAAGCACTCTTAATCTTGAGCACCAGATTGCTCAGTAGCAGTGGTCATACCATGTAACATTTATAGTACATTTTACTTTTCCTAGTGCCTTGTATTTAGAATACCATTTTGTTCTTGCTAGGATGCAAGGGTCAGGGATTTCTATTCTCATTTTACAGCAGGAGGAGAGAAATGGAAGTTGGACAGATACATTAAGTGAATTGCTGTAACTTATGTAGTCAGTCAGTTTCCCAAGTGGCTTAGCAGTAAAGAATTCACCTGCCAATGCAGCAGAAGCTGCGGGAGATGCGGGTTTGATCCCTGAGTCAGGATCCCCTGGAGTAGGAAATACCAACCCACTCCAGTATTCTTGCCTGGGAAATCCCATGGACAGAGGAGCCTGGCGCATTACAGTCCATGGGGTCACAGAGAGTCGGACACGACTGAGCATGCATGCACCCACGCATGTAGTTAGTTACAGCAACAGTTGGACTGAGGCTTCCTTTCTGCCTCTTAAACCCTGCCTGCAAACTGTGGTCATTTTCACTCACTGCTACCCCACCACCAGCCTGGCCCCTGCCATGGGGTGCTTTCCGCCTTATTTCTCACTTTTCTTCCTCAATGGACATTTTCCTCCTGGGCCTCCACTGGTTCTCTCGTGGTTCTGGTGGTTTCATCTGGACTTGTATCGCTCTCAGTCCTGTTCAGTTCATTGCAATCATGTGCATATTCACCTTAAAATCTAAGAATATTTTATTGTTCCTTCCAAATCCTGTTGGTTCCCTCAAGTATTTTATGGTAGAAGAACCTGGATCACATAAGTGACCTGAGTCCCATGTTAGGTCCTAACTCTCAGTTAGGACCCATGCAGATTTCATTCCTCCTGAGGAATCAAGTTCTCCCTGGAGGCTGGTCCACTCAGCCCTAGGTGAGGCTTCCACCCAGGGCTGACATCATTTAGCCACACCCACAGGAACAAATTGTCATCAGCTGATTACTGCCTCAACTTCAGTATACCATAAAATTTAACAATGGCTTATTTTTTATTTTCTGTTATCTTATTTTTTATTGAAATACAGTGGATTTACAATGTTGTGTTAGTTTCAGATGTATGTATATTATATATATAGATAGATGCATATACATATGTATATGTATATATTCTTTTTAAAATTCTATTCCATTACAGGTATTATTATAAGATATTGAGTATAGTAATTCCTTGTTTATTTTATATATAGTAGTGTGTATCTATTAATCCCAGACTCCCAATTTATCCCCCACCCCTTTCTCCTTTGGTAACCTTAGATTTCTTTTCTCTATGAATCTATTTCTGTTTTATAAACAAGGTCATGTATCTTTTTTTTTAGATTCCATGTATAAGTGATATCGAATTATATTTGTTTTTCTCCAACTGATTTCACTTAGTATGATAATGTCTAGGTTTATCTGTGTTGCTGAAAGTAGCATTAGTTTCTTCTTTTTATGACTGATTAGTATTCCATTATAGGTATATACCACATTTTTTCTATCCATGTGTCTTCTATGTCTTTGATATTTTAATAGTGCTGCTGTGAACTTCAGGGCTCATGCATCTTTTTGAATTAGTTTTCCTCTTTTTCCAGATATATGTCCAAGAGAGGGATTGATGGGTCATATCATAGCTCTATTTTTAGTTTTTTTTTTTTTTTACTATACCTTTTAGTTTATTTTTTTTTAATTAGTTGGAGGCTAATTACTTTACAATATTGTAGTGGTTTTTGTCATACATTGACAAGAATCAGCCATGGTTTTACATGTATTCCCCATCCCGATTCCCCCCTCCCACCTCCCTCTCCGCCCATTATACAGAGTGAAGTAAGCCAGAAAGATAAAGACCATTACAGTATACTAACACATATATATGGAATTTAGAAAGATGGTAACGATAACCCTATATGCTAAACAGAAAAAGAGACACAAATGTATTTTTAGTTTCTTAAAGAAATTTTATTCTGTTCTCTGTAGTGGCTGTACCAGTTTCCATTCCCACCAGCAATGCAGGAGAGTTCCCTTTTCTCCACACCTTCTCTAGCATCTATTACTTGTAGACTTTTTGATAGTCATTTTAACAGGTGTGAGGTGATACTTCACTGTAGTTTTGATTTTCTTTTCTCTAATAATTAGTGATGTTGAGCATCTTTTCATGTGCCTGTTAGTCATCTGTATATCTTCTTTGGAGAAATGTCTGTTTAGTTGTTCTGACCATTTGTTGGTTGTGTTGTTTGTTTCTCTGACACTGAACTGACTGAGCTGTTTGTATATTTAAGAAATTAATCCCTTGTTGATCCCATCATTTTCTTGAATGAATTTGATGTAATCTACTCTGAATATTTGATGTCATTTTAATACGTTAGACCATGCTAATTGCAGCTGTAAGTGGTTATTAACATTTAACAACAGAATTTTTAATCATGCAATGTAAGTAGTTTCCTTTGTAATAGTTGCACTGAAACTTTCTCAGGAGAAGTCAGTGTCTAGAAAGGACTTCATTATAAACTTGGGGAGCCAGAGCAAGAGCCAGACTAGTCTGTCCCAATATAGGATCCCCAACAGGACCCCATGTTCAGTGGGTAGGGATGGTCCTCTCTTCTCTAAAGCAGTGTAATTAGGTAACACGACTTAGCTGTGCACTTTTTATAACAATTCTCTGAAAACTGAATTTGTAGCATTGACTGCAAAGTTTGGAAGTATTCCAGCTGACAGAAGCATGCAGAACATGTTCTTATCCTAAGACAGAGTGGAATGGAACCCAAGCACCATGACGATCACGTTATAAATCTGCCTTCAGTTCATAAACTGCCTTCAACACAGTGCTTCTTGATGTGAATTCACACCCCAGGTTTTGCAGCTCATCGAAGATGGAGAGTGTAAATAGGCAGAGAACACAAGAGATAAATCTGGTTGCTGCAGAGGAAGAGTGATTTGACTTCTGGGGACAGGCTATAGCTGTATTCTGCTGACTTCATGCAGTCCTTATCTTCCCTGCCTTCCCCTGTCCTTACGCTTTTGAACTATGGGTTGTGTTTGGTTGATAAACGTCTATGATGAGAAGGACCAGGGTATAATGAAAATGGCACTGGATTTGAGGTCAAGCAAATGGTTTTGGGTCCTGGCTAAGCTCTGGGAAATTAGCGCTTTTACTGTGCCTTGCTGTCCTCATTTGTGAAATAAATAGGTTGTTTAAGGGCCTCAGGCACCCTGGGTTGAGCTCTTGAGAACATTCCATCTGCGTGCAGACTCCGAGGAGAGCTTCCCTAGTAAGGTACTGAAGACAGTCTGCACAGATTACTGACTGGAATGGATCTGTTTGCCCCTTATCCATAACAATGAAGTGAAGGAGAGGGTGGGGCTGTAACGGCTGAGATTTTTCGTTAGATTTCTGGAAAATAGATGGAGCGTGGTTGCCATGCTGATCCATGAAACAAAGAGGAGGGATCTTCAGCTCAGGATATGCCAAGGGGATCTGAAGTAGAGGCAAGCGTGCCCTGTTTGGGGGAAGCTGGAGTGGCTCCAGGCTTGGGACCAGAAAGTGCAGCAGGTTCAGCAGAAGGAAAGAGTGAGAAAGGGCTTAAAACAAGGAAGGCACAGCTGCCTGAGAGGGATACACTCCCATCTCCAATTGGGCAGAGAAGTGGATATTTATCTTCATACAAAAAAAGTATCTAAAACATTTCTGTGCAGAAATTGCCAGATTGTCATAGAGGATAAACCGTGGTAATAGTGTGGGTATTAGAACTCCAGAGTACTGTTCTCTTTACTCTGACCTGTTTATACTCTAGCCAAATGGTCCATTGTCTCCCTCTTCATCCTAAAGCAAGGCATTCTTATCTATGTTCCACCAATGATCCAGTTCTTAACTGAACTTCTGAAATTGGCAATACTGACTAAATAACCCAGGAAATCCTTATTAGCTACCCAGACTTTCTTTCTTCAATATAAATAAGATTCAAGATCCACTGTACATGTGAGGACAATAGCAACTGAAAGAGAAGATCTGAGAGAAAACCTGACCTTAGAAGGTACAGAAATTTTTTGAGTGGAAGAAAATTATAAAGAAGAGAAAATGTTCTCTGATCTGAGATTTTGTACACATAAATCAAAATTGGATAGCTAGGAAAAAGGAATTATAAGATAAGGAACTCATACAAATTAAATCTATGATGGCAGAAATGGAAGTTTCAATCATAGGTATGATAGATACAAAAGAAATTCTTCCAGAATAAGGAGTAAAAAGGCAGAGGCAGACAGTGCTAGACAAGAAGAGAAAAAGAACTAATTCATGAGACAGAATTCACACAATTTGATTGTATCAGGAGAAATGGAATGTGATTATTAAGATTTCCAGATAATAATGAGAACTGTGAAAAATGGTAGGAGAAAATTATCAAAGAAAAAAACCAAAAATGACTTCCCAGTGTTGAAGAAGTACCATAGACTTCCATCTGAGAGGTCCGATAAGTACCAACAGGAGAAATGAAAAATCTGTCTGTTTGAATTTGATGCTATAACAATCTACATGCTTAGAAGAGAGAAGTCTTTTGATCTTGCTGCTATGAACATCCTTCTTCAAGTGGCTCAGAAGTTCTCTACATGGCATTAGTCATGAAAAACAAATGAGGCCCAGCACTCACTTACCCTTGTAATGTACAGTATTAAACTGGTCACAGTTACATGAAGTGAAGTGTTAGTCTCTCAATTGTGTCTGACTCTTTGTGACCCCATGGACTGTAGCCCTCCAGGC
This sequence comes from Odocoileus virginianus, assembly GCF_023699985.2. Classification (NCBI taxonomy): domain Eukaryota; kingdom Metazoa; phylum Chordata; class Mammalia; order Artiodactyla; family Cervidae; genus Odocoileus; species Odocoileus virginianus. Next base: position 32,548,214 of record NC_069704.1, on the reverse strand, counting down.
TCCTCTGTCTATAAGGTTTCCTAGGCAAGAAAACTGGAATGGGTTGCCATTCCCTTCTCCAGGGGATCTTCCCTACCCAGGGATTGAACCTGAGTCTCCAGCATTGCAGGTGGATTCTTCACCATCATATTAACATAAATGTTGTTTATTGCAGTTCAAGTTTTAGAACCATAAAAGCCTTAATTGTACCATATTGTGAATGGAATGTACATGGCAATAATATTGGCACAGTTGTAGTAAAGACCAAGCTCAAAGAATAAACCCCAATGTGTGAATGGGGTAGAGAGAAGATAGGGGTGCTAATATGCCCATATATATGCCTTATATACAGAAGAGTGTCAGGATACTGGCTGAAATGGAGGTATAGTATGATAGATAATCAATAGAAGAGCTAAAAATTAATACAGCAGTTAATTATTGGACTGAATGGTTGGTAGTGTGAGCAAAATCCTCCTCTAATAAAGTGGAGAATCAATAAAGAAGTCTCAAATTGGGAAAACAATAGCTTATTAATTAGAGTTATGGCAATCACCCCTAGAAAACCAAAATCCAAATTGTATTATATTGATTTCCCAAGAGAGTAATACCAAGGACAGGAAGGAGTATGGAAGGGTACAACTTTTTTCTTAAGGCTCTTCGTTTTTTATCATGTGCATGTATTACTTTCCTTTTTCTGAACATTAAAAGATATGAGTTCCTTTCTAACTTGCAGAGTTTCTGTTTGTAAAGATACAACCTAACAATAAGTCACATGAAATACCTAATGTTTGTCTCATTTGGGCCTGCAAAAATGTAAAATTCACTTGGTTCAACCTAAATAGATTTCAGATTTTTGGATTTTAACATGGATATGCCTTAATAGGAATATCCAGTACATGAGCAAGTCAGTGACATTCTGGCAATTTGGAGATGTCTTAATTCATTACTCAACAGCACTCTTCTTTCTAACCAACATTTCAAGCCCTTTCAACTTACAGGGGAAAATACAAATGGCACATCCTACAACCCTATACCCTGTATTTAAAGAACTTACTTTTTCTTCTAAACATGCACAAGTCACAACCCTATATTTCAAACATCTGTCATTGTGAGTTTTACACTCTTCCTTGTACAACTGTTATCTGTGTACTTTCTGTCTTGTCTCTCTATTAGACTACAGTTCCTTTAGGGGAAATATTTGTGTCCTATTGGGAGAGACTGCCTGGTTTTGAAGACAGTTCTAACTTGCCTTGCCCACTTCCCAGCTGTGGGGCTTTGGGCAAATTGCTTAACATCTCCAAGACTTATTTCTCCCAACCTCCAAATGAAGATAGTGATGTCTCTTCTTAGGTCCAGCAGGATGTCTGAATAAGAAATTGTATGCCCAAGGCTTGACATAACATCTCGTATGCAGCAGATGTGCAATTAATGGCCATCAGCCTGGCTTCCTCTTGCCCTTATTCACCCTTGAGCCTTCCCCAACATCAAACACAATTCTTTACACATAGAAGCTTAAATGGTGAAATGAGAAAGAAAAAAAAAAGTATGTTGGAGTGAAAGATGCTAAAAGTATTGCAAAATCCTTTAAGGAAAACAAAATTAGCCCTACCTTTGAAAATAAAAGTTTTCCAATAATCATATTGAAGAGGAAATAGCATAGTACTCTGTTTGGCATACTAGTTGTATAGTAACCAATCCAGAGATGGAAAACACTTGGGATGCACCCAAAAACGTTGTCTGTGATTCTTTCCTTTTCATTCATCACGTATCATCAGCTCTGCTAACCATTGCCTTTCTGTGGAATTGAGGCATACCTACAGCCATGGAAAGCAGCCTGGGAAGCTGGCAAGGAATCCCAGACTCATGAAGTGTCCACTTGCTCCCACTGTTTCTTAGGCTAAGTGCTTGCCCCATTCTCTTGCGTTCAGAGCTTTCCTCATGGAGAATAACTTGTTTTTCTAGAATTGGCTCAACGACTCCAAGGAACCTTTACTGAATGGCCCCACTTTCAGAACACTTGTTTGGCCCCTGTCATCTCTGTTTATCACATTCTGACCACATTATCATTATATCTGCATTTCTCTTACCCTTACTAGGATATGTGCACAGAGAAGATACTCAATATATTTAAGCTCAGATAAACTGTTCACAATTAAGGCATAGAGTAGGAAGGCCACTGAATGCACACTGGTGTGTGTGTGTGTGTGTGTGTGTGTGTGTGTGTGTGTGTGTGTGTGTGAGAGAGAGAGAGAGAGAGAGAGAGATGTGAATTAACCCCACCAAAGATGGAACATGTCTTTCACAGTGGAGCTTTCATTCAGAAGTACATTGGTAAAGGCCAGCTAACTTGAAAAAGCCAATTAGGAAAATATAGTGGCTACCAGTTGAAATTATTATTTTTATTTTTTTCCATTTATTTTTATTAGTTGGAGGCTAATTACTTTACAGTATTGTAGTGGTTTTTGCCATACATTGATGTGAATCAGCCATGGATTTACATGAAATTATTGAAGAAAGGAAGGTTTCTGTTTGGAGAGCATAGAATGGAGGATCCCAAATGATAAAACAGACATCAGCAGAGACCCCTCAAGTGGAAGATAATGCACAGCTCAGGAAGGGAAAGGAGGGCATTAAAGGGGTGCGTTCCATCCTCAGAAGCAGGTAGAGCATTAGGGCTTGGGGATACAAGGTTAGAGAAGTAGGCAGATAAGCCTGTCTGGCCCACCTGCCAGAATCTTGTACAATCACTCTGCATAATTATTCTTGAAAATACAAACATTGCTGGGGCTGACTGACAAGTATTGTTCCAGCAGGGAGGGCTGTCAGGGCAAATCAATCCAACTCTACCACATGCCAGAGTGTAGAACAGATATAATTTTGGCTGTTAGGGGCTGTCAAAGCGAAGGATGTGCCGTATGTGTATTTTGAAGTGTGGTGTTCCCTTTAGTCTAACAGCTTGAAAGATTTCTGGGGCTTTCCCCCTCTCTGGCTGTTTTCTACAAGAAGTTTTGAGTATTTTAATTTCAAATAACTCAAGTCTTTTGTCTAATGTGAATTTCAGGTTAGACTAAACCCAATCTTACCTTTCCCCCCATAGCTGCTCTGTACTCATTCAACACATGGTGTTAAAATTTGATTTAGGAGGAAAAGGTCCTTTGCTGCCATTGGATGTCTTAAGGGGCATCCAAGTAGGTACCTGGTGCACTCCCAGCAAGTCAAACTCACCTTAGAAGAGTCTGTTTTGTCTATCACTAGACCCAGTGCAAGTCTTAGCCCAAAGGGTCCCACTGGGCCTCTTGGGAATTCCTGAAAGTTCACTTCCTCCTTTAGTGGTCCAGCATCAAAGCTGAGGCCCTTAGAAGGTGATTCACTCAAAACCTTTCCTCTCTTTCTGAGTTTTTCTGCTTCATCCATCTTATTGGATTCCCAGTGACTTCCCCAGTCATCTGTCCCACTAGTTTTCTTTTCCTTCCTTCTCTCCTTTTTTTCCCCCTTCCTTCCTATTTGTGGTACCTATTTATTTGTTTATTTTTTGTGGTGCCTATTTAATTTGTTACTTTCTACTATTCTCCTTGGGGCTTCCCAGGTGATACTAGTGGTAAAGAACCCACCTGCCAATGCAGGAGATGCAAGAGACAAGAGTTCGATCCCTGGGTTGAGAAAGTCCCCTGGAAATGAGGAAATGACCACCTATCCAGTATTCTTGCCTGGAGAATCCCGTGGGCAGAAGAGCCTGGCAGGCTGCAGTCCATGGGGCCACGGAGAGTCAGACATAACTGAGTGACTGAGCACGCATATTCTGCTTAATTTACAAACACCCTCAAATCTCTCCCTCCTCAAAATCCCCCCAGTACCCACCCCTGAGCGTCACCATGTCATCCCTAGACCCACCTGTCTGTCCCTGCCCCAACCCTCCACTTGTGCAGTCTGCACTCACCACCTCCGCTTCCTAACCTCTCACTTACTCCCCGGCCCCAGCAGTCTGCCTTCTGCTCGCTCATGCTCGTCCTTGGCCCCTTCTCCTGCCTCTCTCATGTATCCACTTTGATCTTGTTCTAAAGCTCCTTGTTTTCTGTCTGTCCCTGAAAACATCAGGATTAGTCCTTGGTGACTTCATCTGTCCCCTGTGGGGTCACAGACTTGATCTCAGCCTCCCCGTGGTCTGTCACCCTGAGCTGTGTGCATTTCTTGGACAGGAAACTAGAGAGGAAGGATGGGATGAGGGGCTGGACGGAGTCCGCCTTCCAGCTCAGCATGGGCCTCTGTGAGAGGGAGGCCTGTAGCTACTCCTAAACTTGCCACTTTGCCTCTAGTTCGACTACTGCCAGGACCATTTGTTCTTGTCACTTTTCTTCTATGCTCAAAAGTCTTCTAGATAAGACTTACATATAAAACAAATCCAAGGATTCACTGATTATGGGACATGCGTGTGCTGAAGCAGACCTAAAATACTGTTTAGTCTAAACTCTTTTATTTAAAGACAACAAAATGAAGGCAAAAAGCAGTTGAAGTCATTTGTCTAAGAGTCCGGACTTGTTAATAAGGACTTCAAAGTCCTCTGTGATCCAACCTCATCCTCCTTTTGCTACATATTATCTGCTCTTTCTCTTTAGGAAAAAATAGGACAAATCACAACTTCTTAAATACCACTGTGGGCTTTTTCCTCCTCCTCATCCTTGCTTTTTCTCTTCCCCCTCCTTAAGTGCCCTCTTCTCTACCATGCGCATCTCTTGTTCAATCACTCATCTATTTTTGTATGTTCATGTTATTATTTATTCATAAAATAGTATTGATTGCCTAATATGTTCTAGGCCCAGCAGTGGGTGTGGAAAATTACATCTCTTCTTTAACCCCATCCCCAAAGCATTCCTGAGTAAGCCCATAGACATTGATTTTTATGCCATTATGATGATAAGCACTCTGGACTCCCTGTATAGTGTTTGACTGAGGGTGGTTTTTGTGTCATATGTTTTTTCCTTATTGAGCTCTGCCATAAGAAATATTCTCAGGAAGCTCACTATTTACACTACAGATGTTGTTAAGGACATCGGTTTCCAATGTAAAATCCATTTGATGTATTCCTTTCAAAACTAAATTCCATGAAGAATCTTACTTATCATAGGAATTTCTGTGCTCTTACTTATGAGTAGTCAAAATTTTATAAATTATTGTGTTTCCCTCTTGACTTCTGCTGCCAGGAAACTCAGAGTCGAGTTATGGCCATTTTAATAGCTATGTGGAACCTTAGAATCTGCACATTTTCATTTCTACTTATCTTGTTTTAGCCTTTTCTGTTTTCTCTGACTTGAGTTCTTATTTTTCTTTTCCCTTGCATGATCACATAAAGTACCTGAAATCGCTTTAGTCATATCCAACTCTTCTGCGACCCCATGGACTGTAACCCGCCAGGCTCCTCTGTCCATGGGATTCTTCAGGCAAGAATACTGGAGTAGATAGCCATGCCCTCCTCCAGGGAATCTTGCCGACCCAGGGATCGAACCCACATCTCTTATTTCTCCTGCATTTCCAGGTGGGTTCTTTACCACTAGTGCCACCTGGGAAGCCCTAAGAATACTGGAATGGGTAGCCATTCCTTTCTCCAGGGGATCTTCCTGACCCAAAGATCAACCCTGTGTCTCCTGCATTGCAGGCAAATTCTTTGTCATCTGAGCCACCAGGGAAGCCCAGGCTATAGTACATGCTTAATAAAGGTTTGTCAGACTAAAGTGATAAATGTAGACCCATGATTCCCTAGGTGGGCAAATTCAAGCTCACTTTCTCTTTCACTTTGTCTGCTGTAAGAAGGCCAAGGAAAGATAGTGTTGTAGTGGAAAGAATTTAAACTCTGCCTGTTACCAATTGTATAACACAAATTCAGTTTAGTTCAGTTCAGTCGCTCAGTCATGTCCAACTCTTTGTGAACCCATGGATGCAGCATGCCAGGCCTCCCTGTCCATCACCAAGTCCCAGAGTTTACCCAAACTCATGTCCATTGAGTCAATGATGCCATCCAACCATCTCATCCTCTGTCATCCCCTTCTCCTCCTGCCTTCAATTTTCCCCAGCATTAGGGCCTTTTCAAATGAGTCAGCTCTTCACATCAGGTGGCCAAAGTATTGGAGTTTCAGCTTCAGCATCAATTCAGACGAGTTATTTAGCACATGTGATCCCCTTCTTGTTACTTTAATCTGAAAATGGAAATAAAGATGCCCTACTGGATTGCTGTGAATATTGATAACCCTTGTAAGCCTCTCAGCACATTTCCAGGCCCTTAATAGCAATCAGCACATATTAGGGTCTCTCTCTTTCCTTCCTATTTCCTTGTTTCATCGGAAATTGCACTTGGAAAAGGATAAGTGGATTGCTCTATGACCACAAGTTAGTCAATTAATTGTAGTGTCATCTGTAAAATAAATGTAACTATTGACCTCATTCAGAGGGATATGAAAATTAATCGATGGTAATGCACATTGGGATTTTTTGCTGAAAAGTGCTTAAGAATGGCTCAGTATTGTTACATGTTTTATTTCATCATTAATGTTATTTATGAATATTTGGCTTTGTCTTGTCCTGGTGTGTTTTACATCTTTTGTCTTAATCACATTTATTTTCAATATCATCTGAACTTATGTCTTAATAATAAAAATATAGATGAAATTCAAAACCATAGTTCCTATCTTTCATATAAATTAACTTTTTTCAAGGTGGATGATTTAACCTGTTTCAATATGCTCCTTATGATATAGACATTAAGATATTTAGTAAATAATTTTTGTTACTTGCATTTAAAATCGATCTCAAGCAGTTTTCATAGCTTTGGCATCCTACTTTTTGGACTCATATTTTATGTTTATTGGCCATTTTGTAATGATATTCTTCATTATGAGATGCTTGATCCATTTCAGATGATAAATGTGAATGTTTCAAGCATTTCTAGTTGAAGAGATAATTAACTGAATGATATCCCTGTTTTCACTTTACTGTCAGGGAATGCTCCTTGCATGCAGTCTCAAATAGAGGCTCGTGTTACAGAGTCCAGGGTCACTCTCCTGAGAGTTAGGGGATCTGAGTTCTAGCTTGGTCACTTTCTAGCTGTGTGGCCCAGAGAAAGTCACTTCATCTCTCTGAGACTCACTGGCCAACTGTCACACATGAGGGAGTTGGTCTCAGTGATCTTTAACTTCTGTTTCCATCACAGCATCTGGTCCTTTGCACTGGAACTGCTGAGGCAGGCCGTGCATTTAGGTTTGTAGGGAAACACAGAAATTCCTCCTAATACAGAACATTATTTTCTGGGGTATATTATTTATACAGTCCTACTCACAAATATAAGATGTCTTTCCTTTTAACTGTGGAGTAGTTGGCATATATCAAAGACTCCATGAACGTCTCCATTTAAGGTCCATGTGATGAGAAGGATATGTCCAGGGGGACAAGGTTCTCTGTGAAACTCTATTACTGAGGAAATGGGAGGATATGTTTCCTATTTCAACCTTAAATGGGTGGAGTGATATTTATTTGTTTGTTTTGTTACTTTTAGATTTAGTAGTAATAAATATAGACCTGGGTTGAACTATAGCCTGCATGTTTATATAGGCTATTTACTTCTGGGAGAAATTGATACTAGAAATTTTATTTAAACCATCTGAAACTATAAGCATCTCCACCAACTACTGAAACTTCTTTGTGACAAAATGCATTTTTCAGTGGCTGTAATGTGATGCTAATACAAGACTAGAAATCCATTCAGTTCTGGTACTTAGGAAGCAAATGCCCAAGTGCAGTGAATTTCCACCCTGGAAAATTCCATTAATAATAAAGACATCCACAATTTTTAGTCCCTCATCTCAATTGTTACTTCTGGTCATCAATTTCTCCCTGATTCCACAGAGTAGATCTATTTGCACAATAATCTAATCACACCCTTTGTTTTGACTATATGAACATACATAGATCAGACTGCAGACCACAGGAGTTTGGTGGGCCCTACACCACACACACCTCTTCTGGGTACTCCTATCTTTGGCAAGGTGAATTTTAAAAAGGTACTTTTTATAAAAAGTTTATGTAAAGAAATCAACCATTGTCTTGAGTTTTTTTCCTTCAAATCTAAGAAGCGATTTATGGTAGAGTCTGGGCTTTTCATTTATCTATTTTTGTTAGTTATTCATATTGGGTTTGAGGTGGTTTTACTGGAGCCTCCAAAGTTAAAAGCAGAGCTTTGACTGACCTAAGAAATAAAGAACGTAAAAAATTTTAACATGCTTTTACCCGATAGCCTATTTATCATGGAATCTTTGGGCTTGCCTGGTGGCTCAGACGGTAAAGAATCCGCCTGCAGTGCAGGAGACCTGGGTTCAATCCTTGGCCTGGGAAGACCCCCTGGAGAAGGGAACAGCTACCCACTCCAGTAATCTTGCCTAAAGATTCCATGGACAGAGGAGCCTGGTGGGCTACAGTCCATAGCGTTGCAGAGTCAGGCATAGCTAAGTGACTTTCACTTAGACTCACTTGGCCAAGGATACTTTGTATAAAATGAACCCAAATGTTCCTGGGGCCCTTCAAGGCAGTGTTATTCAAAGCGCCTGTCCACAGTGAGATTGTCTAGAATAGAAACCAGGGCATTGCTTTTTTCATTAAGAAAGTCTCACGACTTCCCTGGTGGTCCAATGGTTAGGACTCCACACTTCAAGTTCGATCCCCAGCCAGGGAACTAAGATCCTACATGAGTGCAGCTTGCCCCGCACCAAATAATAATAATGATAACATAAAATTTAAAAAAATAAAGTCTTACTCCCAAGAAAAAGTCCACTAAATGCCATGCAAACAGCCAAACCAAACTTCCCAATGCCTTTCCTCTTAGCTGCATTGCTGAAAGACACAAGACAAATGGCAGCTGAGTGTTTGTACAACTTGGGCAAACTGTTAATACTTCACCCCTCTGTGACTTGGGCTCTTAGAATGCTGGTATCAGGAGGTAGAGAGGGAAAATGTGAGCAAGGAGCTCAGTGAGTGAGTGGGGTAGCCAAGATGTCATAGTAAGGGGCCCAACATGGTACAGACTGATGGCTCCCTAAAACAGATGCTTTCAACTGGTTGGGGCTCTAGCAGGAGATGGTGTGGTGGGGCGGGGGGGATTGGGTCATGGTCAGACATCATGCACAAAGGCCTTGACATACCTGGGAGTGAAGGGTGTGGATGGCTTTCATTCGAGAGGGCTGGAGGGGGACGCCATGGGTGTCCTCGGGCACCTCGCAGTGGTGGTGTTTTAGTTGCTAAGTCATTTTGTATCTGATTCTTTTGGGACCCTGTGGAACTGTAGCCTACTGGTCTCCTCTATCCATGGGATTTCCCAGGCAAGAATACCTGAGTGGGCAGTCATTTCCTTCTCTAGGGGATCTTCCTGACCCAGGGATCAAATCTTCCTGACCTGCATCTCCTGCATTGGCAGGCATATTCTTTACTGCTGAGCCATCAGAGAAGCCCATCCTCAGCAAAGCCACAGTTTTATTGGAGCTGAGGAGGTAAAGAGAAGTTTAAGGAGAGCTTTAGGATACAGGGGCCTACTGGATGATCGGCATTTTGCCCAGAAGAACTGATGGAAGGACTTGTGAGGGAGGTGAAGGGGTTAGCATTGGCTCTGCTTGAGGCACTTATGAGCAATTTAGCAGTTTGAGGCTGGATAAAGAGGGATGGTCTAAGAGAGTACCAAGGATTTCCTTTGGTGATTGAGGGAAACAGGCAATGAGGCAGTTTGGGATATGTTTCAATGCTCTCCTGGAGGAGAATGGGAAAATATTCTTAGCTCAAGTATGTGATAGCTTCAGGCTAGTTGTTCTTCCTACTCCTGACATCTTGGAGAATTGGGCTGCTTTAATGCCTGCACACTCAATAGGATTATTGTCAGTTAACTGAAATAATAAAACTGAACAGTATTTTTCTGTTGCTTCTATTATCACTTGGCACATTTTCCAACAAATATTTGGAAAGCACCAGCTGTGTGCAGAGCACTATGAGACCCTGGCAGAAGTGCAAATACAAACAAGAACTTGTTACCTGTGCCCGTCAATGGCTTCCAGTCTTAGAACAGAGGAATTCCTTCTATTTAGAGGGAGTCCATTGGCAAAAGGCCACCATTCATGTAATCTACTATATCCCAAACATAGAAAAGCAAATTAATGCAAAATAGCCCATTTCTTAAAAGATATGTCTACTGCCTTCAAGGTCAGTGTGGTAAAACTGGTCTCATCAATTTTAGCTTGGAAGATGATGAAATTGTGGCCTCATCATGGCTTTAGAAAGTTATTTCCCATCAACTTTTTTTACTGCTTGGAATGAAAGAAAGAGAGGGGGGGAGGGATGGGGAGAGAGGGAGGAAAGGAAAAGGAGGGAAAGAAGGAGAAAGAAAGGAGAGAGGGGAGGAGGGAGGCAAGAAAAGTGTAAATCAAATGCAAAAAAAGAAAGTTAAATACTAGCCTAGATCTGGTTAGAGTGTAAAGTAAATCAAGTGGCAATTTAATTCTCAATGAACATATGACAACCTTGGAGTTAAATATTAGATTTAAATAGGGCAGCTAATTCTCTGCAAGAATTACAATCATCTCTTTATATGGGCACTCTTCCTAATGAACACATCTTTCCCCTCTTAAATTCAGGCATTGCTGCTGGAGCATGAGAAATTAATATACATTCTTAGATTCATTAATAATGTTGTTCATAAAAGACCTTTTGATTTTTATCACCCTGAGTTCCCAGAGGCCCATGGAAGCAGCCATAGCTCCAAACCGCATGAATTATCAGGGGGGAAATCCTATTAAAGCAAAACCTTAATCACCACTTGCATTTTATATCAAGTTGTATCTAAGAAGAAACTGTATATATCATATCCATCAACCTAGCAGGGATAAATAAATGGTGGTACAGTCCTTCCACAGAATATTACAAAGTGAAAGCAAAAGAATTACTACTACTACACACAGTGATATTCAGTCTCAAGAACAGTGTTGAGAGACAGATGTCAGACAGGGAAGGATGCATGTAATATGATTCCATTTATTAGCTTCAAAACAGGCAACAGTCTCTCATTGGGGTGATATCAGTGGTAACAAATCAACAAGGGAAATGATTAACACAAAATTCAGGGTAGTGATTATCCTTGGGAGGTGAGTAGGAAATGGGTACAATCCAGAAAGAATACAATGGTGCTTCAAAAGTACTAGTGATGTTCTATTTCTTAATGGAATGGTGACTTCATGGGTAGTCATGTTATTATCATTAATAAAACTGTAGAGATAAGCTTTGTATTTTCTTTAGAACTTTTGATAATTTGAACTGGCCGTTGAACTAAACGGAAAGGAAGCTGGGAGGTTATTTTTACTTTTTACTCTCTTACATACTTCCCTTTCTCTCATCACACTTAGCATAACTTACAATTGAAAAAGAACTTTCTGGTGTAGAAGAAAAATTACAGACTCTGGGTTCAGACAAACCTGATTTCCCAACTCCTCCATTCCCACACTATCAATCATTGAAATTCCTGCAGACTCAGTTTCCCCATGTAAAATGTAGGAAAGAATGCTTCTAAGAGTCCAATGAGAGAATGTTGTTGACTGCACACTCCAAGCTCTAGAGGGACTCACAGTCTCTTTTTGCAGTCTGCCACTCAGGGATGAGAAGTTCAGAAAAGCCTTGTGGCAGTGACCCAGTGGAAGCCCTGGGCTCAGGGATCCAATACTTGATGTGCTGGTTGACGAGGCCCAAGCTCCCACTGTGGAGTCCTCTATCCTCTGCAGAGTCTCTTTTCGGGCTTCTCCACCAGCTCTGGCCTGAGAATCATTCACTTGCCTCTCACTGTGCCCTACTGGGCTCCCCAAGAACCACCTTTGGACCGCCTCCTGCCTCCTCCAGGAAGGTGATGGATGAGTGGCATGGGCCAGCTCAGCTCTGGATGAGAGGAATAAACAGTCCCCCTTCCCCTGATGCTTCTGTACATGTCTCTTCTTGGCTTTGGACAGCCAAGGCTAGGACCCATTCTTAGAAAGGAGCTAAAGAAGCCAGCCTTTAGCACAATGGGCTAGACATTTCTGGTCTAAACAGAAGGAGTCACCAAAACTCAACCATGGAGCCCACCGTGTGAGGAAGCAAAAAGTGAGGTGAGGACACAGCCTTCATCAGCAATGCACAGATCTTGCATTTTCCTTTCGTGCCCTCTAAGCGTGTCTCCCTCAATAGTCTGAAGGGGCTTAACAAAGGCTTAGGGCTTCCTAGCTAGCTCTCTGCCTTTCCCACTAGATATAACTGACGAATATATGCAAAGCATCTGGCTTGTGAGAGACCTGCCATTCATATCCATCCCCTTCTCAATTTTCCCTTCTTAGTCCATAAAGCTCATGAATGATGTTTTGCAGCCAACAACTAAGTGATTCCTTTGGTTCTATCAAAAACAGTGATTCCATTCTGGAGAGCAAGCCTAAACCACCGACAGCCTGGAAGCCCTTTGGGTGGACCTTGAGGATGGATGCTGAGTTTACCCTTCAGTTTTCTATGTGCAGAGGAGAGACTCTAGGTCTGTGAGCTCAGGATGCAGCCTGCCGACTCCTGCCCTTTGCCTTCAGCTCTGGCTGCCTCAATTCCAATTTCCGTTCTGTCTTTGTCTTACAGTTGTTCAGCACATCAAGCGACACAACATTGTCTTGAAAAGGGAGCTAGGTGAAGGAGCCTTCGGAAAAGTTTTCCTCGCGGAATGCTATAACCTTTGTCCTGAGCAGGACAAGATCTTGGTGGCCGTGAAGGTAAGTGAACACTCCAGAATGTCTCAATACCCATGCTCACTACTCACGTGTGGAAGTGTTCCTTTATTTTATTTTATTGCAGTGGCCATTTCAGGAGCAAAGTGCCATGGTGGATGTGTCCAAATTCCTTTAAGTGATGGACAGTGAGAAGGATGTTTGGGGCATAGGGACGATGGGTACTGCTCAGGAACATCTTTCCAGCCTGTAGGCAGTGGATATCTCTGAGCTGCTGTCCCCAGTCAGTGTTAACTGAACTCTGGACAGAAGTCAGTGGGGTCAAACATAATCCAACCCACCAAACTTGGAGACTTTGCTGTCTCCTCAGATTGCTCAGAGCATGTCCAAGTTCAGCTGGAGCTTGTCTCATGTTCAGAAGACCTGGAAAGGACTCTGTGGCCTTCACTTCCCTCTCTCAGCCTCAGTTCCGCAGAACTTTGTTGTACTTACTTTGTCCCTTCCAAATGTCTCCAAGGCCCCAGACATGGCATCTGGAAGGGGAACGTCTCTGGGGGTTGGATCTTACTGCCCTAGGAGACACAAGATTTTATTAAAATACAGAAGTCTGAAAGTCTTTTGTCATAACCATTTCTCCATAAACTCTAAAGAGGAGACCTGAGGAATCCCCTGGCAGTCCAGTGGTTGTAAGGCTCCATGCTTCCACTGCAGAGGATGCAGGTTCAATCTCTGGTCAGGGAACTGAGATCACACATGCCACATGGCATGGAAAATAAAATAAAATAATAAATGCATCTATTTTAAATTACAATAATTTTTTTAAAGGAGACCTCATCTTCAGTATGGAGAAGGAAACAGCAACCCACTCCAGTACTCTTGCCTGGAAAATCTCATGGACAGAGGAGCCTGGTGGCTACAGTCCATGGGGTCGCGAAGAGTCAAATACGACTGAGTGATTTCACTTTCACTTTTCACTTTCATGCATTGGAGAAGGAAATGGCAACCCACTCCAGTGTTCTTGGCTGGAGAATCCCAGGGACGGGGGATCCTGGTGGGCTGCCATCTATGGGGTCACAGAGGGTCGGACACAACTGAAGCAACTTAGCAGCAGCAGCATCTTCAATAAGATAAACATTATTGAAAGGGCTGAAATTTCCACTGGGCCCTCTAAATCACAAGGATCAACACAAATAGCACAAAAAACTTCAGCATATCTTTTACATATGCACTGTCAAAATGTTTTTAAAAAGCACCAAGGTACAATTTAACATAAAACCCTTAAGAGAGGCATATATTTATAAAATGAATTAAGGGCCAAATGAATAAGTACGTGGCTCAGGTAATAAAATGTAACTTCGTGACCTAACATAAGATGACTGAGTTTTGGTTTTTATTTGTTTGGCCAAACACAAAGTATTTGTACAAATGGCATTTATTTCCTCAGTATAACCAGGACAACTTTCTTTGTGAGTTGATGGATGTGTTTTATTTGTTCATTTTTCTGGTCTTTTAATGCTTTAACTTTCAGTCATCTTTAGTTGGAGGATAATTGCTTTACAAAGTTGTGCTGGTTTCTGCCGTATGTCTATGTGAACCTGCCTTAAGTAATATATGTCCCCTCCCTAGGGAACCCTTCTCCCATCCCCACCCCATCCACCCCTCTAGATGGCCGCAGTGCGCTGAGCTGAGTTCCCTGTGTTATGCGCAACTTACCACCAGTTATCTATTTTGCATATGGTGCTGTATATGCTCCAGAGCTACTCTCTGAAGCTGTCTCACCCTCTCCTTCCCTCATAGTGTCCACAAGTCTGTTTTCTATGTCTTTTCTCTCTACCTGCCCTGCAAATTGAACTGAGGTGGATGAACCTCAGTTCATCCTATTATACAGAGTGAAATAAGTCTAAAGGAGAAAAATATTGTATACTGATGCATATATAAGGGAATCTAGAAAAATGGTACTGAGGAATGTTTCATTTTTTAAAAGAGATATGTATTCCATTACTGTTGTACTTAGCCTTAAAATACTTCAGAATATGTATAATGGGTAACCGAGGAGAGAAATAAAATGATTCTTGAACTTTCCAAACCTGCAGACTAAACACAGTTTCTGTTACAGTTCATCCTAATGAAACACCATGCACTGCTTTCCTTGCCATCAAAAGTAACTAAGCCGAGTTTCTCAGATACACTTAAACTCTCAGGAAAGGCTCCTAAAAAGCTATACTTTGGGGGTGAATAAAGGACAGGCCTTTCTAGGGATGAGAAATGTAATATCTATGAAATAAACATCATCTTGCTAAGATAGGCAAAGGGAGGGGGTCGTGATACAGAGGAGAGAAGAGGGGAAGGGAGATGAGGGAGAGAATCAAGGTCAGGTGGGGTGAGCGGGGTAAAAGGAGAATCCTGGGACCCTGAGGATGTTTAATTCCTGCTGCTGACATGGCTTCCTCTTTTCTTTCATTTACTCAAAAAGTTTGTTAGTTTTTTAAAGCACAAAATGTTCAGAACATTTGGCAGTGTTATATCTGCAGTCTTCGCTTTCTTCTGCTGTTATCTTTTTTTTCCCCCTTTGGAAAAATGGGACCAAAAGGTGCCTCTATTTTTGGAGATTCAGAGCCTGACACAAGGATAGAGCTGCAAGACATTCTGGGAACATGTAACCCCAATCTCGCATGTGTCATAAACAAGAACAGTGGGGACCCTGGGGCCAAGGTCTGGGCCGTGTTTCCCACTGATGTTTGGAGGCCATCCAGGGATCTGTTCACTTCATGAGGTCACAAGGTGGAATCTTTGAATGTGAGAAAATCGTAGGAGATGAGGGAAGCCTAGAGGATAGTGTAGGGATAGCTGAGAGGCCTCAGTGTGGTAGTGTGTGCCCAGCTGCTTCAGTCGTATCCGACTCTTTGCGATCCCACGGACTGTAGCCTGCCAGGCTCCTCTGTCCATGGGATTCTCTAGGGAGAATACTGGAGTGGGTTGCCATGCCCTCCTCCAGGGGATCTTCCCAGCCCAGGAATCGAACCCACAGCTCTTATGCCTCCTGCATTGGCAGGTGGGCTCTTTACCATTAGTGCCACGTGGGAGGCCCTCAGCTTGATAGAAATAGACTCAAAATTTCTCAGCAGGTATCGCCTGTCACGTTCCTGTTATTTCTGATTCTGTGCTTGCTCCTCTGTGCTTCTTGCAGTGTCCTTACGGAGCCAGTGCTACACAGCTAAACCCAAGGCACCTTTAGCTCAGACACCACTTTTCCTTCCAAACGCATGCTAAACAGGATTTCAGAGCTCAATCTCGTAAAGACGAAGGATTAGCAGGTGTCAGCAATGTTCAGCCAGTGTGGTCCTGCCCACAGCATTCTTCCCCTCACTACTGTTGGTGAGGCTTCTTTAAATCCTCACCCCATGTTCAACCCAGACCCAGGCCCCAGTCCCCATGAACCTCCTAGCTTTGCCAAATAATTGTTTGCAGATTAACAACCCACAATGAGTGTTTGCTCTTTAATCAAAACTGCTGAAAAAGAAAACAAAGAAAATTTGTCCCTTTGTCTCAAGTAGTGAGAACAAAATACCTACAGCTTAAAAAGTCATTTCAACCTCAAGGTTGCACACACCAAAGAAATCTCATCTCCCTGACCTCCAATGTGGCCTTTTGTGGAAATCAGAGGCTTTGCTTACCTCTGCCACAATGATTTCAAGCTTTGGCGAGGCGGGGGCCCATTTTAACTGTCTGAGATCCAGAGGCTACAGCCACGCAAGAAACAAGTCCGGTTTTTCTTGGGCCCTGGGATGAATGGGATCAGAATAACACATGGACATTTCGTGGAGCTGCCTCTTGCCAGCCTGACCTGCTCATTTTTAGGCATGTGGGCCAATTGTATGTGTTTTCAAAGACTATCTGATAAGTCTGGGAGGAAAATGTCTATGGTGCCTTCCTGACCACAATAAAGGAATTTTTTAAAAAAGGAGCTGAACGTGGCCTCCAGGGCCTCCCTAGCCTGTCACCTCTGAGGAGTGGCTGCTGGGGTGCTCCTCTTCCATTGGAGGCACCCAGGGATGTTTGACAGTCTTCCTGCCCGTTGCCTAGCAACCCCTGCAGCATTGATTATGCATGCTAAGAAATAGCAGCTATTGTCCTCTTTCCTTCTCTAGAAGGAGCTGACTGGTTTGAAATCCAAGGTTTTGCATTCAGACTGACAGATGTCAGGTTCCTGTAAATTTTGACGCTGCTTGTTCCAAATGACTAAAGAGCTTGAGGGATCCGCAGAAGTCAGTTTAAGATGGGAGTTAGCCTAGGCCTGTGCAAGCCCCTCAAGGGTTCAGGGCCTGAGCCAGCCTCTCCCATTAGAGTATCTGCTTGTTTGGACCCAGTCGGATTGCCCTTTTTCTTGATATTTTTGGATGACCTTTGTTTCTTAGTGAAATGGATTTGTGCCTTCCCACTGAAAGACACCTGGAGAACCCATAGAGAAAATGAGATGCATAGAAACCGGTCTTTGATCAAAATAAGTTCCTTTATCTTTAAGTAACTCAATTGCTAAGGAAACACTTCATTGCGGTTTCTCTGCATTAGCTGTGGATGCATTAACTATTTCTGGCTCCATCCAATTTGGTTTTCAATAGCTACAATTCCTACAACATTTCCTTGTGCTGTGAATGTGCACTAATTTTCATTTTTTTAAATATAGCCACAAGTGGGCTTTGTAGAATCCATGGCCTCTCTTCCCCCTCTCTACTAACTCAGGTGTATTCCTAGAAGCATAAAGTGCTGAACACAAGAGAGGCCTTAGGAATCATATCTATAACCCACGTCTCGTGTTTTATAAATGACAAATCCAGAGAAGTCGAGTGACTTCCTTGAGGTGTGAGTTAAAACGAGTCATAGATTCGCTGCACAAGAAGACTTGGCACGAAATAGTGATATCTGAGCTCAGCAGGCACTTTCTTTAGTATCTAATGAAGGGCTTTTTCTTTTCATATTGCTAAATATTTGCTTGTTAACAGCAGAGGAAATGATGCAAGGGTTTTGGCAAAGTTGACTGATGCACTCTGTGGCACGTTACCAGGAGCCAGCTCATGTAGCATCTAACACACCATGGCCATGCCCTTGCCTGGGGGGCCCAGCCCAACATAGGAGCCATGCAGCTCCCCTCACCCATCAGCTCTCATCTCAAGTTACCCCTTCAAGGAGACTTCCCCTTGCTTCTCCCTGGTCTAGGTCAGACCTCCCAGTTCCATGTTATTATGGCATCTGTACTTGTCCTTAAGAGTGCTTGTTAAGGCTGTTAATCAGTACATGTATTTGTGGGTATATTTAATCAACAACATGTGTCTATCTTCTCCAGTAGAGTGGCATATTCTTGAGGGTAGGAATCATGCTTTTTAACACATTGCCTAGTATGTAGTAGCAGGTAATAAATGCTTGCTGGATGGATGGATGGACTTTAGAAAAAGTAAAGAGTTGGCAGTTGGCACTTCCAAGTAGGGAAATGATTTGATCAGCTATTTGTATGTGTGTATAGTATGGGCTTCCCTGGTGGCTCAGAAGTTAAAGCGTCTGCCTGCAATGCGGGAGACCTGGGTTCGATCCCTGGGTTGGGAAGATCCTCTGGAGAAGGCAAAGGCAATCCACTCCAGCATTCTTGCCTGGAGAATCCCATGGACAGAGGAGCCTGGTGGGCTACAGTCCACGGGGTCGCAAAGAGTCAGACACGACTGTGCTAACTCAACTAACTAACTATAGTATATGTATATGTATGTGTATATATGATGTAATCTAATGAGAAATCATTTTAGAAATAACTGAATCACTATGCAGAAATGTAGAGCTATTATTGAAATTCTTTAGTTTAACTCATACTTTTTTGCCATTGAGTAAACAGAAGAGGGGCTCAGAGAAGATAAATGAGCAATCCAAAGTCACATAACTTAAACAAGATCTCTTAATGTCAGACCAAGGACTAAAACTCTGACCTCCACATCAGCCCCAGGCTCACTGTGCATTATATTTTCATGTACTGAATCCTACACATGCCCTATAAACCAAACTGAGGAAATCCAACATGATGTATGAGGTAATACAGAGGAGTGGGTAGTTTTGCTCAATTGCGTATGATGATAAGAGAGATTTTCTTGTTTTCCCAAGTAGAAATGCAATTCAAGGGAATAGGTGGAAATAAAGAAAATTCCAGAGTGAGTGCTTTGGCCTCGTGAAGGGATGCAAGCAAAATAACTCAATCAGCTTTGATAATAAGAGCAGTATAATGTTCATTGGAAACCCAACTCAAGCTGGTTTAAGCAGAAAAGGGAATTTATTTGCCCAAACTACTGGAAAACCTTGCTGTAGGTGCCCTAGCTTCAGGCATAGCTAGCTCCACGGCATCAGCAATTCCCTCCCTCTCTCTCTTTCTCTCTCACCGTCTCTCGGCTCTGCTTTCTTCTATGCTGACTGCATTCTTGGGCAGGTTCTCCGCATACTATGGTAAAGATTCAGCAACAACTGCTCTGGGTTGACATGCAGCCATCCTCACAACCCAATAGAGAGCTCCTCTTTCCCAACAATTATGTACAAGTCAAAGGGCCAACTTCTATTGGTTTATCTTGAGTTGTTTCACCAGGCCCTCCAGCCAAGGGAATAGAATGTTCTGATTATCCAGGCCTGGGTCGCATGCCTATCCCTGCAAATGGAAGATGAGGTCAGCTCTCCTCACACATGTTGACCAAATGTAGGGAGGCGTTTGTTCCCTGAAGGAATGTTAGAGCTGCTAAGTCAGAAGACAGGGAAAGGAGATCTGACAGGAAAAACTGAAAGATGACCAACTCAAATAGGACTTGCAGGACCTCACTGTGAGTAGAACAGTTGGGATCTAGAAGCTCACGAGGGTCTGAGCTGGCCCTTAGGGCAGTCCCTTCGTTATCCTTGCAGGAGGCACTAGGTCTCGCCTGCAGGCTTCCCTGCTGGCGTGGCACAGCTGTCTCCCCGCTCTCTGCTCCCTGGCCTGGGCTGCTGCCTCCAGCCTGCTGCTGCTCCCGTGGCCTCTATAACTCACCTTCAGACTCCTTCAGCAGGAAATTCCTTGTGTCCAGTTATTCCACTCAGTGTTCCTGTCAAGCACCTGCCTGCAGTCCAAGCATCCAGTGTGGTTACGGGATACAGATGAGACCACTTATAGGCCAGAAGCAACAAAAGCCAGTGGTCTTAAAATATTTGTAAGGGCAGCAGAAGAGCTTGAAAAGAACTGCTTTCCATAACCTGGAACAGGGAAACAGTCTATAGATAAGAAAGAGTGTCAAGAGTTCAATTCAAGTACTTACCCACACAAGTTTATTTCTAAACCAGATGGCTAGTTTCTTTCTCCCTTCTTCTCTTCCTTCCTTCCTTTCCTCCTTCCTGTCTTTCTTCTTTCCTTTCTCGTTTTAATTTTTAAGAAGAGTCATCCTTCTGTTCTCACATTTTGGTTATTTGTGAAGTCTCTCACCCATTCCTCCCTCTTCCTGTGACCCTCTCCTCATTTTAATTTACTTTAGTATGTGAAATTCCTTTCCCACAAATAGAAATTGATGACAAGATTAATGTAGTTAAGAGAATATTTGTCAGTGTTGCCCTTAAAAGACAGTTTATATTCCTTAACAGAATATAATGTTGCAGAAAATACTATCAATTACATCTTTCTAAGTTTCTGGTAACAAATTGTAAAACTTTTAATGTGACTTGCTAAAAGGCTTAATCATCTTATTGTCTGGACATCGCTTAATAGATCTCTATCTTCTTGTAATGGAAGTGCATTCTTTCTTGGTGAGTGTGTGCGTGTATATGTGCTCGTGTGTCTGTGTGTGTATGTGTGCACACTCACATGTGCTCACACATTAACATTTCCCGTGTCAGAATCCCTCTTGTACTGAAGTCACTTGGGCCCCAGTTATTAAGTTGCTCCATCAATGTCCCTTCCCCAGTAACTTCAACTTTTAACCTTTGATGGGAGATCTGTTTTTTGTCTTGTTCATTTGTCTCCTTAACCCTTTTTTGTCTTGGCTTTTCTCCAGTTTACATACATCTTTTCAGAAATGCTGAAACCAAGCAGTACATTCCACTCTAATGAGGACTCATCTGATACCAAACATAGCTGGGGTATTCATTTTACTCCTCCGCCGCATCTCTGGAAAATATGCATTGTGGTAGACGGGCTACTTTTTAATTGACTTTAACATGACAGCCCAACTCAGAGTCGAATCAAGGTCCACAGTGACCCACCAGCTCTTTTCTATCTAGTGGAATTATCTCAGTCAATTGAATGCTGGTGTACTTAAAGCCTGTGAGTATCTTGCAATTGTCCATATCGGAGGCCAACTTCTGATTCTTTCTTTTGAGTCAATATTTCTCTAATATGATAGTTGCTGTGAATTAGTTTCCTGTCTTTCAAAGATTAGCATTTGTAATATGCAACTTGATATAATATGCCACACAAACCATCAATTTTATTCCCCAAATTCTACAAGTACTTAAAGTATGTGAATTAGAAATTAACCTCATGATTCCCATTAGAGGTCTGACTTGTTAGAATTGGAACCATGAGAGCATGGTTGTGAAAATAAACATAGCAGCAATCAACACCCTGGCTATGAATCTTGTATTTGAGATGGCCACTTGGTATATATTTAAAATCCTTGCAAGGGCCGGTTACATACCATTGAGTTGATATACACAGAGTGTTGGTTTCTAGTACAGTGAGCACTATCTGTGTGTGTGTGTATGATCATTATTGTTTTTATTCAGTCATCTAATTAGCTTTTACATTTCTAGGAATGTTAGGGGGCAGTTACTACCCTCTTCTTAGTTTCTAAGATTTTATTCCTATCAAGCTCTTTCTATCTCTGAATTTATTAAAATATACTCCTCAAATTTTCACTTTTGTAAGAATTGGTTAGAAGCTTCATCTACTTTTCTTCAGAGATAAGCCTACAAGTTAGAAGAATCATATAGGCTTGTGGCTACTGTTGTTGTTCAGTTGCTCATTTGTGTCCAACTCTTTGTGACCCATGGATTGCAGCATGCCAGGCTTCCCTGTCCTTCACGATCTCCTTCTAAATACTTGAGTAACCTTTGCCTGTAAGGAACCTTATGAGGAGGGTGTCTGTCTTAACGCTATTTCAGTTTAGCATTATATTCCCCCAAAGCAGACTGACCCATTAACAGCCTACTAAGGTAGATTTTATAGAATGGATCTGTCCAGTAGAAGTACAATGTGAGTCACAAAAGCAAATCGCAAACTGTTTGTGTTTTAAAATTTCCTAGTCTGCACATTAAAAAGTATAAATATGCAGATGAAACTAATTTTATTAATGTATTTTATTTAACTCAACCTACCTAAAATATTTTCATTTCAACATACTGTTAATCTAAAAATATTAGTGAGATATTTTACGCATACTAAGTTTTCAAAATCTGAAATCTGTATTTTTCACTTGCAGGAGCACATCTCAGTTTGGACCAGCAATATTTCAGATCATCACTGACCACATGTAGCTGTTGGCTACCATTTTGGACAGTGCAGATCTGGAAGATATCAGAAGAGTAAACAGTCTCAGTTAGAAACAGATATTGACCCAGAAACACTTAGGCACGTTGACAACAATTCTCACAGATATTGGTTGCCTCATAGGAGAGTTTACTCATTGGCTTTTGTGCTTTAAGCACAGTGGTATGCATAGCACATAATAAGGTTTTGCCATAATAATCTCTTTTTTTAATCTTTCACTGTAACTGTTTCTGTGCTCTCTAAAATGTATCAGTTCAGTTCAGTTCATTTCAGTCACTCAGTCCTGTCTGACTCTTTGTGACTCCATGAACCACAGCATGCCAGGCCATAAGGTCAGCATGTTAAAAAGGATATGGTCTTCATTTTACCTTGTGTCACTGGGAAAAACCCTGATGCTGGGAAAGATTGAAGGCAGAAGAAGCAGAGGGTGACAGAGGATGAGATGGGTGGATGGCATCACTGATTCAATGGATATGAATTTGGGCAAACTCCGGAGATAGTGAAGTACAGGAAGCCTGGTATGCTACAGTCCATGAGGCTGCGAAGAGTTGGACACGAGTCCAACAGCAACTCCTAAACCACCTATACATTGAACGCACAATCATTTGTCATGTCCCACAGCATCCAGCCACACCAATGATTTCAAATAAGTCCTCTGGCTTCTCCTACTAGCTTCCCATTAGCCTTAATATTCTGTGGAAGCAGAATTTTAATCTTCCTTTGTTTTTTCCTCCTATTTTACCTTCACTTCAGTTCTGTACTTGAGTTTATTTCATTTTAATCCACTCTTCCAACTCTGAATCAATGTGAACACCAGGCAGTAACTCCCTGAAGCTCTGGATAAGTCTTCTCCCTTGAGGATGTCTTCAGAAAGGATGGCATCTTTAGAGTGCCAGGAAATTCACCAGGAATAAGATGAAATGAAGCTACAAAGCAGATGCTAGGAGTAAGAAAATAGCAGTGTTCAATGATGGGGCAAATACGCCTGTCAAAATGAAACTTAAGTGGAAGGGACTGTCAGTGAGGGAAGCTGCCACCCTGTGTCCATTGCCAAGGGACTTGGGGAACTAGCCAAGCCACCCTTAATTGAGTAAAATGACAATCAGCCATGGTGCTAAAACAGAGATGAAATTTATAAATAAGGTTGATAGCAGGATTTTTCCAGCTTCTGATTGCTGTCTGGCTGTGGCTCCATCCTTAGAAAAATTCTGTCCTTCGAGTGCCAAATTCAGAAGATGATTTTGCCCAACTCGTTACCGCCATATTTTCTGAATCTCTTAAAATAGAATTGGATCATAATTTAGCAAAAGAACTTGACATGTAAAAATGGATGGGCACATACATAGGATGAAGCCAGATTTGTTAAATACATTTGTCCCATGAATAGTGAGATCTCCTTTCTTAAATTCAGAAATAGTACTGAAGCACAGTTTTTAAGCACAGTTTTGCACTGAGAGTGAGTCTCTTCTCGTAGGTTTTTGCTTTGGGGAATGGAAATATGAAATGTTTGTTAAGTCTTTCAGTTTGGTGCCCCCAACACAAGAAAACCCTGTCTTCCTTCCCACTCTGCCCTGCTGTCTGACATCCCTTCATCTCTCTCTCTCTAACACATACACACACACACAATCTAACATTCTTGAGCCAATACTACATAGCTGAAACTTGAGAAGAATGTTTACCTGCAGAATGTGTTCATGCTTTTTGGTAATGACCTAAAAGTCTCAGTTGCCTTCTCCAATTCATGGTTAAACATGGACCAAGGCTTTAGAAATGAACTATCTCAGCAACTCAGAGCAGACTGCATAAGGAGACTGGATCTCTGAGAAAGCTCCACAGGCTTCAAGGGATTTCAGGAGGGAACCAAGGCAGTCTCAGAGGCACTTTCATGCCTTGGACAGGCCCCATGCTTTATCCATGCATCTTTTGGCCTTCTAAGATCTTACTTAGCATGAGCAAATTGAATGCAAATTGGTTGGAGTTTCAAGTTTGAATCTCTCAAATATCTGTACCAGGGAGCTGGGGAGGTATTTCAGCTTAGACTATCTCACCTAGTCATCCCAGGCAGCCTGTGAAGGAAGTGACATTGTTACCCCTTCCTTACCCTAAAGAAGAGAAAGCCAGAGTTCAGAGAGATCCAGAGCAGAGCCAAGGTTTGAACCTGGATCTTTTGATGTGAAGCTGGAACTACTCCCCTGTGGGTATCACCAGTGTTAAAATCTACACAAACTTTGGGGCCAGCTGTCCAGGAGAAAGTGCTTTGGGCTGTCCTCTCCCTAACCTTGCTCCCCCTACCTGCTTTCTCTTCCAGATGCTCCCTTCATTTCTGTTCCTTACTTGGGCTCATGCCCTGTCTTTCCAGAAGACCAATCACTTTTCATCCCATCCCAATACTCTTAAATCTCTAGTTTGCACAGACCTCATGGGTCAGGGGTTCTTTAAGTTGCCAGACACTGAGATAGACAGCCAGTGATGAATGGGTGAACACAACACACTTCTTTTAAAGGACGTAGGGGAGACGGATACTTACCAAAATCATAATGGAAATCCGAGTGTAAGAAATGCTCCGTGTGTGTTTTGCTCTGTGAGCCCAAAGCTGATAAAGGACATGGAGGACATCCCTCCATGTCCATCTACTCACCTCATCTACAAAACAGTGAGTGGACTGGAAAAAAAAAAAAAACAGCTAAGAACTTGCCGATGGGTGAAACCAAGCTAAACAAATCGCCAAGATAAGTTCTTCACACTTGCAATGCAACAGAGATGAGAGGAGATTAGTTTGAACGTGTATGAGCCCAGTTTTCTGGGCTGAAAGGGAACAGAGCCCTAGACCTCAAATTTCAGTCACTGTTCATTTTGTTATTATATGAAGAGATGTGCAGTTTCTGTAGCAACGACTCTATCACAGCTTTATGGCTTCTCTGAGCACTCACTGGCCCAAATCTGCTCACTTTCCAGGCAGAATCAGTGGTGCACTTAGGGACTCTTCTCAGAAAACTACATTCTTGAGTGAGAATAGTGAACCCCATCACCAGACACTTTTTTTTTTTTTTTTTGGAATGTCATCTCCAGGATCTCTAGAATTTGACGTAAGAAGCAACTATGTCTGGTCTAATGAGAAGTATACCTATAATTCCTGTCTCCTTAGGTCAAGTCACTGGAAAGAAAGCTTCAAATCCTACTAAAGGCAGTTTATGAAAATGCTAGCTTCTGGAAAGGTCATAACAGAAAAGACTATGATCTTGCTGCTCTCACATTTCCTGTTGCTGATGGAAGGCAGGCCCTTGCATTCTCAGTGTACTGTCTGGAGAGCAGTCTTAGGTGGGGTCAATTGCATTTTGCAAACTCATTGTGTGGTAAACTCAAAGACAGACCACCCAGACCCCCTGGGAATGAAGGACTTGCTTCCTGAGTTGCTGGGAAAGCTGCAACAGACAGTCCTTGGCTGCCAGCAACTTATGAGGACTCAGCAAGTCCACTCAAGGTCATACTCCCTTTCTGGTGTGTCCCCCATCCAATGGCTGATTGTTAAGGGGCTATAAAGGCCCAGCCCCCTTTGCCCAACTCAGGACCACTCTGAAGGCTTGTCCTACAGGGCAGATGAGCTTCTATTAGACTGCATCACAGCTTAGCCTCACTCTCTGCCCAATTCCTCCCACAGGTATGAATCCCAAGAGCAACCTTAATACATGTCTTGCCCACCAAACTGCATCTCAGTCTTCTCCCCAGGGATCTTGACCTGTGGCATATCCCAAGGTCCATTTGTTGTCCAGGTCAGATGCATCCACACGAGGAGATCAGACTCAAGGCAGTGAGCTACACCATGACCACCAAGTACCCGACAGAGTTCTTGGACCCAGGACTCTGCTGAACCTGTACTCAGGACACACCTGGCAGATGGCAGTGCTTTCATTCTGTTTTCAGTGTCTACTTAAGTGAATCTAGATGTTCCCATCTGCCATCTAACTTTGATCATGACTTACTGCAGTCTCCTTAGAGAAGGGAGTCACATGCCGCCTCTCCCAGGAGGAGTCCTTTGGGCTTGCCTCTGACCTCCTCTTTTGCTCCCAGTGTTTGCTCCTCACGGCCTTTATCACCCATTCCACAAACCCCTCTGGACTATACATCATGTGCCTGGTGCTGTATGCAGTGCCAGCAGTGCAGAGGTGGAGCCACAGTCCCTGGGTCAAGAAGCTCACCATCTATACCAGAGATAGGCAAATAAACATGCAATTAGAGTGTATGATGGCCGGTGATTTGACAGAGCTGGGATGAGGTGTACCTATGAGGGTCGTCCAACCTAGCCTGGGAGGCCAGGGCGCAGGGATGTGACAATAATGCAGGTGTCAGTGAACACTTCTCAGGAAGATGATGGCAGAGCCTAGTCTTGGAGGACGGCTGGGTGTTAGCCAGATGTAGTTGTAGTCTGTTAATTCTTATAGCTGATATAACAGATTACTACTAACTCAGTGGCCTAAACAATGCAGATTATTTCTCTCACAGTTTTGGGGGCAGATATCTGAAATTAGGCTTTCTTAAAGTCAAGATGCTCTGGCTCTCTCTAGAGGGTCTAGGGTAGAATTCTTTTCCTTGCCTTGTCTGGATTTTAGAGGCTCCCCGTATTCCTTGGCTCATGGCCTCTTCCTCCTTCTTCCAAGCCAGCAGCAGAGCATCTTCTCTCCTCTCTGATCTCTGCTTCTATCCTAATAGCTTCTCCCTCTTGCTCCTCTTTGTTGTTGCTCGGTCACTGAGTCATGTCTGACTCTTTGCGACCCAATGGACTGCAGTACTCCAGGCTTCCCTGTCCTTCACCATCTCCTAGAGTTTGTTCAGACTCATGTCCCTTGAGTCAGTGATGCCATCCAACCATCTCATCCTCTGTCATCCCCTTATCCTCCTGCCCCCAATCCTTCCCAGAATCGGGGTCTTTTCCAGTGAGTTGCTCTTCACATCAGGTGACCAAATACTGGAGCTTCAGCTTCAGCATCAGTCCTTCCAATGAATATTCAGTGTTGATTTCCTTTAGGATTGTTGGGTCTCCTTGCAGTCCAAGGAACTCTCAAGAGTCTCCTCCAGCGCCACAGTTCAAAAGCATCAATTCTTCAGCACTCAGCCTTCTTTACGGTCCAACACTTACATCTACACTTGACTATTGGGAAAACCTCCTGCCTGTCTCTTATAAGGATCCTTGTTTGTGACGACATTGAAGCCACTCAGATAACCTAGGGTCATCTCCCCACATCAAGATCCTTAACCTAATCATATTTGTAAAGTCCCCTTTGCCATGTAAGGTAACATATTCAGGGACTAAAATGTGGATACCTTTGGGGCAGGGTATTATTCAACCTCCAACACCGGTGACCCCGGCCAAGTCAGCATACCAGGCAGAGAGATGAACATGGACAGGGTGGGAGGAATGTGGCCAGTGTCATTTGGGCAGCTCCAGACATTTCATAACGTGGAAGCATAAGTTGCAAGACAGGCATGTCAAGAGATCAAGCTGGATAAAGATGCAGGGGAGCCAGTTCATTCAGGCACTGTGTCTGGAGGTTGAATTATAATTGTGATTTATCACCCTATTTGCTCATGAGTGTCTGAGGCCACTATTTAGGTCAACATCTTCTTGATGCCACTGCAGCTCTGGTCAGGGACTGGCATGGACCAGGAACTCAGCATGTGTGTGACATCAACAAATGCTCGTTGTGCCGTCGTGACACTGTGGTGGGAGGCAGAATGGAGTGAGCAGAAAACTAGAGGCACCAGAGCCTGTCTGGCACGCTCTTGGACATGGTTTTTGTGGCAGCGGGACTGGCCTTCATGAGCTCACTGGCACAGACATTTCCTGAGCCAGCAGTGTGTGGGGCACAAGCTGGGGAAGTCTTTTTGGAGAGCTTACATAATAAAGACTGGAGATGTCTTCATCTTTGAAGCTGGAAGATGGGTACCTGAGGGTTTATTATGCTCTTCTCTCTACCAAAGATCTTCATAATATAAAGTTTTACAAAGTTTATATGGGTAGGGGTGAGGTGCACAGGGCAGCCTAGAAAGTACAAGCAAAAGTGAAAGTGAAAGTTGCTCAGTCATGTCTGAGTCTTGTGACCCCATGGACTGTCTAGTCCCTGGAATTCTCCAGGCCAGAATACTGAAGTGAGTAGCTTTTCTGTTCTCCAGAAGATCTTCCCAACCCAGGGATTGAACCCAGGTCTCCTGCATTGCAGGTAGATTCTTTACCAGCTGAGCCTCAAGGGAAGCCCAAGAATACTGGAGTAGGTAACCTGTCCCTTCTCCAGGGGATCTTCCCAACCCAGGAATTGAACCGGGGTCTCCTGCAGTATAGGAGGATTTTTTACAGACTGAGCTATCAGAGAAGCCAGCTGGCCCCCAAATGGGAGAGATGATGGTTGGGACCATTAAAAATGATGGTGATAAAAATCTTAACAGCCGCACCTCGCATTGCTCAGAGTGGCCATCATCAGAAAGTCTACAAATAGTGAATGCTGGAGAGCATGTGGCAAAAAGGGAGCCCTCCTACATTGTTGGTCAGAATGTAAGTCGGTACAGCCATGATAGAGAACAGTTTGGAAGTTCCTTAAAAAACTAAAAACAGAGTTGCCGTATGATCCAGCAATCCCACTTATGACACATATCCAGAAAAGATGAAAACTTTAATTCAAAAAATACATGCAGCTTAATGTTTGTACCTGCACTTTTCATAATAGCCAAGATGTAACAATCAAGAAAACAGCCTAAATGCCTATCAACAGATGAATAAATAAAGAAAATGTGGTATATATATACAATGGAATATTAATCAGCCATAAAAAAGAACAAAATAATGCCACTTGCAGCAACATGGATGGACCTAAAGATTATTATACCGTCAGACCGAGAAAGGCAAATATTTGTGGAATCTAAAAAATGACACAAAGGAACTTATTTACAAAACAGAAAGAGACTCACAGACATAGAAAACAAACTTATGTTTACCAAAGAGGAAAGAAGGAGGGATGGTTAAACTGGGAATCTGGGTTTAAGAGATATACACTACTATTTAATATATATAAAATAAACAAGGACCGACTGTATAGCACATGGAAATATATTCAACATCTTGTAAAAAGAAAAGTTCATGTCAGTCGCTTAATGGAGAACACCTATGCAAATGCTTCATAAACTGTAAAAACTTTGCATATCCAGAAGGAGCTTTTCCTCAGTTCTTCATACAAACATTTTTTTCCTCAGGAATTAGGCCATTTGTTTTCATTTTTTTGATACCTGAGTGTGTGATACATGAGATGAATGTCCTCCCCATCTGGGAACCTCAAGCCCCCTAGAATAGTTCCTTCTTGACAGCTTCCCTCTCACGCCCTCAGTCTAAGTAAGCTGTGTTGGTTTCTCTTCTCTGCCTCTCGTCCTCAGACTCTGAAGGATGCCAGCGACAACGCACGCAAGGACTTCCACCGCGAGGCCGAGCTGCTGACCAACCTCCAGCACGAGCACATTGTCAAGTTCTATGGCGTCTGTGTGGAGGGCGACCCGCTCATAATGGTCTTCGAGTACATGAAGCACGGGGACCTCAACAAATTCCTCAGGTGAGGGAGGCCCCGGGAGCCAGGTGGGAGGTAGGCTCCATACCATCTGGGGGTGAGGACAAGAAGTTCCCAGGAATGACCAAGGGGCCCCTGGACCTTTCTCTGGAACCACCTGTCCCGGTGACAACACCAATGCCTGCCACAGAAAAAAAAAACCCAAGTCCACTGCATTCTTCTTTCCCTGAACTAACAAACTCTACTAATGTGACACTAATGATTCCCACCTGCATTTATTGAATGTTGCTTTATTAAATGGTACATGACATGTACATCTGAGATGGGCCTTAGGATCTGTAGGAGTTTGCCTGGTGGATAAGGGAAGAGTGTTGTTCTGATAAAGGAAACACCAAGAGCTCAGACTCCCGGGCATCACAAGGAAAGTCTTGGGCTGCTGAGAGTGATGAGTCTCGGAGACACCCAACAGTGCAAAAAACCGGGGCGAGGAGAGATTGAGACAAGGAGGTAGGAGGAGTCATGGCTGGAAAGATGGACGTTTGGACTTTGTTCTGAGGTCAGAAAGCAGAACCAGGAGGTCAGTAGGTCAGAGGATTGAGTGAAAAGAACACCATCAAAAGAGTGAAATGTCTAGAAGGGAGGACAGGTCCAGGGAAGACCCAGGATTGGGACTCAAGTCAAGTCCCTGAAGTCAAGAAAAGATGGCCAGCTTCACCTGGGGGTTGTGTGGTCAGGGAGAAACTGGAAGGTGGTAAAATGAGGAAAGGGGAAGCATGGCAGATAAAAGGGAGTTGTTGGGTTGCTAAATAGGGTTGTCGCTTGGATTTCCAGCACTGGCCAAACTGGGTCTGGTTTCAGTGGCAGGTTCTCAGGCAGGTCCCTTCCTTGG
The DNA here is from genome assembly GCF_023699985.2 of Odocoileus virginianus. Classification (NCBI taxonomy): domain Eukaryota; kingdom Metazoa; phylum Chordata; class Mammalia; order Artiodactyla; family Cervidae; genus Odocoileus; species Odocoileus virginianus. The sequence continues at coordinate 32,517,524 of NC_069704.1, read as the reverse complement.
GGCAATGGGTGCAGGGGCCTGGGAGGGGCTGCAAGATAGAGCAAGTGAGAGATACCTCACAAAGTGAAAGGCATCGCAGAGCAGTGTCTCTTGAGGGGACATTAATGATCCAGGCAGGATGCTGAGCTGGAGTTGAATCTCAGCTCTGACATGTATTAGCTGAATGACCTCGGGCAAGTCTCTTAGCTCTTCTGATGACACTACTGAGCCAGCAGGGTAGGCATGAGGCTGAATTAGAATGAATAGAAAGCTCGTGGCATAGAAGCCAGTAGGACGTTTTCAACAAGCAGAAGCTTGAATCCTGCTGGTAATGATTTCTACTCATACACCAACTACCTCAGTGAGGGAAACTGAAAGGTGGCTGGGTTTGATGAGGGAGATAGAGGATGGTTGTGGTCACCCTACTGGAACCCGTAGTGAGTTTTCTTATCCTGCGTCTACCAGGGGCAAGAATAAGTGTGTTGATCCCAATACTCCTTGGTGAAGGAAATCAAGTGATGCTTTTATTTACATTAAGCAGACGTGCAAATGGAAGCCACACATTTAAGATCTTACACAATGGGGAAAATAGTAAGTCTCAGTGGTAAGGTCTGGAAGACACAGTTCTCCCTCCTGTTCTGGATCAGCTGCTTGAGGCCCTTGGGTGGGTCCCCAACCCACTTTGCCTCAATCACCTCAACCCTCAGGTGGGTCTGAGTTAGATCTTCTCAAAGACACATCTGGCTCTAACGTGTTGTTTTCTTTAAAATGTAACTAATCTTTGAAAGATTAGCAGTTGTTAGCTATGATTTCTTGGTAGATAGTTTAACTTAAGAGAAATAAGGAAGATGCTCCCCACTGGCTTCAGTTTCCTCACCTCTAAAAGGGGTATAATAACACCCATCTCATGGACTGGTGTTAGGACTATTGTGATGGCTAATGTTGTGTGTTAGAAAAGGCTAACATATTGTTAGTTGCTCAGTCGTGTCTGACTCCTTGTGACCCCGTGGACTGTAGCCTGCCAGGCTCCTCTGTCCATGTGATTCTCCAGGCAAGAGTACTGGAGTAGATAGGCATTTCTTCTCCAGGGGCTCTTCCAGACCAGGGATCAAACCCAGATTTCCTGCATTCCAGGCAAGTTCTTTACTGTCTGAGCCATCAGGGAAACCCATTGTGATGGCAGGTAATCAATAGATGTTGCACCCATAGCCCTTCTTCTCTGACACATTTTCCTCTTCATTTTGGTTGAGGCATCCATAATCCTGGGAAAGTGACACCTTTTGCGTTACTGCAGCACTTAGACTACTCTGTCTTCCTCCAGTTTCTACAGGCCCTGGAGAGAGCTTTCCATTACAGTCAGCACCAGTGGCTTCATGCAGCCACTGGAAAGTTCAGGAAATGTAGAATTTAAGGAATAAGTCAATTGCTGACAGCAAATGAAATGGGGAGAGGGTACTAGTGTGTTTCGAAGTGGCATCCCACGGCTTGTACAGTCTGGATCATTGGCCATCTCTAGCCTCATGAATACACATACACAGGTGGTAGGAGAGAGGACAGTGAGAGCTTATACACAGTTTGACTCCTCTAATGTGAGAGGAAGAAAAGAAGCTGCATTTAATTGAAATCTAGCTGCTGATAGAACTAATTTCCTTCTATTCCCATGTTCTAGGCTATGTCCCTATTTTAAAATGCTTTGCTTTCCCCAAACTGTAGAAAAATAAATTCAAATGTATCCACCTGGATTCAAGTAAATGCCTCTGTGAGCTCAGACTGTGCATGTGTGTGTGTGTGTGTGTGTGTGTGTGTGTGTGTGTGTTGATTCCTTCAGTCTCAGCTCCATCCCTAGTTCTCCTCTGTGCCTTCCAGAAGGAGCAGGCACCTGATTCTCCCTTGGCAGCTTGTATAGGGCAGGGAGTTGTTGAAAACCTCTTCTGCTCAATTTCAGAACCTCCTGAATTCTGGGAGCAAAAGGTTTTCTATGCCAAGAATCAGGTTCTCAGGTGCAAGGGTGTGCTTGAGAACTACAGTCTGTCCTCTCCTTCCGGGAGGGAACCATGTCCTTACGCTGCCGTGAACTGTGTCCTCAAGTGTCATTGGAACTTCTCTGTGAAGACAGATGTCTAGAGTTATCCTCCCACCCCTTTTATTCATCCCAAAACCATTGAGGACCAACAGGAACAGGCCTTATGTTAGGTTGACTGGGAGACGAGGAGTCAAGCTTGGTCCTTGCTTTCAAGGAGATTACAAATTTTCCTCTTAGAATTCTCCTGAATTACCTTCCAATGAAGGGAATATAGAAAAGGGTCCTTTTTTCAAATGATAACAGCTGTTTATTGGGAGTTCCCTGGCAGTCCAGTGGTTAGGGCAAGGCACTTTGATTGCTGGGAGCCAGGTTTAATGCCTGATTGGGGAACTATTATCCCTCTAGCCTTGTGGCAAGGTCAAACAAAACAGCTATTTATTGAGTCTTTCTAAGCATTCTAAATGTTTTAAATGTATCAACTTAATTAGCTATTATTACCATTGTCCCTGAGGCTTCCTATGTGGTGTGGCAGTAAAGAATCCACATGCCAATGCAGGAGACCTAAGAGACGCATGTTCGACGCCTGGGTGGAGAAGATCCCCTGGAGGAAGGAATGGCAACCCACTCCAGTATTCTTGCCTGGAGAATCCCATGGACAGAGGAAATGGGTGGGCTACAGTCCATGGGGTTGCAAAGAGCCAGACAGGACTGAAGCGACTTAGCACACCGACATCCACAGTACACAGTTGAAAAAGCAGTCACACGACTAGTGAATTAGAGCTGAGGTTCAAACCCACAGCCTCTGGCTGCAAACCCCATTGTCTCAACCACATCAACACTTCCTCTTGAAGGGGCCATGAAAAACCAGGAGGGAAGCAGTGTTTTGTAGTGTTCTGGAGCCACAAGAGTGCGGCTGAGTGCTTCTGCCACCCACACTGGGAGACAACAGGCCAAGGCAGGGAGGGAAGCCTCCCTGGTCAGAATCCTGACCCTGCTACCTGCTTCCCAAGCCTAGAGGGGCTCTCCCCTCTTGAGGCATGTTCTCCTGAAAGAGGTGAAATATGTTGTTATTTCCAAGAGCTGCAGGGTACCCTGTGGAGTGAAGCAGAGAGGTGTTGTCACCTTTGCTTGCACTCCTCTTAAGAACTTATTTAAAAGCCTTGCCTGTCCTCTTTTTACACCAGGATTTTCTACTCAAGATACCCAGGACAGAGCAGGAGAAATGTCTGGTTAATGATGCAGGAGCCTGCCCCACCCCCCAGGGGAGGGGGTATAGGGCAGGGGGCCCTGGAGAGCGCCTGCTTTCTCGGCCTGTGGAGCGGACTGCTGCAGGATGGGGGGTTTGCACACACAGAGGTGGCCTTTTGCACTGGCCTCTAACTTTTTCTATTTTCCTAAAGTCTCTGTCACAGAAAGATTCTTAGAGGAGTCTGGATTTCTGGGGCTGAAATAAGGCTGTGTCCCCTCTCCTATCACATGTGCATGTGTATTCATGAGGTTGTGTGCAGGTGTGCCAAATTGCTTCAGTCGTTTCCAACTCTCTGCTATCCTATGGACCATAGCCCACCAGGCTCCTCTGTCCATGGATTCTCCAGGCACGAATACTGGAGTGGGTTGCCATGCCCTCCTCCAGGGGATCTTCCCCACCCAGGGATTGAGCCCACGTCTCTTAGGTCTCCTGTGTTGGCAGGTGGATTATTTACCACCTAGGAAGCCCCATTTGTGAGGTTATAAGGGGTCAAAATGATCCAGACTGCACAAGCCATGGGGTACCATTTCTGAACAGAGCAGCACCCTTTCCCCCATCCACTTTCTCTCAGCAATTGACTTGTTCCTTAAATCCTACAGTTCCTGAAACTTCCAGTGGCTCTGTGAAGCGCCCAGTGCTAATTTTGTGGAAGGCTATCCCCAGTGTCTGTAGAAACTGGAGGACAGAGCAGTCCAGGTGCTGCCACAATGCAGCAGGTGAAACTCCCAGGGTTATGGATCCATCCACCAAAATAAAGAGGAAAATGTGTCAGAGAAGAAAGTTTGTGGGGACAACATCTACTCCGGTATTCTTGCCTGGAGAATCCCATGGACAGAGGCACCTGGAGGGCTATGGCCCATAGGGTAGCAGAGAGTTGGAAATGACTGAAGCAACTTGGGATGCCTGCACACAACTTCATGAATACACATGCACCCGTCATAGGAGAGGGTCAGTCAGTCAGTCAGTTCAGTGGCTTGGTCACGTCCGCCTCTTTGCGACCTCATGGGCTGCAGCACGCCAGGCTTCCCTGTCCATCACCAACTCCCAGAGCCTACCCAAATTCATGTCCATCACATCGATGAGACGGTACACAGCCTTATTTCAGCCACAGATTACCTGTCGTCACAGTAGTCCACTCTCTGAACTGAATCTGTGACGATTTCACCCTGGCTTACATTTTCTGGGTGTTTCAGGATTTCTCATAATTTATGTGCATCTCTAGATCCCTTTCCTGGCGTTGCCTATGATGAGTGAAAATACTGTCACTTTCCCCTGCCCCTTTAGTGCTAGGAAGGATTGGGCTTGAGTAACCTTTAGTGAGGGGATGGGGCCAGTTCTGAGAGCCTCATCACAGGCCAACCACAAAAAGAAATGCACAGGGGATAATGCATGTGTTCATATCACCATCCATTTCTTTTTTTAAGGAAAACTTTGTTTCAAAGCCTTTCCCTCTGGCTTTCAAGTGAAAATCCACAAGGCACCATACAAGCAGTGTCTAAAGCATCTTCTGTCTGTCAGTGAGATCTTATTAGGAAGGTATAGTCAGTATCCCCAGTTCACAGAATGAGGAAGCAGGCCCAGAGATGTCTGCACCCACTGAGGTCAAAACTAGCATGTTAGAAGGAGATCAAATTTATTTCTGGTAACCTAGAACCTTGGCCACCACACTGTAAGACTTCTTACTCCAGTGAGAGAGTCTGAGCAGAAAAAAGCCAGGGCTTTTCCTGTATTCTCCTCCATGTGACCATTGGCAATCAGAGCTGGAGTTTGAATGGAGGTGAAATAAATGTGTCAGGATTTTCCTTGTACAAAAACAGGAAAGGTTATATCCAAGTGTTTTTCGATAAAAGGAACCTCAATGACAGCCCCAGTGGCGCAGTCAGTAAAGAATCCACCTGCAATGGAGGAGATCCAAGTTTGATCCCTGGATCAGGAAGATCCCTTGGAGAAGCAAATGGCTACCCACTCCAGTATTCTTGCCTAGGAAATCTCATGGACAGAGGAGCCTGGCAGGCTACGGTCCACTGGGTCACAAGAGTCAGACACTTAGCAACTACAGCCAACCCAAATGATAACCCAACATACAGAACTTTGGATTTTTGACTAATGAGAAAATTACAGATTGGGCATCATTGACTCAATGACATGAGTGTGAGCAAACCTCAGGAGATAGTGAAGGACAGGGAAGCCTTGTGTGCTGCGATCCATGGGGTCACAAAGAGTCAGACAGCAGCAGCAACAAACTGGACTTGCTGAAAGACTTTCCCGGGTCATAGGGCTGGACACAGCCAGAACTGGGCAATTCCCCACCTCCCTGTCCAGTGCTTATTCTCTGAAAATGCAAGAACAAAATAACTGGTGACAGTGTGTTCTGGGAGCCACTGTGGCTGGAGCCATGGTGGGAGGGGCTGTGGGACTGGCCTGTAGGAGGAGGGGCAAAGCGAGTTGGATGTTCTTGGATAATTCTGGCTTTTATTTTCAAATACTGATACAGCTCTGGAACACTGTGGATGGGGTCACCCACTTTAAAATTTGTTTAGAATCTTCTGTGTTTGTTTGATGGAGAAGGAAATGGCAACCCACTCCAGTACTCTTGCCTGGAAAATCCCATGGATGGAGAAGCCTGGTAGGCTACAGTCCATGGGGTCACAAAGAGTCAGACATGACTGAGCAACTTCATGTTTGTTTGTAGTGCTTCCAACTGTCCTGAAGGATCTTCTCCCTTGTTTGCCTTTGGGAGGCAGAAGCCCTTAGACTGTCCTGGCAGGTCCAGCAGCAAAAGTAACCTTTCCCCCTGGCCCTCCAGTGCCCCCTCAGTCCATCAGGGCAATGATTCCAGTCTTAGCTCACCAGGCAGGATTCCAAGTTGGGGAATGTGCGGTGGAGGTAAGGGGTTAACAGTGGCATCCTAAGACTGAGACCCTCCCTTCTCTGAAGCACAAACCACTGTTCAGATGCCTTAAGCTGCAGCACAGCTGGGAAAAAACTGGATGATAAAGAAGATATACAATAGCACCACACTTCACCACTCACCACACATAGTATGGGGAATAAAAGTTGCTGCAGTGAGAGAATAAATGTATTGTGATTCAAAAAGCTGCCCTCTGTGGCGGCCAGTGCAGATGGAGCTGGAGATCAGGGATGGGGGTGAGCTGAAGGAGATGGCATTTTTCACTGGGAATGAATGCCTGGGATGAGGATGCTCAGTTATTCTGCTGAGCTGGGCTTGAGGATGACAAGTGTAGCTTGAAACCATGCCAGGCCATGGAACGGGTGAAGTGGGGGAGATGAGAGCTGCACTCTGGAGGAACCAGCCTGGGTGAGGGCCCTCTGCTGCAGGACGTGGCTGAGAGGGGGAGTGGTGGGTCTCCTGCTGGGGTGCAGTGACCCCTGACTCCAGGAGAGTGAAACTCTCCCCCAGTGTTTTATTTTAACTTGCATTTTTTTTTTGTTGTTGCTGTTGTTCACTTGTTTTTTGCTTTACCCACCCACTGCTTTCTAGGGTTTTGGAATCTAGCCAGTGCCTGACCCCAGCATAGTTCCAGAGCCCTAAAAGGTGAACCTGTCTGTATGTTGAGGGAGCACTGTTCAGGCCCACGGGGCCCTGGAAATGTTAGACTTTCTGGGAAATGAAGCCTGGGTATTCTGGAGGCTTTGGAGGTAAAACTATGGCTGGATTGTCCTTGCCTCCTATTTCGCTAAGGCAAGCAGTATCCTCCCACACCAGCAGCTGATGAGGGGCACAGGACCCCTCAAGGCAAAGAGCCAAGGCTCCACGAGGCCTTTCGTGTCCTCCCCAGGGCACACGGACCGGATGCCGTGCTGATGGCCGAGGGCAACCCGCCGACGGAGCTGACGCAGTCGCAGATGCTGCACATCGCCCAGCAGATCGCTGCAGGCATGGTCTACCTGGCGTCGCAGCACTTCGTGCACCGGGACCTGGCCACCCGGAACTGCCTGGTGGGCGAGAACCTCCTGGTGAAGATCGGGGACTTCGGCATGTCCCGGGACGTGTACAGCACTGACTACTACAGGGTGAGTGGCTGCACCCCTGAGGAGACCCCAGGGCCCGCCTCCCTGGGGACCTCCTCTATTCATGTGCTAGGGCTGCCACAACAGAATACTATAGGCTCAGTGGCTTGCACAGCAGAAGATGATTTTCACACAGCTCTGGAGGCTGGAAGTCCAAGGTCAAGGTGACTGTAGGGTTGGTTTCTTTTAAGGCTTCTCTCCTTGGCTTGCAGTCTGTGCCTTCTTGCTGTGTACATCCTCACATGGTCTTTTCTTTGTGCGCGTACATCTTTGGGGTCTCTCTCTGTGTCTAAATTTCTTCTTATAAGAATGCCAGGCAGACTGGCTTAGAGCCCAGCGTAATGGCCTCATTTTAGCTTAATCACCTCTTTAAAGACCCATCTCGAAATACTACAGTATTCTGGGATACTAGGGGCTAAGGCTTCTACATATAAATCTGGGGAGGACATAATTCAGTCCGCAACACCATCCTGCCCTTTCCATGGTCCTCTAGATATTGTCAAGAGAAAGATTTCAACATGAGAGTTGTGCCAGGGGAAGCCTGAGGACTTTAGGAGGCCATAAAGTTAAAGGATTTAGAGGTTTGGTTTTGATCCTGTGAAATTATGCCTGGAGCCTTTTGTTTGAGGTTTGACTTTAGGTGAACTTGTTCACGTAAATGAAGGTACCCTAAGACGTTGGAAGTCCCCGCTGAGAACCATCTTGGTTGGTGGCCATCTTGGTAAGAGGTTCTGTCCTAGCCAGTTGTCTGGGGTTCCACCCTTTAACGTGCTAACGGCTAGAATTGTATTCAATGATGCAACTCCACTGATTACCTGGAGTTGGCCCCCTTGGAATATTAGATTTGTTAACTGAGATCTCAGAACTCGGGTATAAGGGAAAAGCGTCATTTATGGAAACTGGGAAGTTCTGATATTGAAAGTGAAGATTTGGGGCTGTGTTCTACCATCTCAAACCCCCCATTTTTTTTCTTGTTGTCATGCTTGATTTTTAAGGGCAGAAGGATGTAAGGAAGAGAAGAAATACGTGTTCTAGAAATATATCACCTAGAAAGATAAAACCCATAACTGAACTAACTTCTGTACTCGATTGGTAAAGAACATGCCTGTCCTTGCCTTTGCTTCTCCCATCATGATGTTTCTTTGAGCAAGAACCTCCTTTTGTCTCATGTACTCCTCCTTGAAGCCTCCCTCACCTCAATGTCTGCCTTCTAGCTGAGCTGACTTTGCTACGATTAGTCTAAGACAATGAACCAATTGCCTGGCTGCAAATTCTCCTGTGGATTGTTTTGTGGGGTTTCTTCCTTTGTCATTCTGATAAGCATTGTGATAAGCATTGTGATAAGCACCTGTTCTAAGTCTAGTGATGACTAGTTTGGTCTAGAAAGCTAAAACTTGGCAGGAGGTTACATGTCAGTGGATGTGTGTTCTGTTAGCTCTGCTTCCTTGGCAGGAAGTGGAGAGATGGGGGCATTTCCCTGTCCCAGGAGACAAATGAACACATAGGTTCTTCCTTAAAAACAATCTTTACTGATCTTGATGAGCATCCAGGGAAGAAACATGTGGCCCTGGCAATGGCTGTCCCTTTCACAGTAAGTTAATAAAGGTTTCAGAGTGGTCTGGCACAAAATAAGTGCTCAGTAAATATTTTCAACTTTATCATTATCCAGATCAATAAAGCTATGCTTCATTCTCAAAGCTGTGGCTGAACGAGGTGGAACTCAGTGTCCTTTTCTACAATCTCTATAAAAATAATTCTGAAGAAAATGACTGAAAAACTTAACAATATGAAGATAAATTACCCAATTATAAAATAGATGAAAGATTTAAGTTTCTTTTGGTACCCCCAAAGAAAATATACAAATGGCCAATAAGTACATAAAATGATGCTCAACATCATCAGTCATTAGGGAAATGTAAATCAAAACCACAATGAGGTACCCCTTCACATCCACTGGGCAAAACAGGCAATAAGAAGTGTTAACAGGGATGTGGAGAAATTGGAACCCTCATAAATTGCTGGTGGGAATGTAAAATGGTGTAGTTGCTTTAGAAATAGTTTGGCAGTTCCTCAAAATGTACAACAGAGAGTCATCATATAACTCAGAAATTCTACTCCTTGGTATATACCCAAGAGAATTAAAACCACATGTACACACACATGCACACACACACACACAGGTACACAAATGAGATAGCAGCATTATTCATAATAGCTCAAAAGTGGAAACAGTTTAAGTGTCCATCAAATAGTAAACAGATAAACAAAATGTGATCATCAGTATGATGGACTATTATTAATTAATTAAAAGGAATGATGTACGATTCATGCTACAATATGAACCTTGAAAACATTATTATGGTTAAGTAAAGGAAACCAAGCATAAAAGGTCACATACTACATGATTCCATTTATACGGATTGTCCAGAATAGGGAAATCCACAAAACAGGAGGTGGATTAGTTGTTGCCAGAAGCTAGAGGACAATGGAGAATGAAAAATGACTGGTTCTGGATATGGAATTTCTTTTTGGAGTGATAAAAATGTTCTATAATTGTGTAGTGTGATGGGTGTTTAGTATGTGTGTAAATATAATAAAAATCACTGACCATGTACTTTAAAAGGGTAAATATCATGGTAGAAGAATTATATCTTGATTCTAAAAGCTTTAAAAATACTAGCAAAGCAATGACCATTATTATAGACATGAGAATTTAGCCTTGGTCATTTATGCATTTTAAAACCCTGTCATTTGTCATCTACCGTATATTCTGACTTTGTTAAAAAGAAAATCCTCCATTTAGTGACATTTTCTTGAAGTATTTCCTTCTGAATAGATTGGAGGAAGTAATGATTCCCAGTTTCTTTATTTGTTAATGTTCTTCACAGAACTATCCCAGTCATTAAGAAATGATGTGCTTCAGGTGCCACATTGATTTAATCCCCCCGCCATGGTGCCTACTCAGTTGCAGCTGCAAGGTTTATATGTTCACTTTGTTGTTTGTTGTTCCCATTGAGGATGAGGAGAAAGAACCAGCCTTACCTTGACCTCTGTGACAGGTGGGCCGGGTGGGATTTGGTACAAAGTGGATGATGAGCTTAAGAACTGGCCGATTTAGTAGTAGCTTAGAAAAAATGACTTCCCTGGTGGCTTAGATGGTAAAGCATCTGTCTACAATGCAGGAGACCCAGGTTCGATCCCTGGGCAGGGAAGATCCCCTGGAGAAAGCAATGGCAACCCACTCCAGTACTCTTGCCTGGAAAATCCCATGGATGGAAGAGCCTGGTAGGCTGCAGTCCACGGGGTCGCTACAAGTTGGACACAACTGGGCGACTTCACTTTAGAAAAAATAAGAAATTATGAATTTCATTTTGCTATCTCTAAAATTTTCAAATGGTAATCTATTTTTTGGTTCCATTAAAGTATTTACTGTCATAGAACTCATTTGTAGAATATATTTGCTTATTCAAATACCAAAATGAACTCCTATCCATGGAGTTCATTCTCTTGAGTTTGTCCAATGAACAAGTAGAAGCCGTTGCTCTGTTTCTGCATGTGAGTCCGGCATGACTTTGTGTGGCTATCTCCCAGGACACTTTTGCTTCCATGTAAGTTACCCACCTGTTGGATCATCCATAAGCTTAGTGTTAAGCCCGTCCCCATCATGGTTTCTCTTCATCTTTTCTGTCATGGAAGCTGGGGAATCTGTTCTCCTTACAGCTCATTTGTGGGCACATTTTTGTAGTTATTTTGTTCTCAATTTCTTCAAAAGTCTTCACACTCCAAGGTGGGGAACTGCTGTGGCTGATGTGGGCTGTCATCATCACCACTGTTAATATCCTTCCTGCACAGTAGTGGAGGAGGACTTTTGTCTTCACCAAGGGTATCTTCCATGGAAAGTTGCTGTTTGGGCATGGAGTCAACTGGATTAAGGAGTTACATGTTCTTTATCTTTAAGCAAGAACCAATCCTGCTGACAGCCTGAGTCTTCTGCTCATGGTGGCTTGTGAGCTGCCGTGCGGGGTGGCCCCAGCTCTGTGTGATCCATGGCAGGAGGGGCGGGTGGCAGCTGTTCCTCCATCATGGAGGAGCTGGCAGCACCAGGAAACGGCTGCCTCAAAGCTTCCACCCTGTTGCAGCTGAGCTAATTATATCTTCCTAAAGAAGGAAGAAATCGGAACACTACATTTGCATTGAAACCAGCCTGATATGGCAGGTCCAAAATTACTCTAGCATTTATGTTCTCTGAATTGTTTTAATTAGCAGCTCTGCAGTACCAGTCTTTCATTTCGTTTTTATTCCTTCCCTCCACTGGCGAAGCCTGGCATTTAGGAAGCATCTGAACCAGATTTTTGTCACATTCTGCCTGTCAGAGACCTAGGATCTCAGTCTACTTGATCATTACTATCCCTCAGTGGATCCACTGAATTTTTTTAAATGTGTGCTTTGGTATTTTCCATGATTTGGTTTCAACATGCCTTTAAAATGAATGGTGACCATTGGTGAGTACAGAGCCCCAAAGATACGAAATCCTCACTTTTAAGTGTTATACACTCTGAATTTTAGTTTTATGGTGGTGGGGGTAAGCAATCTTATCCTTTAATTCATCTTTCACTTAAGAAAAAGCAAGGAAACAGAATTAGAAAGCTCATTAATAGTGGACATTTAAAGAAGCAAGCGAATCTAACTTGGTTAAAGGCCATAGTGAGAATCCTAAAGTGTTAAAATGATATAAACAAGTCTGGAAATCATCTGCAAGTGCTATCAACAGCAGAGAGAAAGGAAGACAAGTTTTGTTAAAATAAGCTGATATAACAAGTAGCAAAAAGAACTGTTTTGAACTTTAGGTACTTTGTCCCTTACTCTGCCTACCCCGGAGGAAAAAGGGTGATAAACTAGAAAATAAAGTCCTGAACCATAGAGGAGAGAAGGCTTAGGTAATTTAAAAAGTGGACAAGCACATGAGAAATAATCAAGGGTTAATTTTCATACCTTGGTCTTGAAAAAAAATTGTTTATTTTTTAAGGAATATTTGCTTGTAATGTGAGCATTTCTAAATAGATAGGTAGGTAGATGATAAATAGAGAGATAGATGAGTAGATCGATTGTTGAGTAGGTAGGTAGATCTTAACTCATGCCACAGATGTTTTTATGGTGCTGTGTAAAATGCTCAGGTCATCCCCGCTATGAGGAGGAGCACTGTGTCTACCTGGTGATAACTGCTGATTCCTAAGAGATAACTTCAGTTCCACCACTTCCCTGACTTCCTCCAAGCAGAATAATGGCTGACAAATCTGTGATTCCTCAATACTTCTAAGAAATAAGCATTTCTTATTTCTAAGAAACAAGACAGAGCATTTTGCATCATGGAAAACTGCTCATGTCTTCTCGTTGATATGAGAGCAGAGAGAGGACAAATCTTATCTATCTTTGTATCTTTGCAAACTGGCCGAGTGCATGGCACAGACTAGGTTGCTGAACAGGACACATATAAGGCAAAGCCTTGATGAGTGTCTTTTTAGCTCTATTGATGAAAACTGAGCTACTCAGACTTGCAGACAGGCTTGGTGCTGGGTCTAGGAGCACTGCCTTCAGGAAGCAAAGCTAGAGATACAGGGACATCTTTATCTCAGACAATTTATTTTCAATAGAAAGCCCAGAGCTGAAACTTATTTACATTAACACTATAGTGGACAAATTCCTCTGATATATTTGCCAAGAACCCTTAAAACCAGACAGAACATTCAATTAAAAAGGCAACACATCTTCTTCCTGAAAAAAGAATGTTCTCTATGTCATTACCTCTCTTTTACAGATACCATTTCCTTCTTTTTCTCCTTAATATATACTCACACGATGACTCTTAACTTTCACACAAACAATTACAGACCTTTCCGGTTAGGTTCTTTTGATTAAAGTGGCCCCAGAAAGCTAAGAGGTTGTTTATTCTATGAAATCATCTTTAATTTTATGCCTTGAGTGGCAGAGGAAAAGCACAGTTCAGAGGAACCTGCCTGTTGGACAGGAATCAGAACATTGAGTTCAGGCTGATTCTATGTTAAAGTAGATTTGCATAAATTGTTTTAAGATTCTAAATTAACTCAATTTGTATTCAAGTCTCCCTAAGAACCTTTCGCATATGCTTTGGAGTTGTCACAGGGTGGGTGAGTGTCCGTTTATTCATTCATTCAACACACATTAATGATCAGCTGCCATGTGCTAGATACTGTACTACATAATAAAGGCAGTCTTTAGACGTGTGATAATGGCTTCCCTGGTGGCTTGGCAGTAAAGAATCTGCCTGCAATGTAGGGGATGTGAGTTTGATCTCTGGGTTGGGAAGATTCCCCCTGGAGGAGGGCATGGCAACCCCCTCCAGTATTCTTGCCTGGAGAAGCCCATAGACAGAGGAGCCTGGTGGGCTACAGTCCGTGTGTAGTTTTATGGTGGTGGGGGTAAGCAATCTTATCCTTTAGTGACTGAGCACACACAGCACAGTGTGAGGAAGGGGCTTCCCAGCTGGTGCTAGTGATAAAGAATCCACCTGCCAACGCAGGAGACACAAGAGACGTGCGTTCCATCCCGGGGTTGGGTAGATCCCCTGGAGTAGGAAGTGGCAATCCACTTCAGAATTCTTGCCTGGAAAATTCAGTGGACAGAGGAGCCTTACTGGCTACAGTCCATGGGATCTCACAGAGTTGGACACAACTGAGTACCTGAACACAATGTGCTGGATGCTGAAATATCAATAGAAATATGTATAGGGAACCCTAGAAAGAAAGCTACCAGTCTGCTTTAGGAAATCAGAGTCAAGTTCACAAAGACAAGACATTTGAACTGGTATTTAAGATATGAACCAGAAATTTCTCTATTGGCAAGAAGGCTGTGGACGATGAGGGGAGGGGGGAATTCTTGGCATAGGAGGTAGCATAGGAAAAGAGATGGTGTGAAAACATCACAATGCATGGCCTGGGAATGAGGCTCCTTTACATACCCTTGAGGCTAAAAAAGTAGGCTATTCACATTATTATCAGACTTCACAGCTGCCTGTTTCTATGCCAAATTCTTTGGACTTGGTCCTTTTGTCAGTGGGAATCTGCTGAGAGATTTTATGCCAGAAAGTGACATGTCAGATTGCATTCTGGCAGCTTATGAAAATATACTTGCCCAACAGATCCCCAGATCTCCACTGCTCTATGTATTTGATTGGTCTAGTGCAGTGTCTCTCAAACTAGATTCATTAGCTGATCCATCTCTTTCGCCAGTAAAAGAGATCCATGATCACTAAGGTATGCAATAATTTCCTTGCTACAGAACTCCTTAGAGCCTTTAATCTGTTACTGGGACTTGTGGATTTTGCAGAAGGGCTATAGGAAGTGGCCAAAGTCTCTGCAAAAGAGCTTGCCTTGTTCAGAGCCCTGGTTCTATCCAGAGCTTTGTCCAGAGCCCTGGTTCCATCCATTTACCAACTAGTAAGTCTGTTAGCAGATGATGGGATAAATCCTCTTGTTTTTTAGTCTTCTGAGTCTCTTGTTCTTGAAATCAAGAGCCCTTCCTCTTTGTACACAGAAGTACTACATACAGAAATTGGTGTTTTCAGGTGTGCTGGAAAGGATGGTAGGCAATAGCCCATTGACTTGCATGGGCCAGAAGGGTTCTGATTCTTCAAAGTACTGAGAAGTATCTTCAGTAGATACTTTCTCCCATTTTTACCCATCTGGAAGCAGTTAGACTTCAGCTGTCTTATATCTGTCACATTCCACATCTTTGCATTACTGAGACCAGAGCCCCTTAAAAAGGACACTGACAATAAGACCTAACAACGATACAGAGAAAAGAGCATCCAACTGCGATCCTAAAGACAAAAATTTGAATATCTGATTTCCCTTTTCTATCAGTTAGTTGGGAATGCACTTAGCATTTAGCTACTAGTAGTAGGCCAAGCAGATAGGGAGTTGCTTTTGTTCACCCTACAAGAAATTTACAGGTGGGCAGTTTTCTAATGGGTTCAGAAGCTTTCCAGCATCAGAGCAATTTACTGGCACATGACATTTTCTTGGTCTTTTACTCATGGCTCAAGGATGGTTGCCTCAATTCCAAACATGTCAAAACTGCAATTGGAGGAGAAAGGAGGCAGGATGGCTGCAGGGAAAAAATAATTTCTACCTATACACCTTTCTTTCGTCAGGAAATAACTCTTTCCCAGAACTCTTTTGCAAAGACTCCTTTTTTTTTTTTCCCATTTATTTTTATTAGTTGGAAGCTAATTACTTTACAACATTGCAGTGGTTTTTGTCATACATTGAAATGAATTAGCCATGGATTTACATGTATTCCCCATCCCGGTCCCCCCTCCCACCTCCCTCTCCACCCCATCCCTCTGGGTCTTCCCAGTGCACCAGGCCTGAGCACTTGTCTCATGCATCCAACCTGGGCTGGTGATCTGTTTCACCCTAGATATACATGTTTCGATGCTGTTCTCTTGAAACATCCCACCCTCGCCTTCTCCCACAGAGTCCACAAGTCTGTTCTATACAGAGCGAAGTAAGCCAGAAAGATAAAGACCATTACAGTATACTAACAGATATATATGGAATTTAGAAAGATGGTAACGATAACCCTATATGCAAAAAAAGAAAAAGAGACTCAGATGTATAGAACAGACTTGTGGACAAAGACTCCTTCTTATACCTCACTGACCACATGTGGGCCAAGACTAAGGACTGAACTTACTAGCAAGAATCAATGACTTTCTGAAGATCTAGATAAACTGTGATTGTACTACAGGTGAAAAGGAAGCCAAAGTGAGTGGCTTTGAGAAGCGCAAAGAAACCATTCCATGCTCACCTTAGGTGCCATCATGGCCTCTGTTTCTTTACTCTCAATGAGCATCTGCCTTTAAAGCTTGCTGAGTACAATAAATTGAAGTGCCACATATTAACTGCTAAAAATATAAAATTGCTGGCATTTTTCAATAGGAGAGTTTTATTCCTCTGTATATAATGCATCTTTTTCCTCAAGCTGCTTTAAAGATTTTCCCTTGGATTCACTGGGTTTCTTGGATTTGTGGGCTTATAATTTTCATCAATTTGAATATTTTGGCCATTATTTGTTCAAATATTTCTTCTGTGCTCTCACTTACTTGCAGGGGCTCCAATTTCACATTTGTTAAGTTACTTAAAGCTTCCTCATGGTTCACTGAGCTCTTTTTATATTTTTGGATTCTCTTTCCTTTGTGTGTTTCATTTTGGATAATTTCTATTATTTTGTCTTCAACTTCCATAATTTTTTCTTCTTCAGTGTCTTATTTTCATTCATTCCCATTCACTGAAGTTTTCATATTACTTATTCAAGTTTTCATTCCTACAAGTTCTGTATGGACCTTTACTTATATCTTCCATTCCTCTCGTTAACTTTCATAATAAATGTTTATTATAAGCATTCTATATTTAAGTTTATATTTGTATATTAAATTTATATTTAAATGTTTATATTATAAAACTATAGTCTTATAATTATGTTTTATAAGTTTGTAATAAATGTTTCAGTATGTTTGCCTGTAGTTCTATCATGTATGTAGTCCTGGATCCATTTTCATTGTTTGATTTTTCTCCTTACCATGAATCATTTTTTCCAAGAGCTTTGTGTGCCTTATGATTTTAGATTGGATGCCAGACATTGTGAATTTTATGTTGCTGTATGCTGGATATTTTGCCTTACTAAAAGTATTTTTGCGCTTTGTTCTGAAATGTGGTTATAATGCCTTGAAACTATTCGATCCCTTTGTGTGTTGCTGGTACAATTTATTAGGCATTTCAAAACCACCGCTTACTTTAGAACTAATAATTCCCCATTGCTGAGGCAAGATCTACTAGGCACTCAACCTAATTCCCCATGAATCATGAGATTTTTCACTCTGCTTCATGGGAACTGGCAGTATCCCTGGTCCTATGTGAGCAGTGGGCACTGATCCTTTTGGGTAGTTCTTTCCCAGCCACTGAGGGGGTCCTCACTTGCATGCAATGATCAATACCCAGCTGAATACTTGAAAGGCACCTTCTGTAGATCCTCAGAGTTTTCTGTGTGCAGCTCTCTCTTCTCTGGTTTTGTGTCTTATCCACTCTAGTCACCTTGATCTCTCCGGGTTCTCAGCTCCTTCTCCTCAACTCAAGGAGCATGCTGTGCTCAACCAATGAATGAATTAATTTTGGCAACCATTATATTCACTATGTTTGTTTCTAACCTCTCAAGAATCATGATCTCTCACTGCCTGTTATCTAGTGTTTTGAAAATAATTGTTTCATGTATATATTTAAGTCAGTTTTTGGTTGTTTGTGATGAGACAGTATATTTTTCCCCCGTCACTCCACCTTGCCTAAAAGTAGAAGACAGTTGCCATCTCTCAATGATGATTAATATGTCATTAAAAAATCTATCCGCGAACTACTTGTAAGCCGCAGTAAAGAAAACAAATTCTCCCACCTCTTTAGATCAGCTACTTCCTGTGAAGGATTTTTTCTTTTTAATTAAGTAACTTACATTTACATAATACTTCTTCTACAATCAAAGTTTTCCTGCCTACACAAGATTATTACTTTTGCAAGAGAGTAGATTTTCTCCATCTTCAGTGAGTGTTGAGCAAGAGAAAATTATCTAAGCTTCCTTGTTACCTCTGAGAGATTCCCAAGGCTCAAAATGTGAACTAGTTCAAGAAAGCTTTGGAAAAAGCTGTGTGAACAGAATATTAATAACACTCCACACTTTTCACATTTTCCCACAGTCTTTGTCCTGTGGTCAGGGACAGAACACCTTGGATGGATAAGGACTGAATTTGTCCAATATGGTATTGCATATATAATTTTTAGTCATATCTCTCCAAAATGTAGATTCTGAATGAGATGTATTCTGTTCCCTAAAGAAGACCACAAATCTCTTGGGGAGAAGAATTAATGAATCACTCTAATGCTAGGCATGTTGTGAAGTGTAGAGATAAATTGATTTTTATTGGCATGTGCAATGAAATCTGGAAGAGAAATAGAATTTGACTTGAGTCTTAAAGAAAGAATGAAGCAACTGACAAAGAATTAATCTCAAAAGTATACAAGCAACTCCTGCAGCTCAATTCCAGGAAGATAAGCAACCTAATCAAAAAATGGGCCAAAGAACTAAACAGACATTTCTCCAAAGAAGACATACAAATGGCTAACAAACACATGAAAAGATGCTCAGCATCACTCATTATCGGAGAAATGCAAATCAAAACCACGATGAGGTGCCATCTCACACCAGTCAGAATGGCTGCTATCAAAGTCTACAAACAATAAATGCTGGAGAAGGTGTGGATAAAAGGGAACCCTCTTACACTGTTGGTAGGAATGCAAACTAGTACAGCCACTATGGAGAACAGTGTGGAGATTCCTTTAAAAAACTGGAAATAGAACTGACATATGACCCAGCAATCCCACTGCTGGGCATACACACTGAGGAAACCAGAATTGAAACAGACACATGTACCCCAATGTTCATCTTGGCACTGTTTACAATAGCCAGGACATGGAAGCAACCTAGATGTCAATCGGCAGGCGAACAGATAAGAAAGCTGTGGTACATATACACAATGGAATATTACTCAGCTATTAAAAAGAATGTGTTTGAATCAGTTCTAATGAGGTGGATGAAACTGGAGCTTATTATACAGAGTGAAGTAAGTCAGAAAGAAAAACACCAATACAGTATATTAACACATATATATGGAATTTAGAAAGAGGGTGAAAGTGACCCTATATGCGAGACTGCAAAAGAGACACAGATGTAAAGAACAGACTGTTGGACTCTGTGGGAGAAGGTGAGGGTGGGATGATTTGAGAGAGTAGCATCAAAACATGTATATTATCATATGTGAAATAGATCTCCAGTCCAGGTTTGATGCATGAGGCAGGGTGCTCAGGGCTGGTGCACTGGGATGACCCTGAGGGATGGGATGGGGAGGGAAGTGGCGGGGAAGGTCAGGATGGGGAACACATGTACACCCATGGCTGATTCATGTGAATGTATGGCAAAAACCACCACAATATTGTAAAGTAATTAGCCTCCAATTAAAATTTTAAGTAATTTAAAAAAAAGAAAGAATAGCAGATGAAGGTGGTATTGAACTTAAAGACTATTGCAGATGACTGAAGTTATAGTCAAGACTAGGTGACCTGATTACAAGTACTTCTCAGGTAGAATGTGCTTCTAACATGAACCTCTGTAATGCCTCACACAGCGCTGAGCTCTTTCTAGGTTCTTATTGATTTTGATAATTGCCTAAAAGGAAGGTCTGAGAAAGCTTGTACACTATTCCCCTTGAAGTCTTTGGAAGTAAAGATTTATCCATAATAGTGGGACTTCAGGGTGGAAAAAGGTCCTAGATGCAAGTATGATTTAACTTTTATCTCTCAACTCTCCATAAAACTTTCTTAGAATTCTGTCCTCAGGCAGTTAGTTCACATTCCTGTTTCGTCTATTGATCCAGATTTGAAGAATTATAAAATTACAAGAGATTGTTACAACAACCTAACCTAATCTGTGTACATATGAAGACATTAAAAACTCCAGGATGTATATCTCTGCAGAGTGACAACAGCTTCTCTTGGTAGTCATTAATTGGCGGTCATGAGAACCTAGTAAAGGCAATAAAAACTGAAAAATTCTACTTACCTAATAAAAACAAGTTCCAAATTGAATTCCAGTAAGAGAATTCTCAAACATAAATTTGCTTTAGAATGTGCATGCTAAGTCGCTTCAGTCGTGTCTGACTCTGCGACCCTATGGACTGTAGCCTGCTAGGCTCCTCTGTCCATGGGATTCTCCAGGCAAGAATACTGGAGTGGGTTCCCATACCCTCCCCCAGGGAAACTTCCTGACCCAGGAGTCAAACCAGTGTCTCCTGCTGTTCTTGCATTTCCAGCGGATTCTTTACCCCCAAGCCACTGGGGAAGCCCTATTTTAGGATATCTAACTGTTAGACAACTTCTCAAGTTCTTTTCATGCTAAAGAGGCATAGCAGGGTGACCTTAACTAGTGCTATCATGTATCCCAAGCTTGACCATGCCTCTGAATAACTCAAAGTGATTTCTTCAAAATATTGATTACTGGATCTCACCTTAGATATACTGATCCAGCATCTCTGAAGATGAGAATTAGGAATTTATACTTTTAACAAGCTTCTTAGGTGAGTCCGAAGTACAGTCAAGTATAAGAATCATCTGGTTTCTGCTCAGCAGCATTTGTAGAAAGTAGGTAATATGGTCTCATCTATGCTAAGATGCACATAGTAATTTTATGAAAGATCTTAATTATCAAGCTTCAGAAATAGAATAAGTGCTGTTAAAACTTCTTTCCAACTTGACCTATTATTTTCCTGATGGAGATAGTGCTATAGTAATTAATGAATCGTTAGGACTTCCAGTGGGAGAAGCTCTTCATATTTTAATCACTATCATAGAGTCATGTTCTACTCTCCTTATCTTCAGAGCCTAGATACACTGAACCATGGCATTTCTGAATTGGTAAATGGAATATCATTTGATGTTCTTCCCTCTCATCCCGGGAGGTAAGCTTGACTCATTGTCTGGCTAAGTACTGTCAACGACAACAGAAGGAGAGAGAGAGAGAATAAGCAGCAGGTTCAAATTGCTGTGACAGGTACCTGGACAAGCCAACATCAGAGCAGCGATGCCTCCCTCCTGCTGGGAACCGGGGCTCCCCGGCTGGTCCTACAGTCTAGGCAGACCCCTGCTGGCTTTCTCTGTCACTGCATAGATGTATGTCTGTGTGGGTGACTGGTGGGGGCCCTGTGCAGGAAAAGCAAGAAAAAGCTTGTAAGGAGTCAAACAGCTTGTCAAGGTATCCTTGTGGGTGTCTGTATTGAAGTGTCACAGTATGAAGGCTTTTTATTAGCAGCTATTTAAGAATCCTCACGCTGAAATGGAACAGTTTCTTCCCTACATGGCATTTCCAGGCTGCCTTCCTCCCTCACATTCCTACGACAGCACTAGCCACCTCCTAAGGGGGTGGAGAACATGACGCTGGGCTCCTTTGACGGTGGAGCCAGCTATGTGGCCCACGCCCTCAGCCCTGGAGATAATTTGGTTCATTCACATGTTGCTGATGACGGGGATACAGCAGAGGAGGCTGAGGAGGATCTGAGGCTCATACCTCAGAATCCGTTTGAGCACAGAAACCGTTTGCGAGAGTATAGTCATTGATGCTCCAGTTTTTAGGGCACAGAGGGAGACTTTACTCCAAGGTGAAGTTGCGCAGTGAATTAAGTCCCACATCAGCATTTTACCATTGTTTTTGTGGCCACCTCAGGTATTTGAACTCTTCCCAGCTCTTTTAGAGCAAATAGTGAATTTCTCCTGGAAAGCTCATTAAGTTTCCTTGTAGGAAGCAATTGTGACCCTAAAAGGCCCCTGCTAATATCTTAGAGGGTTGATGTTGGGTCTTGTAAGGAAGACTATCATTCACTGGCCTCTTTTTATATCTCAGCCTTACACATAACCTTCTCAACCACATGCAGACGAACAGAGTGATATTTGGAGAGGTGAAGTCAGTTTCCTGAGATCCCATAGCTCATCCAAGTGGCAGAACTGACATTTGAACCCCTGCACTAAAAGGAAAAAGCCATGTTCTTCCCACTCTGAACTTCCCTGGTGCCCTCATCACATGCCCAGCTTCCCCAGTCTTCTTTGTGGGAGGTGGAGACATGTTGCCTGGTGAATTCTCTGAGTTCTGCGCTTAGTGGTCATACAGGTCCAGCTAGGACACTGGTTCACTTTGTAGGACAGACTCCTCAAGCTTGATTGGCTATAGGAGAAAAGGGGACGCATACTTTAAATTTCAGAACCACAGCTTTAAAGGGCTTCAGATATAGCTAGTCTGACTTCTCAAGGAAGGAATCTGCATTCTTTCCAGATTTCAAATCTGGTTACTATGCCAAGGAACATGGAACCAGCAAACAGCAGACCTGGTTTCATCCTCACCTGCAGTATGTATGCAATGTGCGGCTCTGAGCAACTCATTTCACTTCTCTGACCTTACTTTCCATCTCAGTGAAATGGCAAAGAAGTTTGTTCTGCCTCTTCCTTGGTGCTGTCATGAAGCCACTGTGGAAGGCATAGAGAATATGTATGTGAGTTATACTTCTAATCAATGAACAGGAACAATGTGGAAACCCTGTGGCGTATATTGGGCCCCATCGCCCATGTTTGGAGAAATGCTTAGATAAACATGCCAGAAACTTGGATGGGTTCCTAGGAATGTGGGCACTGTTTCAGATCTTTATAGGGTGGTCTCAGGGTGTCGACATAGGGGCACATACATTGGCCATCACTCTTTCAATTCTTGTCCCCTGGATTTATGACATTCCTCCCATGACTGTTTTACAACCACTTTTTATACTCTATTGGGCAGCCCTCCCAGGCTAGAGTGATGTTTATGAGGTCTTTGAGAATGTCAGAGGACTTCCCTGATCCTTTCTGCCTGTTGATTTGTACTCTGTATTTCTTCTACTGTATCCTTAAAGACAACTTTAGCTGCCACTGCAGAAAACCCATTTTAATATTCTGTGTGATATGCTTCCTTTTTCTCTTTGTGGTCCAAAACTATCACTTGCTTACCTTTTGTGAGCCATGATTAGTCATATCTATTTGCTTGAGCATGAAACACATGTCATGAAGGGAAATCATCATGGCCTAAGCCACACACCATATAGCGCAAACTTGGCTTCGACAGCATGGGGCAGCCTCCGCCCTTTAGCAAGCTGATGAAGTCTAGGGACTCCTTCCCCAAATAAGGCTTTAAATGCATAACATAAAATAGATGGGACTAAACAGGTATGCTGTTCCATTACAGTACAGTTACAACATGTTTAAAATGTAATATAATAATGCCATTGTTTTTATTAAAATATTCAATAATGAGATCTGTTGGCAGGTCTAATAACCCCTATAATTTACAGGTGATGAACATAAATGATGTGTTGAGATACCTGCAACAACAATCATGTAACATGAAAATATCTGCTTTTTATAGGTGACAGTACTGTGGTTTGCTGCCAACGTTAAGGATTGGAAATACTAACTTTTGTTAGGTTAGTGAAAATTAGATGCAAACCAGGCTTACAGAACCCTCTGAGTTTTTTCCATGGATCCCTTGAGAGTCTGTACATTACAGGTCCTACTTTAGAACACTACAAACCAGTGCATGAATGACCATCAGTCAGATACGGTAGAGTCCTGGCTGAGAGCATTCTAGAGCATCTGAAGCATGGAGGTAGTGGTGGGGGTTAGGGTAGCATACAGCACTTAGGCTCTGGGGCCAGACTGCCTAGGTTAAAATTCCAATTCTACCTCTGACTAACTCTGTGACATTGAACATGCTACTTAACCTCTCTGCACTCAATTTCTTCAATTGTTAAATGGCAGTGACCATAATACCTTTTCAAATTACTGTTGCAAGGATTAAACGCACTTGAAATTGTACCCACCACATAGTGAGTATTTTGTGTCAGCTATCATTATTTTAAGTATATTTGAACATTTAACGAGAACCCCTCAGAGCTAAAGAGCATTGGAGTGAATCAGTCCTGGACAGGGCAGTGTTAAACTAGGCAGGCACATACCAGTGTTTAACTATCCACAAGTTCAGCCCCTGGAGAAGGAAATGGCAATCCACTCCAGTATTCTTGCCTGGAAAATCCCATGGATGGAAGAACCTGGTAGAGGTCGCAAAGAGTCGGACACGACTGAGCGACTTCACTTTTCAGCCCATATTTCCTTACATCTCAAGGATACTGCAGGGGTCTTTGCCAAGAGTCTTGATGAAATCAATATACTTTATGCTCTTCATTCTCCCTTGTCCCTATCCTGTAGTTCACCTAACAGAAAGGGGACGACCACCTACTATGACCTAATCTTGATGAACCTGTACTTGCTCCTGCTCACCATCGCTTCTTTTTCTAAGTGCATTCAAACCCTTTTTAAATGTTAATAGTTTCCATTAAAATTCAATCCAGGACAAAGGTCATGTTTAGTTGTAAGTTGTTTTTTGTAATCTTGCTTCTTCACTCCCTTTTGAAAATTGTGTCAACATTTGTTTGTCTTTTCTTTATCATCTTTATCACCTTTATCATCTTCTTCCTTTTCCCTAGTTCCTACTATCCACATAAATCTCAGACTTCATATTGTCAAGGGATAAGCTGGACATTCTTTAACTATACCCAGAGACACACATTCTTTTAGAAACAACTTTGAGTTCTCCATTTATTCATCTGCTTCAGGTTTCAAATTGTTCTTGCTCATATTTATGTCATTTGTTTCTAAACTTTAGGTCAATTGCCTTGATAGAACCAGATATCAAATATCAAAATAGGAATTGCATAGTTAATTTACTCAACAAATATTTTGGAGCACCTTATGTGCCCTAGGAGGGGAAAAGTGAGCAAAAATAGACACATCTCAGCCTAGTGAAGCTAATGGTCCAGCTGGGGAGCCAGGCATTAACCAAATGAACATGTGTAAGTAAGAGCTGTGATGAGTGTCATGAAGCAGATGTCCTGCGGGCTATAATTATCTGTAACAAGGGATCTGACCTCTTGGAAGACTGAGGTGGGAATCTTTGAGCTGAATCCTGCAAGTTGGGTTTACTAGGACAAAAGAGGAGGAAAGTACAGCCCAGGGGGGAGAAAACAACAGGTAGGAAGGCCTGTTGCAAGAGAAGCAGAGCATAACGAAGGAAACAAAAGATGGCCAGTGTGCTAAACACAGAGTGTGAGGTGCCAATCCAGATGGAGAAGCAAAAAGGAAGAAAGAAACTGAGTCACAAAGGACCTTGTCAGCCATTTTTCATTATCATGAAAGAGTAAGATGCTGCTAAAATTTTAAGCAAGATGTTACTGTTGTTTAGTTGCTAAGTCATGTCTGACTCTTTGCAACCCCATGGACTGCAGCACCCCAGGCTTCCCTGTCCTTCACTGTCTCTCAGAGTTTGCTTAAACTCTTGTCCATTGAGTCAGTGATGCCATCCAACCACCTCGTCCTCTGTTGCCCTCTTCTCCTCCTTCCCCCAGTCTTTCCCATCATCAGGGTCTTTTCCAATGAGTCGACTCTTCGCATCAGGTGGCCAAAGTATTGGAGCTTCAGCTTCAGCATCAGTCCTTCCAGTGAATGTTCGGGATTTATTCCCTTTAAGGACTGACTGGTTTGATATCCTTGCTGTCCAAGGGACTCTTAAGAGTCTTCTCCAGCACCACAGTATGAAAGCGTGTTGGGTGGTGCAACTCTGGAGAGCCAGAGCAGCTATAAGCAGATGGGTTAAGAGATTATTACAGAAGCTCGGGAAAGACAGGCTGGTATGTATGGTAGTCGAGGGTGATGACAGTGGAAACAAAACCAATAAAGAGGTTTTTAAGCTATTCATAAGGCAAAATTGCAGGACTTAGTGGTGGATAGGGTATGGAAAGTGCAAAGCGTGGGATGTCAAGGATGTGAAATAGATTTCTGACCTGTATGGTTGGACAGTCAGTGGTGTGATTCCCTGCCCTGGTTTTCAGAGGGGCTGGGCAGAGAACATGCACTCAGTTGGTACATGTTGAGTTGGATGTAATTTTAAGCCAGCTGTATTTCTTGGGTATATATTTCTTGCTCTAATAAGCAAGAGATCACTGTGAGGAGAGTGATCAAGAAGGCCAGGAACAGGCCATAGGAGAGAGTTGAGGGAATGGGGAGTACTGGGGGGAGAGAAGGGAAGGCCTAGATATAAACACAGTAACTGCTTCCTCCCTGCCAATGAAGACAGTAGTTCTAGAGGCCAGGACGGGGGCTGCTGGGTAAAAGTCTCATGAAGTAGATGTGGCTTGGGGTAAAGAGGAAGTGCCTAAGAGTGAGAGCTGTGATGTGGACAACCTTGCCAAGAGATGAGTTCCTTGGCACTGGAGTGAAGCGTCCAACCCTAGGCTTTCCATCTTCCATGATGGTGTAGAAAGGGCTCAGTGTTTTGTAAACTGTGTTCTGTGGAAAACAGGGACTTTCGTGGAGGAGGCTCAGTGATGAGTTCTATATTTAAATGTCATCTGCTTATGTGTATTATAACAATTAATGTAACTATTAATACTAAGTACATTATAACCATTAATAAAAACTAATGGAAACTGACATGCTCAGATGGGTTGTATATACAATTTTAACACACTGGAAAATAGCAAAACTTTGATTTCTTTTTTTTTTGTTTGTTTGTTTGTTTGTTTTATTTATAATACATAAATGTAACTAATGTGAAATTTTATAAATGAATTCATACCGATATGATGCATTTTCACTTTACTTAGTTTGGTGGATTCTGTGAAGTAGATTACTTCTAAAGTCTTTTATAGCTCAAAGATTTCAAGGTTTTTATCCTTACAATCAAAGTCAGCTACCATACTCTCATTTATGTAAATTATTTTAGCACAAATAAAAAGGATACAGCCAGATAAAGTTCTTCTGTTCACAGGGAGAAATTTATGAAAAACTCTGTTTCCAGAATCAACTATTTTTCCAATTTACACAACACTTTCCAGTAAGCCCTCAGTCTACACTCTTCCTGCTTCTTTCAAACTTGCCAAACTTCATCTGAGCTTTCAAAGGCATTGATTTTATGTGCATGGACTAATATAAAGGCTTAGTATCTCATTATACTTATGACACAATTATTTAAATGGTGTAGGGACCATGACCAACAGGTTCTCCATGTCAGAGAGAGAATTCCCAAATGTTCACAGTTTTGAAGCTGTGAATAACAAAGTGACAGTAGTTAAAGAGAAAAAAAAAAGAGAGAGAGAAAGAAATGGTAAGCAGATCAGGGAAACTCAGCGAATGCTTGATTAAACTTTTTACCAGATGACTGCTTCACTATTCTCTAGACTCTCAAGACAGATTCACCAATTTTTCAGTAGAGAGAACATCCACCCAAGAACATGCTTGGCTGTAATTGTCTTCTCTACTTGCCCATGCACTGGGCATAGTGTGTCCTAAAATGCTCCCACTGGAATGAATGAGAAATGAATAGAAGTATGGTGGCCTATTTCAGCCCCTTGCTTTAGCATTCTAGATTTCTAATCCCCATAAAAAAATATATACCTCAAAACCCTTTCAGGTGTGAAACAAAGTGACCTGCTAACAAGCGTATTACTCCTGTCATTAATAAAGTCAGCTGCCTGTGGTTACATGAACCTCAAGTGTCATAAGCAATGATTTCTGTGCATTAGGAACAACCCGTGTGATTTTCATGTCCTTTGGGCAAATCCAAACCTCCTTGGACCTCAGTGTATGGGCCTCAATTGTGAAATGATGATATTGTTTGGGTCAGATAACTTCTATAGTCCTTCTGGCTCTAAAATTCAAGCTCAATTCCCAGTTCCACTGAACTAAATATTTTCTACATAGAGAAGACTTGAGATCAATTCTTAGAGAATTAAAAAATCGGGTAAAAATAGCAAATAAAAACAAAGCCATGCCTGTTTTACCACAGGAGATAAAATTTTGGGGTTAGTGGTATTTAAAAAACAATTGTTTCTTTCTTCTCTGCTCATAGACCAACTCCCATGAATCATTCAGAATTTTCTTTTGTGCTTATCTCCTCACCTTACAGATAAGAGGATTAGTCTTCTACTGTTTCTCTCTTGAAGGAGTTCCCATATAGTTATCAAAAAAGTTTATTTATTTATTAGCCATATATAGACTTCCATGGTTCTTTGTCTTGGGTTATATATACACAAGGAAATACACATGCATATCAGTAACATCTTACAGAAAAACCTCAATAAGCTTCTTGGCCAGCTCAATACATAAAATGGTCAAGGAATGCCAAGTTCTTTAAAACTTGATAACATCTTCTTGTGTGTACGTGCTAAGTCGCTTCAGTCATGTCCGACTCTTTGTGAGCCTATGGACCATATTCCACCACTCTCCTCTGTTCAGGCAAGAATACTGGAGTGGGCTGCAATGCCTTCCTTCCAAGGATTTTCCAGACCCAGGGATCAAACCCATGACTCTTATGTCTCCTTTGTCAGGCGGGTTTTTTATTACCAGTGCTACCTGGGAAGGTAAAACGCCAGCTGTATCTTCTACAGGGTTGTAGGTCGGTTATCTGTGGATAATCAGGGCCTCTCCTCAAGACAAATACCCTAAAGGGGCAGAGGAAACCAAGGTGAATACAGTAATGCAATGGTTTTCTTTAAATAGTATACCCCAGAGTACATGCCTTGCGCTACTGGAGTTAAACACGGTCAACAGTTGTTAATGTAATTCTTAAAGATCTCAGTTTTAAAGATGGCAATTGAGAACTTCCAAAGATTGAAGTTCTTGCCCAACTTAAAGCCAGATAGCCCAAGAGTTCTGTTTATCTCTTTAAGGCAAAAACAGGGAGGGCTCCAGTCTACCACTCTTCACACCTCACTTATGAGAGGATCATCCTTTTTTTCTTCCCCATGGAGACTGAGAAGAATGGAGGATGAGATGTTTTTGTAGGAGGTCTCTAGTTTGGAATAGTGATTTTTCCATGTATAAACCCAGTTCAGTTTCCCCACTGATGTAAAGAATAATCTCTCTTCCCTTGGTCCCCGCCTCGTGTAGGTCAGCTAATAGCTTCCCAGTGAAGTTTATAGCCCTCCTATTTCCCTGCCTCGGCTGGCTTCAGCTTCCCCTAAGCAAGTTCAGGGAACTCGCCAGCAGCTTGAGGGTTAAGAGCAGCAGGCCTAGACATCCCCTGGGTGTGGCAGGTTTCCAGGACAGAAAGCTACAAAAGGAAAGAGTAGTGTGGGAAAGGAAAGTCCACTTGAATGAGATCAGGATGTTCTGAGCCCTGTCCTGGTGCTGCCAGAAGGCACTCATTGCCCTCAGCAGCTCTGGGTGCCCCTCAGAAGGTGGCACCCACCCCGAGGGGAGGGCACACAGCGCAGCAGGCAGAGAAAGGCCACCCAGGGGGAGTTCTCAGAGAAAGGAAGGTTCCTTTGAGGAGTGGTCAGCAAGATATTCCTACCCCGGGACTCAGGAGAAGGGGAGCTTTTTACTTTCTTCCCAAAATGCAAATAGCCTCTGTCCTTGGAAGAAGGAAGATGGGTTGCTAGGCAATCACTTCTCAGCAAGCGCCCCCACTGCCCTTGTTTCCTGACCCCTAGAACAATGGAGACTTTTCAGTGAATGGAACCAAGATGGGAGGAGAAGACATGGCAGAAATAAAAATGGAAGCAAAGATTGTGGAAGGGCTGGCTTATAGAGTATGGGAATAAAAATGTTATGTGAATGTTCTACTCTAGGCAGACCAGGAGAGGTTTCATTCCCAACCATCGCATGGTCATTGTCATCACAAGCCAAGTGGTATAGGCCATACAACAGCCACTGTCCCATGGTGACCCCGTTTTTTTCTTTTTTGTTTTGTTGTTGGGTTTTGTTTTTTTTTTTGATATTTACTTATTTATTTGGCTGTGTTGGGTCTTAGTTGCATGAGGGGGATCTTTCATGGGGTTGCATAGACTCTCTAGCTGTGGCGTTTGGGCTTAGTTACTTCACAGCATGTGGGATCTTAGCTCCCCAAACAGGGATGGAACCTATGTCCCCTGCATGGAAGGTGAGCCCTTAACTACCAGACCAGCGGGGAAGTCCCTGGTGACTGCGGTGGTAATGACTCCAGTGACCCTGAGGATGTTACGTTGTTACCTGTTGATTAGGAGTTCTTGGGTCTCAATCTCTTTATCAGAGAAATGACATTTGGAATTATACTTTTATAAAAATAATATTTTTAGCAATCACTATGTTTTGTTAGATCCTGCCAGAGTTTGGGCAGAAAATAGGTGATACACTGAACTTGAGTAAGAGAAACATATTTGAATTAAAGGATTATTTACAAAAATGTAGGTAGGTTTTAGGGAAACCACAAGGGATAGTGTAGGACCTCATAACCTGTTGGTCTGAGGTAACAGGGCGAAGGAGAGATTACCTGAACCCGGAAAGGTAGTCACCTGGAGACGACCAGCTGACAGGAGCTGAGCCTTTTGTTAGAAGGAGGTAGCCAGCCTGTGATGACTCCACGCCCAGCACCCTGTCCTTTGAACCCAGTGGGGAGCCGGGTGGCAAGAGGACTGAACCCAAGTGCATGGAACAGCTTGGGCTCCGGAAGAGAGTGCTGGAGACCAGATGGCGTTAACGGCAAGCACTTATTTCTGCTGGTCTGAAGGGCAGGGCTCTGGTGGTCAGAGTAGTTAGCTTTCTGTGTGGGCTCTCTTTCTAGTTATATCCTCACAAGCACACGGCCTTCCTTGGCATGTGAACACAGAGTACCAACGAAAGAGAAAAAGAGAGAGGCTCCTTGTCGCCTCCCATTTTTTATAAGAGCATTAATCCCATCTTGAGGGTATCACAGTCATGGCTATGTCTATTATATCCACCTCCCAAAGGCCCTACATTTTGATACTCTCCTATTAGGGGGTCAGATTTTCAATTTAACTCAGTCCATAGCACCAAGTAACCATTCAGAGTAGATGCTCTGAAGACCACAATGATAGAGTGAATCAGAGTATCTCCCTGGGAAACTTATTGCAAGATGTTAAGTATACATTCATGCAGGGCCCCATATTATTTTTACCTCTTAGTAGAGCCAATTAAAACATCGGGAGATCAGGTGATTTGTCCAGGAAATGTGCATGAAGGACACATGCTGGCCAACCTGCTTTGTTTGACAGAGATTGCAAGGCACTGATTCTAAGAGATCTGTACAAGTGACTAGGGAACTCTGTTATCAGTCAATAGGGGTTCTTTGGCTTTTGTCCATTTTAAATGTTTTCATGGTAAAAGCAATAATATAAAGAACTTTTAAAATTTTAAGAGAAAAAGTAAATCATTCTTAAACTCACATAGTTACATATATGTGTACATACACACTAATTCCTTAATATTGTGTGTGTATATATATATATGTTTGTATATAGGCAGATATGTATACATGTATGGATATGTATGCATAGGTAGGTATATGAAGTCAATTTTTATTAGTGATAGTTGTGTTCTACAAAAACCGAACTAGCATATACTGAATCATTGTTCCTAGAGAAAATACAAGGTTAGGTTCCTGTGACCCGCTGATCATGACATTTTCATCAACTGATCAGAACATAGCCTTGTTTCATGCTTCTGTTTAAAGACATCTTGTTTTATACATATTGTTGATCCATTACGGTTGAACTCATGGCCAACCATACTACATCTCATGCTTGAATACAACTTTTCTTTCACACGTACTTTTTTCTCTGTAAGGTACATCACATCCTTCTTGCTCTTAGGAATGCTAGACAGCACGTTAGCCTTATCCCTGCAGGCCGTTTTAAATACTGAAATCACCAATAAAGTTTTTTTTTTTAATGGCATTAAATAGACTGTGAAAAGGATGCTCCTTTCAGTGTCAGAGCTAAAACAAGAAGACAGAGTTTTACCTTGTTCCAACTTAACCGGGAATGTGCAGATGACCTAACATTTTCACTGCTCTGAACATACCTGTAAATATCTAGGAAAGCAATGTGATTATTGATATAGAGATTATAAACATATTTTAGGGAGTAGGTAAACTTGCAAACAAATTTATGATTAATGAGGCTGTATGGAATATATGTTGTACACACACACATTATATAGTTGTAGTCATTTTGAACTTAAAATGCTTATTTGGTTTTTGTGCTTAGTCTCTTATTATAAACATTTTTATTGTTACAGTGAATGATCATTGTATAATGATTATTTTTGATAACTAAGTAATATTCCGTTGGGTTGAGTTAGCATATTTTTTTCTTATTTCTAGATTCATTTTTTCTTATTATTTTACATAACTGTACAAAGAGCATGATTGTACACAGGATATTTTTATTTTGAATGATTTACATAGCATAAACTCCAGTAGTGGCTCACAGAATATAACTGTCATTATGACTCGATCTGTATCATCATCCAGCTTTTAAAACAGTTGTATAGAGTGCACCATGATATGAATGTTGCTAATCCCCAATCCCTGGGTGTCTCCAACCAACCCTAAGAAGATGAGTAACCAAATGAAAAGTTTGGTAAATTCTTAAATGAAACACTGTCCCCTGGGTGTGCATCTGGATCCCTTTGATTACAGTTGCATGATTTCTGTCTCTCTGACTGTTGATGAGTTCCTCCAGGGCAATGCAGGAAATTAACAGCAAAGAAAGTCCCTCCTCCACCTTTCCAGTACAAGAGCGGAGGCTGAATGTGAATCTGAAGGAGCATTTGCCAGGTCCAATTTGGGTAGGGTGTCCAAGAGGAGTTATCAAAGCATGAGATGCTGAACTACCTTAGAGTAGATGTAATGAAGAAATTGGGACCATGGAAGCAAGAGTTAGTGGGTCAAACTGTGAGAGAGCAAGTAGCCTAAAATAAATTCATATACCCATGCCAGGTTTTTATAGGAATTTAGGTGATGCTTTCATAGGCTGAGCAGACCTTTCCAAAGGGGCTGGAAAGGACAAATGGCAAAACCAAACACTCCACTTTTTGTAACTCATTCTTGTTTTCTCTAATTTAATGTAGATTTTCTGCCTGTGTGCTTTTTACACATTGAGGTCTAAATTTTTTTTTAACTGAGTAATTCCTTAAAATATGTGGGATGTGATTGCGTGTGTGTATGTAATTACTCATCTATACGTAATTAAGCAAATATTTTTCCTAATCCATGGTTTTCTATTTTATTTTGGAAACAAAACATAGTTTATTTAACCTATAGTTCAAATTGTATAATCATTGGAAATTGCTGATTTTTTCATTGTTTCTTAAGTCATTTGAGAGTGTATGATACTCTAGTGTCCTTTTTCTCCATAAGTGAAGGAATTGCATTTTTTAAAAAAATAGCATTTCACTTCAGTTATTGTGTCCACAGAATAAAAAGGAAGGAGTTCTAGAGAGAGAAATTGTTTTGAAATGTCTGTGTTGTGAATCATTTAGCAGTTTAACCTTTAAAATGATAGTTTCTGGGTCTTCATCGATTAGTCTGAAGAGGAATATATGCAGCCGAAATAATTAAATTGGCTTAGTCAAAAAATTAGCTAACTCTGTGGGCAAGAAGGATAACAATCCAGTTGATGGATCAGCATCATGTGGAATAACTACCCAAGAGAGTTAATTTCTGAATTTCTATCCAGTGCCTTTGTTATTGCATAGACATTCTGATTGGTACGAATGTAAACTAAAGAATGTTTTGCATTTTCTTAGTGTTCCCATGCAATAACATTTTCCCTTTTGATCGGATTGAATTATGAGTTACACAACCCCATGCCACAAAGTTTTACTCTTAGATGTCAGTATTAGAGGTTTAGGAAAGGGAGCAGAGTTTGGTGGCCTTTAGCCAAGGTGGCTTTTAGAAAAACTCACCCATGGCCACACTATGAAGCCTGACACCCACCAGATTCCCAGGTGGCTCTCCCTGACTGAGCATTTGCAAAGCAAAGCACAATGGTCCGAGATTCTTTCTCAGCAGGACCTTGACCTTAAATGGTATCAAATGAGGCATCTACATGATAGCCAAGTGCCTCTTCCTCTGTGTGCTAAGGCCTTCTCATCCCCACAAAAATCCTTATGCTTTTCTCAGATCCACCTTAATTCATTTCCCCAATCTTCCCATTTGTTTTCCTTCTTACGAATTAATGTGCTAATGATAAAATCACACTTTTGTATACATGCCATGGAATAAAAAAATGTAGGGTACAGAATGCAAAGATGTCCAGTACATAGTATTTGTTATCATTGTTCAGTCACTAAGTCATGTCTGACTCTTTGTGACCCCATGGACTACGGCATGCCAGGCTGCCCTGTCCATCACCAACTCCCAGAGTTTACTCAGATTCATGTCCGTTGAGTCAGTGATGCCATCCAACCGTCTCATCCTCTGTCGTCCCCTTCTCCTCCTGCCCTCAATCTTTCCCAGCATCAGGGTCTTTTCCAATGAGTCAGCTCTTTGCATCAGGTGGCCAACGTACTGGAGCTTCAGCTTCAGCATCAGTCCTTCCAGTGAACACCCAGGACTGATCTCCTTTAGGATGGACTGGTTGGATCTCCTTTCAGTCCAAGGGACTCTCAAGAGTCTTCTCCAACACCACAGTTCAAAAGCATCAATTCTTCGGTGCTCAGCTTTCTTTATGGTCCAACTCTCATATAGCTACTGTTTAATGTTCATATGACCATTAGACTTAAAGGAAGTAATTTATATGCTCTGACTTAAAAATTATTTCAAAGATAAGACAGCCTCTGTTAATCTCCATTTCACATAGATATGTAGATAAAGTATAATGATGTATGGTTATTAGTCAAAGGGGATGGATAGCATGTAGTTAAGTAGATTGTATAGGTTTTTTTTTTCCCTTAGAGCTGTGGTGGTTTATTTCTTCTATCTTGTTCTTTCCGGATCCAACTTTTTTTAGGCAAAGCAAGGATAGGGAGGTGGGAAAGGGCACTTCCTATTCTGACCCTTCAAATCAGTTCTTGATAGGGAAGCCATTTTCAGTTGTGTGAGCTAGAGAAAAAAAGGCCCCATAAGTGTTCCCAATTCTAGTCTTAAAAATGACTACCTCTTTACCTTTTGACAGCAACTTAATACCAAACTGCTGTCTTTTTAAGTTTATAATCAGTTCCGTTCCCATGATTGCCTGAAAACTTAATGACCCCAATGTAAGACTGATAGAGAGAGAAACAACATTAAATGAAATATGCAACCCCTTAAGCAGAGGCCCTGGCCTGTGATCAGCATCAACAGATTCCAGGACAAAGTACCTGTTGTTCTTTGAAAAGTATTTAAGAGAGCTGTAAAAACTTCCATTGGTGGTTTCTTCTGCTAACTCAGGCCCTTGCCTTTAACTCTTCGCTTAATTCTATGCAAACAATTCTCTTTGCATCCTTGAGCTTGTTCTAGTTATGAAAATGGAAGTCAATTACCTTTTTATTCCCTTAGAAAATAAGTGCCAATCAGTGGCCAAAAGTGTTCTTCAAATTTGGAGGAGTGTAGCAAGTGACCTAGGCTATAGGAGCATGGATCCCACTGGAATTAGGGGGTTTTTTGTTTGTGTTTTAAAATAACTTTCTAGAAAACCTCAGATCTCCATTGTCAAACTGATTATTTTAACATCTTATCCCTAAATTATATGATGAAAGAGGAGAGACATAATAGCCATCATTTTAAATGGGAAGGTCTTTTGCAAAGAAAAGGAACAGCCTGGTAGAAATTATAGATAAGCTGGTTGGAAACTTCTCTAGTAAAACCCCACTTTTTTTTTTAAACCCCACTTTTTGAGGGTGTTGAGAGGCAGTAAGTTTAGGAGCTGAGCCTCTGGAGCCAGGGAGACATAGGTGTGAGTTTCAGTTTTCTCTTACTGACCCATGATGTCAGAAAGGTTGATTATTCCCTTAGAGCCTCAGTTTCTTTTATCTAAAATGACAATATTACAGATCTTGGAGCTATTATAAGAACTGAATAAGCTACTTTAGTTATTTTTAGCTTCTTCACTCTGGGACAGGGGTCCCCAACCTCTGAGATCTAATGCCTGATGATCTGAGGTGGAGCTAGTATAATAGAAATAAAGTGCACAATATAGGTAATTCGCTTGAATCATCCCGAAACCATCCCCCAGCCACCCCACCTCGGTCCATGGAAAAAAATGTCTTCCATGAAACCAGTCCTTGGTGCCCAAAATGGCTGGGGGCTGCTGCTGTAGGGAAGTGGCTTGCAAACTTTGGTGTGCATAGGGATTGTAGAGGGGCCTTGGCAAAATAGATCAGGCCCCCCAGGCATTCAAATTTTAAAAAACCAACTGTAGTGCAGAGAGAAGCATTTCAGGTTAAACTAAAAAGAGCTTGGTGTTAGCCAACATACCTGGGTTCCATGCCACCAATTCCTCTTAAAAGAAAAGCCTCCTAAACCTCCCTGTTTCACTCTGCTTGTCTTTCTCCTGTATCTCTGGCAGATGGCTGTGATCACATGAATGACATATGTTTTGAACACTTGAAACAGTACTAGTATGTTAGCCAGTAGGACAGCAGAGTCTCTGCTATTATTACAGGCTGTGAGCATGACTTTATTCTCCTATCATAGAAAAGTCTTTGACTAAGCTACCAGGACAAGGCTGTGTCTTTTGCAGAAAAAGAGGTCTAAAAATCTCTTATCTGTCCTTGCAAAGGTGTTGGTAGAAACAACCGAGCCCTTTATTAATGTATTATTTTATGTAGATAAATCAAGCTCATAGGGAATTAGTAATCAGGTATGAACCAATCTCTTGATGTTATTTTCATATTCTTTTTTCATAATGGAAACAAGGTAAAGTTACCCTGTCTGAAACCCCATAATTTGTGTCACTGCTTGAAAGAGTAGTTTTGTTACTGTGAGCAGCTGGCTGGTGACTCAAGATTATGGAGTCTTACTGAGGACAAACCCCTCTAAGTACTTTATAGGTGCCACTCATAAAATTCAGCCAACAACTCAATGACTATACTGGACCCTGCTATAAAGGTGAAGAAACTCAGCCTACCTTTCACACCATCAATAAATATTGAAAGCCAGGATTGGAACCTGCAGAGTATTCCCTGCACAGCCCAAGATTTTAACTATCCCTCTGAAAATTAGTTGCCTACCCTTTCAGTATGCTATTGACTTGCTAAGAGTGATGATACCTATCTGTGAATTAATATTTATGGTCCTTGTTTGGCATAAATATGGATAAATACTATTATGGTATCTTTTTGAAGAATAAAATCTATCCCTGAATGGGTTAAGCACAATTTGGGTTGAAGATTTTAAAGCACTTAATTTATTCACATGGACATAATGTTTTTGCCACCCTCATTATGGGCACAGGGAACTTTCATTAATTCTGCCAACATTTATTAAGTCTGTGTGTTAAGACAAATAACACATGCCTTCAAGGAGCACCCGATTTAGTTAGGAAGAGAGTCTATTAATTATTTTACAGTTTTTCTGTCACAATTTCAGAGGTGAATTAAAAACCAGAAAGGGTGGGAAAGAGGAGGAAACAAGAGGATTGCGGGTCAGGGCGGTGGGAACAAGAAGGCTCTATGAGAAGGTCTCTAGGACTCTTTGAATTTCTAGTGAGCAGATCCATGCAGCTGGAACTTTAATTACACAGAGAATTGCTCTGTGTTTTTTGTAGAACCACCCCGAGTGAAAAGGTGGCTGCTAGATAGTGAGGCACTAAAAGGTTAAACTACAGTTCTGATCTGACTGCTATTTGAAGGCCAAAGATGGCCAGCTTCAGGCAGCCCTCAAGCGAAATGATAAGGTTCTCATGCCCTCCCCAATTCAGACTGACTGATAGTAATTCTTTAAAGGGATTGCTCCAGTCACCACTGAAACAGTTTTTGCCAACCTCAAAACTTCTTCTATTTACAATATTACGTTTCATGGTAATTTATGCATCTCATTTGTTGGTAGACTTAATTCCTTTAGATCTACTGAAACTATTTAATTAATCATTGAAGAGAAGGAGCAAAAAAGACAGAATCAGGCGGGAGAGAGAAACTTGTGCCCATAAATGGGGACTCACTGTTGCATTCTCTGTGTTTCAGTCTAGGACGGTGATTTTAATTTAACTGTTCCACTCAGGTCATTCTACCCAAACACCCTGTAAAAGTATGCTTTC
This sequence comes from Odocoileus virginianus, assembly GCF_023699985.2. Classification (NCBI taxonomy): domain Eukaryota; kingdom Metazoa; phylum Chordata; class Mammalia; order Artiodactyla; family Cervidae; genus Odocoileus; species Odocoileus virginianus. The sequence continues at coordinate 32,479,517 of NC_069704.1, read as the reverse complement.
GATCAGAAGTGATCATGTGATAATTGGGCTCTGAAACACAGGCGATTTCACTAAGGAAATGTGAAATCAGCTGGGGCTGTTTCTGTTAAGACCGAGTGAGAAAGGTCACATTTTCTCTTATAAATGAGATCTTAGATTTGATACTTTTCGATTTTAAAAAGTGAGCATTTGAGACCCGAAATGGCCCAAAATTGCCTTTTGAGGTGAAAGGAAATTGTTAGGAAATTCAGCCTTGTAGCCACTCCACTCCACTGAAATGATTTTTTTTTACAGATTTATGTTAATTAAGCCCCCAGCTTTAAATTGGCTGGGCTCTCATCAATATCTGGTCAATAACTGATTTGGGTGTAAGAAGAAATGATCCAGGACTACATTTAGATGGCTCAGCACATGGAATGTGATGCAGTTTTACAAAACACATGGGTAAGAAAGCCCACACCTGTTTTCTTTTTGAAGTTAGGAAAATACAAGTAGTGTCATTTCCTCAGTTCAGTGAGGGGGAACCCAAGTCTTTGAGGATCTTCCATCATTAAATTCCTCCTTTTCCTTTCTTTTTTATATCCCTCCTCTTAGTTTCACAAATATTCAAAGATCATGATTCTTAGTGAAACATTAAGAGGGAAAAATCAGTTAATACCAAATTGAATAATTCAAGTTATTTTTCTGAGCAGAAGTATTAACTAAGCAATGGTGCATGTGAGGAGATAATTCTATTCCTGCTTTTCTTTTAAATAATTTCTTCTTGATTGCTTAATTTACCATTATTAAAGTATAAGGGCTTCCCTGATAAAGAATCTCGGTAAAGAATCTCCTTTCCAATGCAGGAGACGGGGATTGGACCTCTGTTTGGGAAGATCCCCTGGAGAAGGAAATTTCTACCCAATCCAGTATTCTTGCCTGGGAAATCTGATGGCCAGAGGAGCCTGGTGGGCTATAGTCCATGGGGTCACAAAAGAGTTGGTCATGACTTAGCAACTAAATCAGAGAAGGCAATGGCAACCCACTCCAGTACTCTTGCCTGGAAAATCCCATGGACGGAGGAGCTTGGTAGGCTGCAGTCTATGGGGTCGCTAGGAGCCGGACACGACTGAGCAACTTCACTTTCACTTTTCACTTTCATACATTGGAGAAGGAAATGGCAACCCACTCCAGTATTCTTGCCTGGAGAATCCCAGGGAAGGGGGAGCCTGGTGGGCTGCCATCTATGGGGTCGCGCAGAGTCGGACACGACTGAGCGACTGAACTGAACTCAACTTCCTTAATGTATTTATTATACATCCTATGATGTATTTATTATCCATTGGATAATCAGAATTTCAGAAGCAGAGATGTAATTGAAATAAAAAGGTATTTCTTTGGGGTTTGTTAGGACTTTAGCTGGGAGATATAGATTTAAAAAGGACCTGAATTATGATCCACCAGACTTTAAAATGGAGGAGGCTTATAAAGACAGGCATGGCAATAGTGAGTTATATGAGTTGTCTATTAATAATTGTAATTGGAGTTGGCACGAAGGATGTTTGTTAAGTAAGAATTGGTTGGGGCCCCAGATGACTACATGATTTTGAGGGGAGACCTTGAGACCAAAAGGTTGTAGCTGGCAGGTGTTGTTCTGAACACTTGGTGTTACTGGTGTCCTTGGACCTGGTACAGCTCAAAAGAAGTCCAGGTTTTCAGTGATGCAGAGACATGTCTGAGACCAGATCCTCAATGGCCACCCAACTCATTTTTGTATGCTGAAACTGTGATGATTCCATGGTAATTTCAATTTGTCATCACCATCAATCAACAAATGGTTGCTTAACCCTTACTAGTCACTGTAGGAACATAGATGTGTGCTAAATACAGTTTGCACTCTACACATTTTAAACCTATTTGGAAAGGCCAAATTTATGCATAAAGTGATACTGCCATAAGTAGTTTTATCAGCAAGAGTAAATGCTAGATGAAGCTCATGCGTTGGGGTTGGGTGGGGGGTAGGCAATGGTTTGTAGACAGCCACCAAGAAGCTTGTGCCGTAACTTGAAGGGTATTGACAAGATCCAGAAGAATGAGCGCATTTCCCCAGGAGACACAGCTACAGAGCAGAGGCCTGGGAAGGTCCATAGGTGGACATCTATGGTTGAAGCCAAGGGCTTCTTTGGGGAGAGAGATGTCTAGAGGTGGCAGGTTCTTCAGGCTGCACCTACACAACACACAGGGTGGACATAACCTTGAGGGCCCTGTCAGTGTGACAGTTTACAAGCCAAATGCTAAGGAGCCAAGTGGACCACAAGTGGCTTATCTGAGGGCAGGGGATGACATAAAATGACAACAAATATCTTTGCTATAAGCTGGGATTGTGGATTTAAATCTGAAGTGTGGATCTGCACAGAATTGTCTCGTCATGGGGCCAGAATGGGAGCACTTATTTCCAAATGCAAATATCTAGGATCAGAGAACACAGGCAACTCACTACTCAACAATAAAGCGCCAAACTAACCTTGAGGAAACATTAGTAGGAATAAAGTAGCAAAATTAAATTTCTTGTACACATGTACCCACCCTTCCCTCCTCCCCACAAGGCACTATTTTGTTTATGGTTACACAGCTTTTAGTTTTAGCACAAGATACTTTGATTTACTTCTCAGAACCATATCCTTTTGCATTCCCCAGGATGTCAGCAGGACAAAATTCTGTTCTTTGCTCCCTAAGGCCATGTGTCCCCCATTTATTCATTTATTTATCCATGTCTTCGTGTGTTTATGAGGCAAATATTGATGAAATGTCTATTTTGTTCCAGGAAACATGCATTTCATCCTTATCCTTCCTATAGTCCATGTGATAGAGGACCTCAAAATTAGAAGTCCTAGAAAATGCTATTTAGGCCTTGACACCAGACCACTCTTGGAAATTAAATAAGTACACATGTATGTAGCAATCATTGCGTAATTTCTAAAACTGTCTTTGCTCAACTTGTTTTCAGGAACTGCTGAAAAACATTTAAAATGGCAAACCTATCTAGTCAATCATGCAACATTTTGGACCTGCAGTTGACAGATAATCTGGCCCAATTTCCTCATTTGCTAAAAGCCACAGAGTAGGACCAGGCCACTAACTTCCCAATGCCGTGTTCAGCATTCTTTCCCTCATTAAGCCATTGCTTTGAAAATATCTTCTTTGCAGTCTTTGTTGAGAGAAAAGCAAATTTTCTTTCTGAATAAAGTGTCCCCACGTTCAAAGATTTCTTTGAAGGATAACTTATTTAATTTCCCGAGAGGCTTTCCATACCCAGACAGCCTTGCACTTCGGTACCCAGAGAACACGTACTTTTAGCACCTAAATTTCCTAAGTGCAAAGTGAGTTGTTAATATCAAGGATACCATCCGCCAACCCTGGTGGCATCTTTTGTCAAGGGCTTCCTGCCTCTCATTTCTTGCAGCCCAGGTTTTATCTACACTTTGCCAGGCTATTCCCCAGGATTAAATTAGATGATGTGTGTGAAGTGCTTTGGACACGAACTGGACTGCAAATGTAAGAGACTGCTATTATCTCCACTACTCTCCAAAAGGAGGCCAGGCGGATATTTGTCTTTGTGTTTCTGGCATCTAGAAGAGTTTGCCCAATAAATATCTGTTGAAAACAAATGAACAAAAGATTTGTCGAAGGTCACGTTGAAATTCAGGGCTTGGGAGCAAGCACATCGCAAAGTCTTTGTGTCAAAAATGACATCAGAGGGACAAAGGTAAATGTGACGTTGTACATTATTTAACACAACCAAAGAAGTTTTTGCTCTGCTCTTTCTGAAAAACAAGTGCCTCCTGTCTTTGTGTGGTTTCCAGTGCTCTGTTCTCCAAGCGCGGGCTGTCTCCTGCTCTCAGGCTTTTCTGGCTTGGATCTGAAGTGAGCTCCCAGCCCTGGCTGGCTTTGGGGAGTTGTCAAGCACATAGAAAGGCGTGGGGAATTTGCTTGTTCCTTTGAGAGACGGGGACTGTCAAGAAACACAATCAGCTTGTGGTCGGCCTTTAGAAACTGTCTCCCACGTTGGTCCCAGAGAGAACATTTGTGTGTGTGTTTGCTTTGGTTCTGAGAACTAAACACCCCATTTTGACATTATGCGCTCCAGCTTCTGAACACTGGGGTGTTTCAGAAATGATGCCATGGGCTCATGACGCAAAAGGCACTGCCTTGCTTTAGAAACAGGAAGAAAGGGGATCTGAAGGGGAGTTTTAAAGAACAGAGGAGAATGAACTCAACTATTTCAGAAAGGACAGAGCTTCAGACAATGCTAAGGGGGACCCTAGAATTAGAAGGGATCACCAAACACCCCGTCTGTTGTTCTATTAAAGAGTGTGTGGGCCCGGTGTCTTCCTTCACAGCAACATCACAATGTTGGGTGGAAGCAGGATGCTTCCAAACAAACTTACAAGCCGACAATCTGAACATCCTATTGAATGTATTTCCTCTCTTTTCAAAGAAGATACTATTTCAAATATTATCTTCTAGTAGTGGAAAAGAATAGAAAAAGCTCTCAGTGATAAAGTCCACATTTGGATCAGAGCACGTGAGAACTCTCTGCTTATGAGTCTGGAGGGAGCATCTCATTAAGGAGACAGGCGTGGCAGGCGTGTTTCTGTCTTCACTCTTCTGGACTGGGCACCTCACGGGTAAGGTGTTAGTGTATGTAGATGGCGTCTCACAGAGCCAGGCCCCCTCTGATCTGTTCTCTGTGGGTTTGTGTGTCTGCACCCATGTTTGTATAGGGCGCCCTCAGCCATCAGCCGGGAAAGCGCCCCAACTCCAGTCACATCATCCCTTTCCCCCCTCCCCGACCTTTGTTCTCCTTCTCCCTTTCGTTTGAGCCCCTTTTCTTAGGAAACCCAACAGTGGAATTTTTCTCCCCACGTCTCTATGGTGAGTTTTCTCAGCATTGGATGGCTGGGTTGCCATGGCAGCAGCCTCCTCTGCTAGGAACGGGTGATTATGGAAGAGGGGATTGTTGCTGTTGCAGGGAGGGGATGAAAAGTCATTAATGTGGGCCAATCAGTATGCAAGACCAGAACCTCTGGTTGCAGCTTCTCTCACATAGCAGCCAGCACTCATTAAGTCCCAGAGGCTGAAATGGAATGGGGTAGATGAGGGGACCCTCCCAGCATACCCATCTGAATGAGACTGACTGCAGCCTCATTTCCCATGTATCCCTGTGGGGATCCAGGCCTTTCTATCATGTTCCACCTGTGTCTTCCTTTGACTTCCTCTTCTTTGCCTCCTTCCATCTTGGGAACAGGGCTTCATGGAATGACCCTAGTGGGGGAGTAGTTGGAATGAGGAGTAGCAGTAAGGTCTATCCTTACACTTTTATATACTTATCTTTCTGGTTGTTGACCATCCATCAGACAGAACAAAAGACAAATATAAAACATGCCCTGTGATATTGTTGGCTGTTTGAAACCTGGGGGTAGCCAACTTGGATGATATTAGAAAAAATATATGTTCAAACTTTCAGAGGAAGCGATGACAACTTACACAGCTCAGTAGAGATGCAGGGCAAAGTAGGAAGTAGAGATCTCTATTCTGATGTCATCACATCTGAATTCCAAGATCTAGGAAGGGCTGTGCTATGTGGTTGAGGTTCAGTGCATTTACCTGTGAAATGAGCTATTTTACTCCAACCTACCAGCTAAAGTTCCCTCTAAAATGCAAGTGGAAAACCTAAGAGATGTGAAATGATTTAGGCTCCAGTGCAGGAAGGTCCATTGTCCTTACAAGTTTGTAAAATCTGAGAAGCATTGGAATGGCAAACCCCCCAGAAAATCTGTCCTGGAGGAAGAGCCCTGATGCTTTCTGTCCCTGTATGCACTTTCTCCGACCACTGCTGGGCTTCAGAGCCTGTTCTCAATGACTCACCACTGTTGCGCCTGCTCCGGGCCTGCTGTGACCTCTGACGCTGGCACCCACTGCCAGAGGTAGATTGTTTCCTCAATTTCTCCTTCCCTGAATCCTTTTCCGGATCCCATAGATGTCAAGGTTTCCACAGGACTCCGTACTGTGCCCAGCATCCGGCATAATGCTTGCCCAGCATGCTTGGAGCAGAGCGGAATATAATAAATATTTACTCTCTACCATGCCTCTGTTCCCTCCTCTAACTCCCTGCCCCGCCCACTCCTGTCCTCATTGTTCCATCAGGACATCTATTACTATTACCGTAATGTGACTGAGGTCTCTGGTCCAGCTCATTGTATTGTGCCCTGTCAGTTTCCAGGTTTTGATGTTATATCCATGCAAGATATCATACTGGAGGAGCTAGATAATGGTCCAAGGGACCTCTCTGCACATACAGGCAATTATTTGTGAGTCTATGATTAATTCAAAGGGAAGAGTTAAAAGGAAAGTATAGCAGCACTCAGTAAATCTTCAGTGAAATCTCTCAGGAGATCAAGCCAATGGACCGTCTCAGTCCTCATCCCACTTGACAATTGCCCACACCTTTTGGAATGTTCTCTCTCCTAGGCTTCCTTGATGCTGGACCACTTTGTCTTCCCCATCTGCCCTAGTTACCCTTAGACTTCACAGATAGAGGCCAGCCGTTAACTGTTGGAGTTTCTCAAGCCTCTCCTCAGCCTGCCACTCTTCCCTAGGCTTCTTTAGCCCCATCTGGGCATCAGTGACCACTGTTGCAAAGATGACCTTTGAAGGCACACCTCCAGCCCAGACCATCCCCTGCACTCATATTTCCCCTTGGATATTGCAGTGGTCCCTCCATCACTTCATGGTCAACCCCATCCCTTCCAACAGTTTCTCTTGCTCTCAACTCTAGCATGCCCCAGGTCTAGCTCAGTGACTGGCCATCGTCTACCAATTTAGCAAATAAGAAACTTCATGCTTTTTCTACCTTTATCACCAGGATCCTAGTCTGAGCCACCAACCTCTCCCCTTGATGATCATAGCAGTCTTTCAGCTCCTCGCAGTGCCATTCCTCCTTAAAATGGCAGCCTGGGTGTTCTTTGTAAAATGCAAACCTGACCGTGCCCTTCTCAGCTTAAAATCTTTACCAACTTCCCATTGCTCAGCAAGGGTAAAAAAAAAAAATGAGACCCTTTTCCTGACCTGTAAGGTCCTAAAAGTTCTGGGTCTTATCTAAATCCCCTACCCCATCCCCTATTCAACTTCCATCACTTACTGCATTCTCTAGTTTTAAAGCTGCTCAAACACATTTCATTCCCTCCTGCCACAGGACCTTGGAACATGCTCCACTCACTATGCCTAGAATAATTTTCCTCCTCTCTTCGCCTGGTTAATTCTTAATTATTCTTCAGGTCTTGGCTCAAATGTCACCATTACATGAAGTACCAGTTTTCCAGCCCAAAGCAAGTCCTTCCATTAGAAGCTTTTAGGCAACACCAATATTTAGCCAAAACACTAACTGCAAAATGTGAAATATTTCTGCACAAATTGGTAAATAGCCACCGCCCTGAGTTCGTTTCCTTCAGCTACTAAAGAGTTGACTCCAGGCGTAAGGAACCTTCAGACACAACTCTAAAGGTTACCTTTAGTTGGTGCCTGTTAGCTATTTTGACTCTCTCTCCTATTTTTAATGCATCATGTACCACTCCTCTATAGCATTCATTACACTTGAATTTCACACATTTTGAGGTTATTTGATGAATATCCCTAAGTTCTGTGGGCTTCCCTGGTGGCTCAGTTGGTAAACAATCTGCCTTCAATGTGGAAGACCCACATTCGATCCGTGGATCAGGAAGATCCCCTGGAGAAAGGCATGGAAACCCCCTCCAGTATTCTTGCCTGGAGAATTCTGAGGACAGAGGAGTCTGGTGGGCTACAGTCCATGGGGTGACAGAGTCAGACACAACTGAGTGACTAATACTTTCACTTTTTCTAAGTTCTTTAAGGGGGAGGACCATCTTTGCCAATATTTTCCCCATATTAAATGCATGCATGCTGTGGCTGCTAAGTCATTTCAGTCGTTAAGCATGTGATCAATGAAGTGAATGAGCAGACCTTTCTTAGGTATCATCCAGTTTGACCCTTGAGTCCCACAAAGGTGAAACTACCAGCTGAACTGGCTCCTGACTCAATGGCCAGCCCCCATCCAGTGCTCTTTCCATTCCCCTGCCCCTGTCTCCTTTGTGACACTTTGCTCGAGACACTATTATTACCATCCCCAGATCATTCCAATACTTTCCAACTCTTCAGCATCCCATATCCTCCATCCTGTTACCATGACCCAGTTTTAGACTTCTAAACTCATTGCTGACAGAATTTGTGTGTGGCTTTTTTTTTTCCTGTTCTCTAAATAAAAGATTAAATCACAATGGTCATGTATATGCTGTCTCAAAATAGTGTTTTATTTAGAGAGAGAAGGTGTTAGTTATTACTGGCATTTAACATTTGTTGAGTGAACAAAATCTGCTGAACATTGCAGAGAACATGGGATTGAAGAGTTCCTGCCCGGCGTGCACTGTGGCCTAAATTAGACCCAGATGAGTCGCTAACGTGCAGAAGGATGGAGGTGGAGACAGCCCAGTGGCCATGCATGCAACATGCTCCAACTGGAATGGAGGATTGCCCCTGAGACACGGTGACATTGTGATCAGGGCTTAGAGGTAGCCTTAAACCATTTTAAAAATAGCCAGTGAGTGATAAAGTCCACGTGAGTCCTTAGAAACGTGTTAGAAAAATTCTATTTCATTTTTTTTTTCCTTTGCAGAGCCTTCCTTAAAGAAAATGCAACCCATAGATTCCTACTGAGATGCAGGCAGCCCCTGGCCCCCTATCAGCAGGAATTGCTGTGTAAAGCCTGCTGGGCTTCAGAAAGAATCACGCTGCTCTGCACTGTGTGCCCAAGAATGACTACACTCTGTTGCCGCTGATTTTTCTCCCCCCTAATAATTACAGTATTGGTAGAATTGAACAAAAACTGACTCCTTATCCCTGGCTTTTTTTTTTTTTTTTTTTGCATTGGGATAGCCTCTGAGTCTCACTCAGCCCATCGGGACCCATGGCATCCCAGATGCTCAAGCGAAGAGTAGGTATGACCTCTGTAGGTTCTCTGCTGAAGGCAAAGAGCCATAAGAGCTCCAGCAAACTAGAGATGGTCATGGCCTGGGAGTTAAGGTGCTGCTGGGGTCATTCTGTCACTTACTTGGGCAAGTCGTTTCTCCTCTCTGAGCCTCTGTCTCTTTTTCTGAGGATTGGACATCATAATCCCTAGCTTGCTGGGTTGTCCCAAGAATTAAATAAATTAACATATGTAAAGAACCAGCATATGGCCTGGAACGCAGATTGGTGATGTTTCCAACACTGGAACATACCACCTTTATCTAGCCAACTAAACAGAAACTTGAGATCAGGTCCAAATTTAAGCTAACAATTCCAGGCTCGTAAAGTTTTTAATGCAATAGATCACATTCAACTGTCTGAAGGTAATTAGCCTTTAAGAGGGGATGAGAAACACATGGACACTTGAGATCCCCAGAGACGTCAGCATTCTCTCCTTAGATTTTGAATATTGTTTCAAGCCTGGGAAAATAAAGGAGTCAAAGTTTTAAAAGGAAAAGATCTGATTGGATGCGAGTCTCAAATGTAATGAGATGCTTAAAATCGACTTAACAAAGTACTTTTTATTTTGTGAAGTGATCATCATGCTCTTTCAATTTGAACATTATTGTGAACATATGAGACTGCTGTACACAGGTCATAAAAATGTCAAAAAAGTGAATAGATTTAACACGAAATATTAACCTTGGGAAAAAGCATTTCTAAAGATGTAATCCCCTTCCCATTAATGTGAGTGATTAGGCACTCAACATTTATTAATGCAGCATGAAGCACATAGCTGTGATGAAGCCAGGCAATGACCTCCTTCATGGTTTCTTACTCCACCAAGCTTAGCAACGAAGATTTAAGGTGTCGTGTCAGGGGATGGCTTCCCCGATGACTCAGTGGAACAGAATCTGCCTGCACTGCAGGAGACACAGGAGACATGGGTTCAACCCCTCAGTCGGGAAGACCCCCTGGAGAAGGAAATGGCAACCCACTCCAGTATTCTTGCCTGGAGAATTCTGTGGACAGAGGAGCCTGGTAGGCTACAAGTCCGTGGGGTTGCAAAGAGTAGGACACAACTGAGAGACTTGGCAGTAGCAGCAGCAGTTAGAGGGATAAGCTAGAGTAAGATAGTGATTCTGCCCCAGGTGACTGTGGGCTAGTGGGCAGAGCACAGATGCCCAGATGCAAGTCATTTAAAGCTCAGTTTTGCAGATGGAAAATGGAGCTATTTCCTGCTCTGCCTGTCTCCTGATCACACCTTATTGAAGGAGAGACATTCTGCATTGGGACCTCAGAATCTGCCCTCCCTGTGTGGTTCCCAGGAGAGGATATCGATCGGTGCCCTAAGTCGGGGCTCCCCAGCCCCCAGGCCATGAGCTGATGCTGCTGTTAGGAACTCAGGCACACAGGCAGGAGGTGAGCAGCCAGCAAGTGAAGCTTCATCTGAATTTACAGCAGCTCCCTATAGCTCTCTTTACAGCTGAAGTCCTGCTTCCTGTCAGATCAGTAGCAGTATAAATGTAATGCACTTGAATCATCTTGAAACCATCTCCCATCCCTGTCCACGGGAGAATTGTCTTCCAGGAAACCAGCCCCTGGTGAGAAGAAGGTTGGGGACCGTTGCCTTAGGATATCCAGTGGAGGGCAGTGGGCCCTGGATTCAGAATCAGAGAGCAAGGGCTCTATTCTCGGTCTGCAACCAGAAAGCTGCTGGCCTCGAGTAGGCCTGTAAGTACCAGATCTCCCATCTGTATCATGGCATTACATGAAAACTTAAAGAAGTATGGAGAGATGTGGAGAGAAAGAGATGGAGGATAATAGATAGCAGCCCGACCCTCTCTCTCAGATGCATACTGTGGGAAGAGCAGGAAAGAGACTGATTTGCTCATTGCCCCCTCCCCCCTCCCCCCCCCACCCCACCCCTGCTAACCCTCTTTCTCTCTGTGGCTGTTTCCAAGCTGGTAAACCCAGTTTCACCTACACACAGAATCACCTGGGGCTTTGTCCACATTCAGCCATAAGTAACATGTGCCTGCATCCCTGTCTCTACCTGGCCATGGAGGCAGCTAATGAGGACTTCTCCATCAACTCCTGATTTGCTGTTGTCATCATAGTGTAGAATTCACAGAGAAGACATGGCAGCCAGATAGGGCAGGTGGAGGGCCAGGCTGTGGCTGGGATTTAGACCCAGCACAATGATGAGCAGGTCCCACTAGTGCCAGAGAATTAGCTCAGGGACAAAGTCACTGGTTAAGATTAAAGTCAGTCTCCAGTTGACGCCAGGGACCAAAAGAATCTGAGTGTCCCATGAAATAGATGGACTGCAAGTTTTATGCACGGATACCTCAAAGTCCTGTTAGGCAGGAATTTGCTTTAAGGAATTTATCCTAGGGGTTGGGGATCATCACTGAGCTTGTGTTTAGAGGCACATATCCAGGCATCTCTGGAAGCCTGAAGGACAGGTGTGGTTACCGGAGTGATAACTAGACTAAGATGGAGCCGAATCCTGTACCAGGAAAGAGCCTTCCTGGAGAAACTCCAGCACTGTGAGCTTTGAGCTGAGAGTATGTGGTGACCAGCCCAGATGCTTGCCAGCCCTTGGGGCTGGAGAACAAGAGTGAATCCAGGCATAAGATGGAAGGAGTGCCAAGTCACCCTGACATGGGGACTGATTTTGTCTTCAGCAAAGAAAATTTAAGAAGAGGTTGGAATAACCTGAGGCTGCTTAAGCAATGATGGGTCTAGTAACCCGGCTGGGAAAAGGTGGCTCCAGCCAGGATGGAATGGCAGAAGAAGGAAGAGATAGTGGGGTGTTGTTGCTTAACGCCCTTCCTGTAGCAGATACATCTCATGCCCTGCTTCAGATCTTGGCTTTGCCTGTCTTTGGGACCACTGGCCCCTTCATTCTGCTCCAGCTCCTGTTGCAATGACCAGCTGTGTGTGGGTTCCCCAGCTGACTCCACAGTGCCTTACATCTCGCCCATATTATTTACCGCTCACCTCATGGCTTGGCGCCTCTCCATTGATACTGAGATATCAAACTCTATTGGACTCACTCTGATGCCTATGTAAGCTCACTTGACATAGAAGTTCAGGGAAGCCAAGACACGGTGTTGGAACCTCTGAGTAATAGGAGTCAGGAGCCTGTTGATAAATTATTCCCCAATCTTCTCTTCAATCAGACTCTCTTGAGACCCAGTATTCCCGTAGCCTCTCAGAAGCAGCCTGTGGGCAGTCAGTCACACAGACACGACCTAGGAGTCAGCTCAGCACCTCTTCTTACTGCCTCTGCCTCCTTCCCTGCCTCACTCTCCTTTCCCCTCACCCTGACTTCCCTGGTGTTGCACTCCCTGAGAAGTCAGGAGCCAAGAACCCTTGACTTCAGGCTCTGCTGCATGGAGGAACTCTCTTTTCTGCTACCGTTCTCATTCCTTAGAATTTGACATACGGTGAATTGACTCAGTAAAGTAAAGGAATTTTCTATAAGAAGCACCTCATTTATCCATGGTACAGTGTCACCCCCGACATGGTTCTGCCATCCAGACTCAGATGATGTCATTTTAGTAAAGCCCCACTGTGGGAAGGTTTGCCCCAAATGGACCCTCATCTGTGGCTGAGGTTTGTCAGTTTCTTTTCTGAGCCCCTCGAGGAGCCTTTCCAATCTCTTAGCCAGGGAAGCTCTTCCCTGTTGTCCTTTGTCCTTGGGGATTCTTGGTGCATTTTTCAAATACCTTTTCTCAGGTGCCTCTTGGGGCCCCATCTCCTTGGCTCATGTAAGAGAACCCAGTCACTTATCTATATGTGCAAGAGGACAAGGTTGAACACCCAGTCAGCCCATGTTAGCTGTTTTTCTCTCCCATTGAACACCCTTCGGTCAACCAATATGGACATTTTCTCTTTTATGACTGTCCAAGCTTGTAAGAAAGGTTGTAAGACATTCACTGTCCTCAATTGAGACTCCTCCTCCTTAGTAACTTATGAAAGCTCACCTTGTACTGTCTGTCAAGATTCCAATATCCTTGAAAGAGAACTATTATGATGAAAATCATATTCTAATATCTTTCACTATGTCACTGACAATACCATTAAGGCACAAATCATTATATTAAAGATACTTCTCACTAATACCCTTCAGTTCTTCCTCATCTTAATTTATACTAGTTCAGCATCATTGCTATACTGATACACCCAACATCCTTCAAATTGTCTTTAGCAAATTTAGCTATCAAGTTCTCAACATTAAGCAACAAAAAAGGATTTTTGCCCCAAGTCATATGTGGGGGGGAATAATGTGTGCATTCCACACTAAAGTTAATTTCATCTTGGTAAGAATGGCCCTGTCCCAAATTCTCTTGGCTTCTTTCCCAAAGTCTCATTGCTTCCCCATTTCAGATATGCCTGAGCAGCTCAGCATCCCATTGCTTATTGAGAGTGGACTTCCAACTACATCGGCTTCTGCCCTGGGGCTGGGAGGGTGGACCAGTCCATGCCAGCCTCCACCCTGCTATGTTCTCTGTTGATTTCCTCCAGCCATATTTCTGTGTTCACTGCTTGGGTTCTCAGTCCCTCTGGAGGAGCCTCCACAGCACAGTGAAGGATAGCCGATCACAGTGAGAAACAAGGAGGGCTGACAGCAACCTCTTTTCTCCGGAAATTTCAGATGGCAGGGTGGGAAGTGAGCAACAGGGCCTAAGTCAATGCCACAGCCTGCTTACTGTAACACTTCAAAAAAATACACTATATTTTTTAAAGTAGTTTTAGGTTCCTAGAAAATTGATCAGAAAGTAGAATTCCTGTACACACCCTAACCCAACACATGCATGGCGGCCCCTACCATCAAATCTCTGCAGGGTATGTTATATCATGGATGTACACTGACGCAGCATTATCACCAAAAGTCATTAAGAGTTTTTTGCCCCAAGTCATATGTGGGGGAAACAATGTGTATATTCTATGGTAAAAAAAAAAACCGAATCCATTATCACCAAAAGTTTCAATAAGAGTTCATACTTAGTGCTGTATACTTTATGTGTGTGTGTCTATGTTCAGTCATGTCAGAGCCCACCAGACTCCTCTGTCCATGGGATTCTCCAGGCAAGAATACTGGGGCGGGTTGCCATTTCCTACTCCAGGAGATCTTCCCAACCCAGGGATCAAACCTGTGTCTCTTGCATCTCCTGCACTGGTAGGTGAATTCTCTGCCACTGTGACACCTGGGAAGCCTGTACACCTGGGAAACCTTATGGGTTTTTACGAATTTATAATGACATGTAGCCACCATTATAGTATCATACAGAATAGTTTCAGTGCCCTAAATATCCTCTGTGCTCTGCCTATTCATCCCTTCCTCCCTCTAGCCCATCAGTTGCTGATCTTTTTACTATGTCCATAACTTTGCATTTTCTAGATAGTCATGTGGTTGGTATCATACACTCCCACAGTGGCCCCCAGACCAGTGAATCCATTACCCTTGTTCCTTCCCCTCCCCAGTTTTCTCCCCACACAGACAGAGAGGGGAGGAATCTGTACGTGGGATTTTTCTATTACAGGAGCAGGGGTCTGGTCCAACTTTGAGGTGCTGGACTCTGACTGATAGAGAGATTTTCTCTAGAATATAAGGTGCCCAGATCTCCTTTTTCCTATGCTGGAGACTGGAATTTTTAAATCAGGGGACAACTGGGAAAGCTCCACTGGGCATCTCAACCCAGAGCATCAGAGGATTTAGGGCAGGGGACTTCACAGCTGCCCTCACTGAGCACTCGGGCAGTTAATGACCTATTGGGTATTCATGTCAAGAAGCTGATTGTATCAAATATGAAATGTTAGTCTGTCACCTTTCCTTGACCTGCCCTTGAGGGCGAGTAGCCAGGCATTGCTCTCCTGAAGGTTCTGCCCCCTCGCCTGAAGATGATGTTTGGTCACCCCTTAGCCTACTTCCCTCCAGCTGAATAAACTCCTAGTTTTCCTGACCAGGACCATGGGTGATATAAATGCAAAGCAAGCTTGCTGGTAATTTCTGAACACCCCAAGAGGATAACTCTCAGAATGAGAACAGTTCTGATTGGTTGAGTTTTCATTAGCAGAGATCGTTAAGAGCCTGACCCGTGAGGTTCTCCGCTGGTGTGAGCCTCAGATGTGTGGGTGTGTGGTCTTCCCAGATGCTATTAGTTGCTGCTGTCTCTCCATGGCAGTTTACTTTATAAAGATCACTTTGGGTTCCTTTTCTGCTGAACCTATTTTTTTTTTCCTCCAGGCTAACCACTTTTCCCACTTAAAAATAATGGTGCAACTTTAGTGATTTTATTTAGAGAGGTGATGAAGTGACCACTAACGTGTTTAGCAAATTGATAAAAAGTCTTCCATAAACTCCTCAAAAAATAAACATTACTATCTTCGAAAGTTTGACCAAATACAGCCCATGACGAACTAATCACTTGAATGTATACTTTTTTGTTATATTTTTGCTCCAGGATTCAGTTTTATTCAAATTGTGGTGATAGGCAAAGGTTAAAATATGACCCCAGGGCAAAGAGAGAGGTCATTCACTAAGTCATTGCTATGGGACAGAGGTGGCAGATCAGGCCACCAAGACCAGGAAGGAGTTTCTGGGAGCAGGTAAGGTTGTCTTCGAAGGATGCTTCAACATCAGGCCAGGCTAGGATAAGAGTAACTTGGGTTAGTTGCTCTCTGGGTTGGGACAGCACTTGGAGGGTAGCGCTAGAAGAGCTTAGAAGGAGGCAACTGCAGATATTTGAGTACATGCGCAAGGAGGCTTGGATTATGTAACTGTGGATGTGAGAATGTGGGCACATTCAGGGCATGCTTTGCAGGTCGAACTGAAAGAACCTAATGATGACTTGGATATGGGCAATGAGGGAGAATAGGTAATCAATGGTGACTCTTAGCTTTGAACCAAAATATGGTGGTCAGTGGGCTTCCCTGGTGGCGTAGACGGTAAAGAATCTGCCTGCAATGCTGAAGACCTGGGTTGAATCCGAGTTGGGAAGGTCCCCTGGAGGAGGGAATGACAATCCACTCCAGTATTCTTGTCTGGAGAACCCCATGGACAGAGGAGCCTGATGGGCTACAGTCCATGGGGGTCTCAAAGAGTCGGACATGAGAGCAACTAATATACACATGCACAGGGTGGTCCATGAGGATAGCTGTGATATTTAGGGAAGAAGAAGGGAGAGACAGGGAGTCAAAAGGAAAGAAATTTGAGGACATTTAACCTTTAGGTAAGCAGAAGACACACTACCACTGGAAAGGGGCACAGATTGTTTTAAAGTTCAACATTCTTAAGTTGGGAATCTTTCTGATCTTTTTCCCCTGGTGTTCAGTTAATTTGCAGTAGCTTGTTTGTTCTATATAAACCTTGCCCTTCTCTGGAGTGTTCTTGTCTTCATCTCTGAAGACAAATTCAGGACTGAAGAGAATTGTTATCCCCGAGTCTGTGTTCACAGAGGAGATTAGGAGTGCTTGAAGACCTTTATGTGTTTCATGCAAGCTATTTCCGTAAATGGAGTCAAGTAGATATTAACCAGTAAATGTCATATGCTAAATGCCAATGATCTGTACCTAAATGGATGATTTGGTATAAACAAAATATAATTGGCAGGCTTAGAGACCTTGGGAGGGAATTTGCAGGAAAAAAAAAAATATCATAGGGGGTTGACTGAGGTATTGAGAGGCAGGAAGCAAAATACACAAAGAAAGAACAGGAATAGACAAGCGTTAAGGACTCCAAGGCTCAAATCTTTTCCCAATTCCCCTGGGATACCACCAGGGTAGTTTTCTTCCTCAAAGGAAGCTCAAATTTTTTAGTAGTCAAGGGGTGATCTCAGCAGAGATGTAATCATATAACTGATGGAATATTGGGGGAGTAATCAGGAAAAACAAGGTAATGTGGAGGGCACTTCCTACTTATATACTGACAGAGAGAAGTGTGCTGGGACCACCAGCATAAATCCCAAACCTCAACATCATGGGGGCTATAACTCAGGGTCCTGAGAAACTCAGGAATGTTTCTGTGCTACTTAAGGGACTAGAAGTTAAAGAATCTTTCTCCTGCCCCCTCCTCCTTCCATTGACAGAAAGAGCGAGGGACCCCTGTGGTCAGACTCACTTTGTTTCCTGAATCCATCACTTTCTGCAAAAGAAAGTATCCGTTATCGCTGTCGAGTTGTGTGGATGGAGGAAGAAGGGGTTTCCTCCTGAGCAGGACTCAGAGAAAGCTGGCTTGCCCGGCTGGTCGTCCACCAGATGGATCTGGGAAAGTGATGCAAAACAAGGGGCAAAAATCAAAGAGAAAGAGGCAAGCTTTGTGGGTTTGGGCTCTCCCTTTGTCACCTCAGACTCTGATTCTGATTGTGCACTCAGATGTGTGTGTCTTAGTTTCTCTCCTTAGTGAATAGCAATAATAGTTAGGTCATAGATTATGTGTTTGCTTTAAAACAATGTTAAGTAGCTTGCCTTAAAATACTATCTGAAATGTAGCATATTATTTAGATATAGAAGTTAAGATACAGATATGCATACACAGCTATAGACATGCCACTCAGTGAAGCTGTGCCCTTACATAAAACCCCACCAGTGATGACCCCAGTAACATGCCACACCCATTCCTACCTATCTCCCCCCTCGCTATAGTCACCACGGCCACACTGGTCTCCTTACTGTCCAAACAAAGTTTATTCCCACTTCAGGACCTTTTTACCCATTCACTCTAGTGCCTGGAAAGCCCTTCTTCCTGGTATTTGCATGTCTTGTTCTTTCACTTTTTTACAGATTTAGGTTTAGATTTTCCCTGCTTAGAATACCCTTTGCTGAGATTCCTGTTTAAATTATCACTGCCCCTCTAGCCTATCCATCTCTTCACTCCCTTTTCCTTAGTGTTTCTCACCCCTGGCATTATCAGGCATAGATATCTGTTTATTGATGTGTGGTCTTTACCTCCCATTAAATTGAGGGCTTCATGAGAACATGGAGCTGATGGACGTCCCACCCCAGTGCCCACAGCATTGCTCAGCACCCGGTCCAGGTAGCTTAATAGATTGTTGCTAAATGAATGAATGATACCAAAACAAACAAATGATTGTCAAGTCGATGAAACGGATCAATCGCCTCTGTGCAATGAGGGTTTGAGAATCCAAAACATGTCATGATAGCTTTTTAAAATGTTATCTGCCAAGATGGAAATGGATAGTCCTTTGAAGACGGGGGTTTGGCTTTTAGCTGAATTTCTCCAAGCTTCAGTTACTCCAAGCACTCTGCTCAGGATGTAAGGCTATGCAGATACAGCAGCTGGTGAGATTCAGAGGGCAGATGATGCAGGAGGCAGGGTGATGCTGAGTGGAGGTTTGAGGGCTTTAGCCCTCCTCTCATCCGTCTCTATCTGCCGCCTTACTTCCCCAGCCATGGAGACTAAGTACTGCTGGTATATCCAGGACAGCTTCCAGTCCAGCCCCTCCCACCTGTAAGTGTCTGCCCCCAACCTCTCCCCCTCCCCACAGGCCCCTCCCATGGGGAGGTTCTGATGCGGCCACTTGGGGGACCCTGTAAGTAAGATGGCTCCATCCAGAGAAGCTGGGATAGCCAATGGGACATACCTCAGGGTGAGCAGAGGGACGGGAACCCCCAGGACAGAACACCAGCCCTGCGCCTCTCTGACTCCTCCCCACAGCCTCACACCCTCTCCTCTCCCGAGGTGTCACTTCAACTCATTGATCTTCAGGCTTCCGTGGCTTTTTTTGGGTAACTGGTCCCATATGTTTGTTACTCTGTGTACAACACATGTCTGTTTCCATTCCTTATTTGCAGTTTAAATTAGAAACGGGTGTCGCTCTCCAAGCAAATTGGCTACTGTCCTTCCCCTTCTGTCCCCATCCCGTACCCATCCGGGTTCCAAGGACTGTGTGCTGACAGACCCAAGGAGGGTTGACAGGAAGATGCCTTTGAGGTTTTGGCCCTTCTTCTTCTTCCATATTTATTTCATACTGTAGTGTCTGTCTACCAAGACTAGGCCGCTGGGGAGCCAGATGCAACTGTTTTATTTAACAAATATTTGTTGAGCATACAGGCACCGGCTAGTGCTTTCTTCAGAAAGTTTGCAGTCAGAGGCAGAGGGAGATAGCCAAGCATGTGACCATACAATACAAATAAGCACATCAATGCTGCTGATTTGTACCGCGGGAGCTCCCTGAGAGTCCAACTTGCTTTTAAGCATCACAAGTACTTAAGTTTAGTCCTAATGAACTCACAGACATCAACCAGGTAAAAATTGAGGAGCTGCATGTGTGAAGGACCCACGGTGAGGAAGCATTAACGACATTTAAGACCAGATGGAGGTTACTGTCAGAAAAGGGGTAAAGAGAAGATTGGGGAGGGAGGCGCTGAGAACAGCTCGGGTGCCCTCAGACACTCCAGTGACATTTCATTTTATCCTAAGGGCAATGCAAAGTCATTGGAGACTTTATAGCAGAAAAACAAAGGAGTTGATACAATTAATATTTTAAGACCATTGCTCTGGCTACTGTATGGAGTGTGGTTTGGAGAAGGTTAAGAAGGGAAATGATAGGACTTCCCTGGTGGTGCCGTGAATGAAAATCTGCCTGCCTGTGCAGAGGACGTGGGTTCGAATCTTGGTCAAGAGAAGAGTCTGCATGCCACGGAGCAACTGAGCCCCTGCATCACAACTCCTGAGCCTGAGTGCTGCAACTACCGAAGTCCGTGCATCCGAGAGCCAACCTGCAACAAGAGAAGGCACCGAAGACAAGCTTGTGAACCATAGTGCAGAGCGGCACACGCCCCCCACCCCACTTCACTGCAACCAGAGAAAGGCCGGACAGCTCAGTCACTCAGTTGTGTCTGACCCTTTGCGAACCCATGGACTGCAGCACGCCATGCCTCCCTGTCCATCACCACCTCCCGGAGTTTACTCATACCTGTGTCCATTGAGTCGGTGATGCCATCCAACCATCTCATCCTCTGTTGTCCCCTTCTCCTCCCACCTTCAATCTTTCCCAGCATCTGGGTCTTTTCCAATGAGTCAGTTCTTTGCATAAGGTGGCCAAAGTATTGGAGTTTCAGCTTCAGCATCAATCCTTCCAATGAACACCCAGAACTGATCTCCTTTAGGATGGACTGGTTGGATCTCCTTGCAGTCCAAGGGACTCTCAAGGAGTCCAACACCACAGTTCAAAAGCATCAATTCTTCAGTGCTCAGTTTTCTTTATAGTCCAACTCTCACATCCATACAAGACTACTGGAAAAACCATAGCTTTGACTAGATGGACCTTTGTTGGCAAGGTAATGTCTCTGCTTTTTAATATGCTGTCTAGGTTGGTCATAACTTTTCTTCCAAGGAGTAAGCGTCTTTTAATTTCATGGCTGCAGTCACCATCTGCCGTGAGTTTGGAGCCCAAAAAAATAAAGTCTGTCACTGTTTCCCCATCTATTTGCCATGAGGTGGTGGTGGGACCAAATGCCTTCATCTTATTTTTCTGAATGTTGAGTTTTAAGCCAACTTTTTCCCTCTCCTCTCACTTTCATCAAGAAGCTCTTTAGTTCTTCTTCACTTTCTGCCATAAGGGTGGTGTCATCTGCATATCTGAGGTTATTGATATTTCTCTTGGCAATCTTGATTCCAGCTTGTACTTCATCCAGCCCAGCATTTCTCATGATGTACTCTGCATATAAGTTAAATAAGCAGGGTGACAATATACAGCCTTGACGTACTCCTTTCCCTATTTGGAACCAGTCTGTTGTTCCATGTCCAGTTCTAATTGTTGCTTCCTGATCTGCATACAGATTTCTCAAGAGGCAGGTCAGGTGGTCTGATATTCCCATCTCTTTCAGAATTTTCCAGTTTGTTGTGATCCATACAGTCAAAGGTTTTGGTGTAGTCAATAAAGTGGAAGTAGATGTTTTTCTGGAGCTCTCTTGCTGTTTCGATGATCCAACAGATGTTGGTAGTTTGGTCTCTGGTTCCTCTGCCTTTTCACACACACAACCAAAACAAAAAAAAAGAAAGAAAGAAAGAAAGAAAAGGAGAAAAGTGATAGAGCAGTTAGGAAGCTGGCACAATGACTGAGGGAGGGAAAGGACCAGGAGATCAACATAGGGGTGGAAAGAAATGAAGACAGTTGAGACGTTTTTTGAAGGATATCCTCAGAAGGACTTCTTAGAGTTCACCAACCCTTGACTGCATGCTTCAGGACTTCTAGGAAGGGATAAAAGTGAGGTCTCCCCATCCTCATTCTGTAACTAAGCCACTGATCCCATTCCATCACATGCTGCTGATGGTGATTCCTGACTTAGGTGTCCTCGGCATCCCTGCATTGGCTCAGTTTGTGGTTCAGGGCAGCTCAGTGAGATCATATGTGTAAAGTGTTTGGTTGAGCCTGTAGCACATGCTATCTGGATGTTGACCATTAGCCAGAAAGCTTAACACACCCTTGCCATCACAGCCTCTGTGGGGCAGTGTGACCAACTCCTTCTTAGGAAACTTCAACAGAGAATCAGGACCTTGATCTTCTTTGACAACTTTCTTTCTTGCTCTTTCCCAATACTCTCCCTTTCCTGTGACCCTCTGGACACAGTGGCAAATGTTCAGGCATCCTGATATCAACTTCTAAATGGAAGGGGGCTGGAAGCAAGAGTAGATTAAGGAGTGGACCGAAAGGCACCAGTGTACAAGCCTTAGCCGCTGGTCACATTTCCACCATAGCATCAATTCCCCAGCTTGTGTTATGATTGTAGAGCGAGCTCCCGAGGGCAAGGACCTAATCTCATCCAACGTTGTTTCCCCATAGTGCATGTGGTACTTAAATGCAAGTGAGTTGATATGTGCTAAAATAAAGCCACGTGGATTGGGTATTACCACGTAAGACGTTTTATCTCAGCTGCCTCACTGGAGCCTCATAGATAACGACAGGGTCTCTCTTCTATATGTGAAAAACCTAGGACTTAGAGGAAGGTGATGCCTTGGCCAAAGTCACATGGAGAGTCTTGTCAGCACCAGAGAAGACCCCGGGGCTGTGATGCAGGACACTGTGCTGGGCACCCCCAGGAGGGAGTGTCTACATGGACCACAGTGGGAAAGGGGCCCCTCAGGACTGTGTAGGATCCTGGTGCAGGCTTATCATTGTCATCCCAAAGTGATTGCTAGAATATTTCTTTTTGTGTATTTCTGGCCACTGGGCTGTTTACCAGCTTTTCTAGAACTTAGCCTGTTGGGAAAGGGTATAGGCTTGATTCAGGCTTATAAGATTTTATTCCTATGTATATATGATGAAAGATACTATGATAGGAAGTAATTTATTTACACTCACTTAGTAACTAGCTGAGCTAGAGTAAGAAACCAGATCTGTTGACTCTAAAAGCCTTTGCTTTCTGCCACCAGTGCCTCTCAAACAGGTATCTGCCTAGACTCTGGACACAAGTTGGCGTGTCCAGAACAGGAACTCATGAAGGTACAAAATCAGCATGACCTAGGTTTCTGAAGTATCAATTTTAATACATGATTTAGGGAGAAATCATCACTTTTCTTAATGTGCTGTGGAATCGAATGCAACAGTTATATAAGGTGTTAAAGATGAAATAAACTCTTTATCTTTAAATTTCTTTAAAGACTTTAAAGAAATTCCACAGTGGCCATAAGCACCTTGTGCTAGGCCTGTAGACACATGGTCCCAGGTCCTCCCCAACCGCTGGTCTTTTACTTCTTTCTGCAGTTGTAGGTGGTTCGGTAGGATGGCTTAAGAGGCATCCAGAGAAACTGATTTTCCATAACACTCAGCAGCCACTGTTATTAATTGTTTGCTGTCCACTCTGAAAAGAAAAGCTGCTGGTCAGAAACTGCATTTCAGTTTCACAATCACAAAACAGCTGCTTCTTATAATATGTGCATTTTCTATGGGTATATTTTATCTGTAGGTATGTTGGGAGAGGTATGAAAAAATGAAATTTAAGTGTGAGTATTGTCTTTAGCACAGAACATCATGCACAGCATGGGGACTCTGTAATTGAGAGTTACTTGTGTTCCATGACTTCTTCGCTTTCACAATCATCCTAGGAAATCACAGTGTCGTTTATAACCAAGGTCACAATCGCTGCACATTTCATATATCACAGACATAGCAGAAAAGGACCATAATGATGCCAGGCAGGCATTCAGAGCTCCCTGGAGAAAGCAACTTTCCCACTAATGTTACATTCACGTGGACACAGACATCAGTTTCTGTATCAGAATGAACTGGGAAGAAAGATAACTTACTTATTTTTAACGGGCTCTGGTGTATTAAGTCCTCATCTCTGGTTAATGGTGGAATGTGCATTCTGTCAGGGTCCTCAGTGTTAACTAACAAGCTGGGGTTAATGGTGGGACAGATGTGTGGTGTCCAATCAGAAACCTTATCTGCCCGTGTACTAAACAGAATGCCTTGAGAACAGCAAGAATCACAGTAGCTACCACTGATACTGAGAATGCTGTTTGTAGTACAGAGAAGCTCCTCCCCACACACACACTGTTGGAAAATCACTGATTTCTTCCTTTACTTAAAGTTAGCCAGAAGCCAGCCTTTCTGAGTTATTTCCATAGAGCAATTTCACATTGGAATTTTGGAACTAAACTGACATAACGTGATCACCTAGACAGTGACACGAATCTATATAGTTTCTGCTTTCCTGGTTGCCTTTGCTTGTGACTGGTCGGTCCCTGTTGACTTTTCACTATGAAAGGATGCAATGCTTTGGTCTCAAGTACTAAAGAGTCAGATGATCTCTTGGGCTAAAACCCATAATGCTTAAGAGGCTGTAAGCTCAGTTGTATTGAACACTAAAATAATGGCAGGTGGATGAGGCGTGTATCGTTAGAATGTACAGGCTCCCATTGCTGAGTGATGTAGGGATACGGGGACCACACGTCAGGCTGCCTGCTGTCTTCATTATTTCCAAAGGCTTCATCCTCCCATTGGTCCACTTGGGAAACTCCCCATCAAAATGGATAAGAGTTAGTGGGATAAGGCGTGGGGAGGCAGTCAGAGAAAGGGGGATGTTATCACTGTTTAATTTCATTTTCTTTTTTTTGTTTTGTTGTTGTTTTTCATTTATTTTTATTAGTTGGAGGCTAATTACTTTACAATATTGTAGTGGTTTTTGCCATACATTGACATGAATCAGCCATGGATTTACATGTGTTCCCCACCCTGATCCCTCCTCCCACCTCCCTCCCTCGCCTTCTCCCAAAGAGTCCAAAAGTCTGTCCTATATATCTGTGTCTCTTTTTCTGTCCTGCATATAGGGTTATCGTTACCATCTTTTTAAATTCCACATATACGTGTTAGTATACTGTATTTGTGTTTATCTTTCTGGCTTACTTCACTCAGTATAATGGGTTCCAGTTTCATCCATCTCATTAGAACTGATTCAAACGCATTCTTTTTAATGGCTGAGTAATAGTCCATTGTGTATATGTACCGTAGCTTTCTTATCCATTCATCTACTGATGGGCATCTAGGTTGCTTCCATGTCCTGGCTATTATAAACAGTGGAAACATGTATATTATCAAGTGTGAAACAGATCGCCAGCCCAGGTTGGATGCATGAGACAAGTGCTCGGGGCTGGTGCACTGTTTAATTTCACTTTCTTGATAAAATGAAGAATCCTCATTTCTAGATCCCAATGTGATTCTTAAACATGATTTGAGCTTAAAAATTGCAGTTTTAAGTTTTACTGAGAGAAGACTTCTTTGCTCCTGATGGGAGCAAATGTGAAATCAAGTGAAAACTACACTCACTTCTAAGACTGGGGTGGCTGGCTCCTGAAACTGTACAGAGAACACAAGTAGGAGCAGCAGGACCGACGAGGGATGTCACTTGAGGTGACATGGGTCTGGGACGTCCTTCTCCCTTTATCTACAGATGATGGGGAAGTCCCAGGGTCTGCTTACTCTCTCCTAGCTATCCCCAGAGGAGCTGGGGTGGAGTGGGTGGACAGGATGAGGACTGAGATTGCCCTGAGGTTTGCAGGGAAACAAGCTGAATCTGGGGTTGCTATGGAAAAACAGCATCTGTTAAGCTCTGGAATCAGCGGATAACAGGGAAACTGCCGAGAACTACCCAAGAAGGGAAGAGAGCGGTGGCTTGGACCTTCACTTGCAGGCATGAAAAAACTGATGTGTGTGTGAAGTCGCTTCTGATGTGTCCAGCTCTTTGTGATCCTATGGAATGCAGCCTGCCAGGCTCCTCTGTCCATGGGATTCTTCAGGCAAGAATACTGGAGTGGGTTGCCATGCCCTCCTCCAGGGGGTCTTCCTGACCCAGGGATTGAACTTGCATCTCTTGTCTACCTGCACGGGGAGGTGAGTCCTTTACCACTAGCACCACTTGGGAAGCCCTGAAATGCTGACCGAGGACTACAGATCTGCCTTCATTGTGCATCTTCTCCTTTTTGGAGCTGTTCTTTCTCCTCGTGGGAGTGTGTTGGAATCAGAAGGGGGAGCAGTGGCAAGCAGAGTGCTGTGGACTGAGTGTGTCCCTCCCCACCAAATTTAGGTCTCGAAGCCCTAACCCCTATGTGGCTGCATTTAAACACAGTCTCTGAGGAAGTAACTGAGGTCAAATGAGGTCACAGAGTGGGGCCCCATCAGCAGGATTAGTGTCCTTATAAGAAGAGACATCAAAAGCTCACACTCTCCCTGCACTCACACAAGCTACACAAAGTTGCTGGTAAACCAGAGCTCTCACCAGAGACTGAACTGGCTGGAAAGTTGATGCTGGGTTCGAGTACTGTAAGAAAATAAATGTCTTTTTTTAGCTCCCCAGTCTGTGGCATTTTGTTATGGCAGCTTCAGCAAATGAATGCAGAGAGCCTTTCCTAGCCCTGAGTCTGACTCCATGTCAGACTGGAGGTAGAATGCTTCTGGAGAGATGGGTCCTGGTGTAGACTCTGCCTTCTGACCTGTATGGTCTCTGGTAGGTCACTTTGCCTCTGGGACCAGAGATTCCTCATCTCTTAAACTGAGATGGAAGGACATGCTTGGCTTACCCCAGAAGATTATCAGGGAATCAAATTCTTAGCGTAACAATAGCTAATATGGTTTGTACTTTTGTTATTAATGTGTACCAGGTGTTATTCTAAGAGCTTTATGGCATATAGTTAAATTGACCTTTTTTAGTGTACAGTTTTGAGTTTTGGCAAACACAGTCCTTTAACTGCCACCACAATCAGAGTTCAGAACATGGTCATCACCACCCCCACTTCCCTCATACATCTGTAAGACAAGCTCCCACCCAAATTCCCAGGCTCTGACAACCATAGTTTTTCTAGGCCTATAATTCTATCTTCTCAAGAATGTCATACAAATGGTATCACACTGTGGCACCACAAAGCTTTTCTAATATCAACTCATTTAATCTTCATAACCATATTCTGAGGTGTGTACCATTATTATACAACTAATAGATATGGAAGTGCTATGAAAAAGCAGAAAATGTATACAAACAGAAGGTATTTTCCCACTATTTATATTATTATTTCATGGTGGAATAAAGACAAAATGAATTCTCAATGGGAAAAAATATTCAGAAAATATTTTGACTAATCCAGAAACCACTTGGCTTGAAATTAATGTCACACCCTCTATGACCAGACTGATAAAAGATAATGAAAGATTTTCTAGACTGCAAGTGACAGCAGTCTCAGGTAAGGCAATAATCATTTCCCGGTGGAAGAGAGAGGGTGACCAGGCTATCCCTGGCACCCCTCCTTACCCCATTCATTCATGGCTGTGTTCACGGAGCTCTATTCATGCACAACATCTAGGAAGAGCTGAATCACTTCCCATGAAGTATCCCCTGGTTTGGTAGCCACAAGCCACAGAAGTACCCATCACTCTTTGTAATAGGAGATGTGATCCTGGATATGGTCATAAAGTGTTTACAGTCTGACCACAGTGGTCCAGGTTCTCCAAGGAGAAGATCTGCACAAATTGTTTCTCCCTTTTTTTTTTTAACTTCCTATTACAGATGTATTACATAATAAATAAATACATAAGATACAACTATTTCTTAAAATTTACAGATATCATGAATTTTTAAGGAACAGCTCAGGAGAAACTGCAGAAACAAAGCAAGTGGGTGTAGAGTGTGACCAGGAGATCCAGGAGTTTCTTCAATATTTAATGCAGCCAAAAGCCTCTGACAGCTAATCATCCCTTAATGGGGCTTGCCCTTTGGCCTGCATGTTTCCAAGGGAGTAAAATGTTTGGCTTCCAAATGAGTTATCACTCACTCACTAAAGATCACAAGTTGAACGTGGCCTCCCAGGCATCGTTGATCTTTGCTACTTGAGTTTAGAAGGTCCCACATTAGCTGTGTTGTTGTTGTTAAGTTGCTAAATCATGTCCAAGTCTTTGTGACCCCATGGACCATAGCCCACCAGGCTCCTCTGTCCGTGGGATTTCCCAACATTGGAGTGGGTTGTCCTTTCCTTCTCCAGGGGATCTTCCCAACCAGGGGAATGAACCCACATCTCTTGTATTGGCAGGCAGATTCTTCTTCTTTACCATTGAGCCACTTTATTCACCTTTAAATCATCAGTGTTTACAAAGCCAGCTGGGCACTTGCTTTGGATCTATAGAAGGGCTCCAGCCAATCGCCATGCTTCTGAGATTCACAGAGGGAAGAGTAAGCATCACCATGGTTGGAGAATGAGCTGTGGGGAGGACAGGAATGATGCTTTGGGAGATAAAAGAACTAGGCAAAACAAAGGGCAGTGTTGGCATTTGAAAGGGGACTGGACAAGTGAGATTTGAGAGAAGATTCAGAGAAAGGGACTCAGAGATAGAGTGGGAGGATCCACACTGAAAGGGATAGATGCTGTCAGAGAAGAGACGACAGTGAGGGAGCAAGGAAGATGGTAGATGTGTTTTACCTGAAGCTCAACAGGAGAACGAGAGCTAAGCTTGTTACCTCCTCTCATCAATCAGGGTACCTGGAAAACAGATTGCATATTCCTCTTCAGCTTGTACCAAGG
Source organism: Odocoileus virginianus (assembly GCF_023699985.2). NCBI lineage: Eukaryota > Metazoa > Chordata > Mammalia > Artiodactyla > Cervidae > Odocoileus > Odocoileus virginianus. The sequence continues at coordinate 32,451,436 of NC_069704.1, read as the reverse complement.
ATAGAAATGCTTTGTGTATTTGTTAAAAAGAAAAGAATAAGAAAGAACCTAAGCTCCTAATAATAGTGGATTAGAGAGCTGGCTTCAATACAGCTGGTCACCAATTCATGTCTCCACTTGCTCAGCAAGTTCCTTGACCTTCCTACATTCTAGTTTCTCAATGTAGAAAAATAAATCCATTGCACGTTAAGCAATAGGGAAATTTCCACAGTCTACAACCTAATGACCAAAGAGTTTGTACCCAAAGAGTATTTCTTGGGTAAGAAATAAATATTGTAGTTAAACTGATTAGATGTGTCCAAGTTGATTTAAAAATAGTAAAATCATTGATTTCTGACACAAGACAGTTTTACGAAGGCCATTTTTGTATTTTGTCCAGGATTTATTGTTTTAACACCTTTCAAACACATAGATTTAAAGGATGCTTAGGTCTAGGTATTTTTCCAAAAACAGTTTACTTTTTTAACCAGATCATACTATACTCGTCACCATCAAAATTATGAGGTGTCATAGAAATAAATATTTAGAACCAAACAAACAGTTCTTTTCATAGATGTTTTAATGACAGAATCCATTATTTTCCATAACTTGATTTACTTTAGGCAGTATGGAATTTTTTTTTTCTTTATGGTCACTGGCTCCAGACATTGTTCTGATTAGCTTCACTGATTTAAGCAAGTCACAATGATTAGCAGCCTTGATGGTGAGCCAGTCTTTCCTTTTCCATCATTTAACTTTCCAAGTCTAAGTCTCTGTCCTTTGCCTCCAACTTCAGAGGATATGAGATGTCAGTGACCATCTTACAGAGCAATATTCCCTCATGTTACTCATTATGACATCTTCCTAAACTTCATTCCCAGATCAACTAGCATGAAGTCTGCACCATAGACTCCCCCGTCTACTGTACAGATGGTAATGTACAGAATTGTACATTAATGTCTAGGGTGTCCTGAGGAATGAATGGGATTTCATATACAACTTAGAGAGTTTTTATACTGCCTGTGAACACCAGTATTCTGAGTTACATTTTATTAAGAAGATTTGAATTTCACTGAATGGTTCTTATTTGGGGCATCTATTAGGTAAGGCAGTTTCCAACCATTTAATCTAAGGGCAGTTCAATGAAGAGTTTAGAGAAGTTATTGGCAAATGGATGGGAAAGTACTGAATGCTGATCTTTTCAAAGGAACACACTGAAAATTCTTCCCCAAATATCAACACTCAGAAGAAACTCAAAGATATGGTCTGCTTACCAACCAATGCCCCCCCATGCCTCGCCAGCCATTAAGTGATCCATCGGCACCCTTCCCTCTTGGGCATGTGATCCATTAGCAAGAATAGGGAGTGCCCTCAGTGTTACCAGAGCTGTGCTAAGGCCTGCTGGGTTCCGTGGCACTTACAAATATCGCTGAGCTATAGAGGGAGGATAAGTTCCTTGAAGTGATGGAACTTGAACTTGTCTTTAAGAGACATTCCAGAGCATGTAGAAAACAATGCACGGCAAAACCAATACAATATTGTAAAGTAAAATAAATAAATTAATTAATTTTTTTTAAAAAAGAAAAATAGATCAAACTTTCCAAAAGGCACGAGTCGGTTTGTCCTGGGTGAGGAGCCACAGCTGTTTGCTGGCTGAATTCAGGGCATGGATTGGAGACTGCAGAAGCCTGAAGCACAAAGCGAGCCATGAGAATGAACCACAAGGTGTCCTGGGGGAGGGGTTATAGGTATGGCTCTAGATAAGCCACTTCAACTCTCTGAATTTAGGGGCATTATTTATAATATGAAGGCAAACCGATGTCTACTCAAGAGGGTAATTAGTGGGTTCAAGTGAAATCACTGAGCAGAAATTCTTTGTAAAGGTAAGCTGCTGTGTGTTGACAGATGATTATGGTGGGAAAGTAGTGGCAAGTGGTTAATTACAGAGCTAAAATTCCAGTCTCTTGGGTTGAGGAAAATAAAAACTGTAAGCCAAGTCAGCTCCCCAGTTAAGTGGATTTCCCATGTTGTATCAGCTCCTTCTGGAACATTTAGTGAAGAGCACATTCCTGACCAAGGTTGATCACTGGAAGGTCTCTCCTGGCACCAGAGCAGCAGTTCTGACTCCCCATGTCATACTTGGGATCACTTTCCATCTCGCAAATATTTAAGCAAGAGTGTGAGGGCCAACTGCCAAGTTGCACAACGCAGGACAAATATCTCATTGTGTTTGTCGCTGCACAGTATGTGGTGGTGATGTGAGATCCAAAAACCACCCAGTGACTGCAACTGGAATGTGACAGTATTTTGTAACCAGGGTGGCTCTTTCTTTTTATTTTTTGGGGGGCCACTTTTGTGACCTGATCCAAAATCCTGAGAAAAGGTGGCAAAAAAAATACTCAGAAAGGTTCTAAATGGGTTTAGAAAACTCGTGAACTCTGTCTGAACTTTTATTAGATGCTCCCACCACTGGCCCATTTGACATTAGAACAAGGAGAGCATTATTTATAATGGCATGTGTGAAATCTCAGAGGGGGGTTCTTGGAAACATTAGAGTGAGAAATCTGTCCCAAAGAGACTGCAAGTGTAAAATAAATGATCAGATGGGAAAACATGTAAATCAAAATTTCATTTTTTTTTCTCCTTTAAAGGACACAGGAGCCTTTTCTTTGGCCATGAGCAACACAGGGCAGAGAACCCTTAAGAGTAGGTGTTGTAATGAGAGGAGCCCCCCAGCACTGGTCATTGCCAAGGGAGGAACATGGGAAACCATGAGTGTGGACTCTTCTTAATGTGTCTAGAATGGCTGCTTCCCATTGAGAGAATTAGATAACAAAGACCCCAGCAAAAGAAGCAACACCTAGAAATCATTTAGTGCATTAAAATTCATAAAAAGCCCTCTGCTTGAGTATTTAGCTTGTGATAACCCTAGGAGGTATATATTGTTTATTACCCACATTTTATAGTTGGAAAAACTAGGACACAGAGAGGTTTGGCAACTGGTTAAGTTTATCCAGCTAGGAAATAGTATATGGAGTAGTATGTATTGGAGCCCAGAGTTTCATTTGTAGCATGTGAGTTAGTTCCCAGACCAGGGATCAAACCTGTGCTCCTGCAGTGAAAATGCAGGGTCTTAAGCACTGGGCCACCAGGGAATTTCCTATTTTGCTTTTTAAATTGAAGTATACTTGACATATAGCATTCTATTTGTCTGGTGGTTTAGTTGCTAAGTTATGCCTGACTCTTGGAACCCCATGGACTGTAGCCCACCAGGGTCCTCTGTCCATGGGATTTCCCAGGTAAGAATACTAGAGTGGATTGCCATTTCCTTCTCCAGGGGATCTTCCTGATCCAGGAACTGAACCCTGGTCTCTTGCATTGCAGGCAGCCTCCTGCATTGCAGCAGGTTCTTTACTGACTGAGCCAGCAGGGAAGCCCTTCTATTTGTATACAGTATAACTAATTGATATTTGTATGTACTGCAAAATGACTACCACAGAATAAATCTAGTTAATAATATCTGTCTACTTAACATAGGTAAATTTTTTGTTGTTGTTGTGATGAAAACTTTCAGGATCTACTTTCAAATATGCAATATAGTATTATTTACTATAGTCACCATGCTGTACATTGTAACCCCAGGAACTTATTTATTTTACAGTTGGAAATCTGTACCTTTTGGCCCCCATCTAAATTCATGAGTTGAGTATTGCCCACTGCACCACAGCTGGGATCACACAAAGAATACAAAAGCCTGACGTCTTCATAGTTTAATGTGTCCCAAAGTGGGATTTGTACTGTCTAGTTCTAGGAAGGTATGTAAGTGGCTCTCTCTCTCTCTTTCTCCCCTACAAAAACACATTTAAATTAATTCAGTTCCCTAAGTTAAACAAAGTTAAATCTATTCTTTCTGCCAAACTCCTGGTACACTTCAAGGGAATTCTGTTCATTATGGATCTTCAAGAAATGAGGAAGGTTACAGATTATGGTATATTTGACACCTCTGACCTAGGAACACATGTGGAGTGTGTGTGTGTGTGTGTGTGTGTGTGTGTGTGTGTGGTCAATTGTGTCCAGCTCTTTGCAACTCCATGGACTCTAGCCCTCCAGGCTCTGCTGTCCATGGAATTTTCCAGGCAAGAATACTGGACATTTCCTCCTCCAGGGGATCTTCTCCACCCAGGGATTGAACCCATGTCTCCTGCACTGGCAGGCGGATTGTTTACCACTGTGCCACCTGGGAAGAGTCTGACCCAAGAGCAAGTGTGGAGAGCTAGCTCTTAATACTTTGAGGGTCAGGTATCCAAAAGAACACCACACTGGTCCATAATATCCCTGTCTTCTCTTTACTACCACAGACCAACTATTCATTGGATGTATTCTTGCCTGGAGAATCCCATGGACAGAGGAATCTGATGGGCTATAATCCATGGGATCACAAAGAGTCAGACACTACTGAAGCAACTGAGTATGCATTATCTGATTTCAACATTTTTCTAATTCTAATTTCAATATTTCAACTTCAATAATTTCACTATTCCCATAAAAGATAGAATTATATCTTTTCACTATAAAGGTAGGCAGAGACCTCTCACTACACGCCACTCTGCACCACGTAGTTCCCCATCCTGCCACCCACATTGGTGCTGGGTGTGGGCTGCCAGCACCTGGGGGCCCATACCATCTTGGTGTCCCTAGTGTTTGTAAGTATCTGAAAATGTTGGTAGATTTCCTTTCCCTAAGTCCTGGGTACATGGGGTTTCAGGGTTGCAGAGCCGGGCAGATATCCATCAGCCAGAAACATGCCCATGTGGCTGTCCCACTATGACCATCAGCATCCTTTCTGCTCAACCTGGGTCGTAGAGGTTGTGTTTTAGACACCAACCCTGGCGGTGAGTACCGTCATCACTTACAGGCATGTCCAGGCAGCTCCAATGGTCATTTAACAGTGACTACTTGTTCCTGCAGAATGAGGAAAGAGTGATGAAATTGGAATCTGATGGAAGGCAACAAGCCCACACTTAGCACCTGAACTTTTGATGCATTTAAATCCTGAAATGTAAAACTACAGGGGCACCTTAACCCTGTGCCAGCAAGTTATGTCTCCACTTGTCAGACTCCTCTTCTTTGTACAGAGAAAGGGGGGCACCCTTTCACATGTGTGCTTTCTTGGCTAATGTGAGCATCATTTGAAATTACCAAACAAATTAGACATCTCTGACACTCTCTGCTCCTTGGACTTCAGAGTGGAGCACATTTTTAGGCACTGTTAGTCCCTTTCCTTCCCTTAATGAGTCAGAAATGAGAATTATTGTTGTTGTTGCTCAGTCATGTCAGACTCTTTTTGACCTCATGGACTGCAGCACTTCAGGCCTCCCTGTCCTTTACTATCTCCTGGAGTTTGCTCAAAGTCATGTCCATTGAGTCAGTGATGCCACCCAACCATCTCATCCTCTGTTGTCCCCTTCTCCTTCTACCTTCAGTCTTTCCCAGCATCAGGGTCTTTTCAAATGAATCGACTCTTCTCATCAGGTGGCCAAAGTATTGGAGCTTCAGCTTCAGCATCAGTCCTTCCAATGAACATTCAGGGTTGATTTCCTTTAGGATGGACTGGTTTGATCTCCTTGCTGTCCAAGGGACACTGAGAATTGTAATTGGGCAGAAACTAGTGGCATTGGTCTCAGAACTCAGGGGCTGGCAGTTGTCAGGGAAGTCTAATTCCTAAAGTCCAATGAACTCACCCACTGCCCCAATGTCAGCTTGGCATCTGGGCAGGTAGTGCCAGGGTTCACCAGCATGGAAAGTGGGACCTGCCACCCACAGGCCTCTGGTGCATAAATCTGATCTCAGTTCGATGGGCTACAAACCTGTACATGGAATTCTTACTTTTTCTCCAGGAAGTAGAAAATAATAAATCTCTTCGGTCAAAGTTTTTTCGCCTGTGCTAACGCTGTTGCCATGTAATGCCTCAGCCTTGGCGTTTTTTATTAAAACGGGCTTTTCAAAACCCATACTTGTCTTTGAGTCTAAGCTTGCACTCCTCGCTGCACTGCAGGCCAATAATTGAGATATGAGTCGTTGGAGCAAGGAATAATCACTTTATTCAGAAGGCCAGCAGACCAAGAAGATGGTAGGCTCATGCCCCAAAGAACCATCTTGCCTGTGTTAGAATTCAGACTTTTTTATACTAGAGGGGAGGGGATAAAGTCAAGCATTTCCTGGTTCCCATCTGCCTCTGGAGGGGTGCATTAATTTCTTCCTCCCAGCAGTGGAGGAAGGGCCTGGTCAGGATGTTTCCTGTGAATTAAACAAAGGTATTTTAGCTTAATGCTCATTAGCTGGGAAGCAGGATTCCCAGAGATGGGCCATTATGTATAATTTAAGCTTATACGCAGCATCCCTTTAGTGATTAACTTATAATGGAATACAAAATAGTCTTCCCTATTACACACTTACCTATTTACTTTTGTAAATCACTTCAGTTGAAGTGCCATAGTAAAGTCTTGAGCTCAAAGGCCTGATTTCTTTGTGTCTGTAGCAACCTGAACCTCAGTTGCCTCATCTGTAAAATGGGAATAGTCATTTCTGCCCTGACCATTGCTGGGTTGTGACAAGGATGTTCAAGCCAGCTCTGTGTGATCTCCTGACAGTTTAAAGCATAAGGAAGCTGTGGCTTTGCTAAGGAAACAGAGTCCCTTGGTGGGTCATTTTGGATCCTGAACCCTCATTATCCTGGCCAAAGTTATCTTGTTAATTAGATAATCAAGTCATTCTCATATGGAAAGTATGTGCGTTTGTGTTTTATACAAGATGAATATCCACCCAATCACGATCTCTGCCCCTATATAGTTTTGAGAAAGAGAATTGCAAACAGTGTGAGAAAAATCCCTTTGACCACTCTTTGCCCTCTGTCTCTGTTGCTTGAGAGGATAAACAAATTGTATTTCCCTTATGCCTTATAAACAGTTAAAATTAATAAATACAAATAAAGGAAAGGGGGAAAATGCACCCCATCTCCCTTCCACACTTTTCCCCCTGATGATGGGAACTTAGTCTCCAGGTGACTGATGCCATCCTGCTTACCCCTTTTCTGCCAGGTCGGCGGCCACACGATGCTGCCCATCCGCTGGATGCCCCCGGAGAGCATCATGTACAGGAAGTTCACCACCGAAAGTGACGTCTGGAGCCTGGGGGTCGTGTTGTGGGAGATCTTCACTTACGGGAAACAGCCCTGGTACCAGCTGTCGAACAACGAGGTGCGTGTGTGGCGAGCAGCACCGAGATGCCTAGAGGGCTGACACCGAGAGATATCCCTGGGCTGGAAGCCGGGAAACGCTCTCCTGTGGCATCCCTGAGGCTTTGTTGGGAGCAGCACCTCCCAACACGTACCTAAGTATCACGGTCACTCTCCAAACATAAGAGTTCTGGAAAGAGAAAAGCACAGCATTTGCTGATGTGCCTGTGATTCTCTGGCGCGGGGATCCAGGAGTCATTTCATGCTGTTCATCTAGGAAATTGAGAGCAGATGTGGCATTTTGGCACCCTGAGAGTCCGGCTAGCTTTTTGGTATTATTCCAAAAAGCTTTCAAGCTTCTCTCCTTTTTTGCACGTTTCACTGGTACATTACTTCTGGTGAAAAACTCAAGCATTTTGTTTTTCTTTTCTAATCCTTTTGCAATTATGTCTATACTTAAACATTACTTCTTGGTCAGGCACCTCACTTCTTCAGGTCCAAGTCTGTCTTTTATCCAATTCCATTATCCAAAATGACTGCTCATTTCTGTATCCTGGGACTCCCTGGCACAAAAGTGACCCTGGTTCTATCTCAGGCCAGTACAACTGAAACCCATTGGAATTCCAGGGTGTGGTTTGGGAGGGTTCCATCTAGATAAATTATTTCTCCACCACTTTGGTGAAATCAGTGTGACCTTGAAAAATGGATATGAACCCATCAAATTAACCATGATATTCAAACCTAGGACAATTGCTCTCTTCTTTCCAAAAAAAAAAAAGGAAACACTGAGTGGGTTTCTTTAAAGCAACCCTCTTTCTGCACTGACATCTATTGCCTCCACATTATTCTTCCTCTGGTCTGGTCTGACCCTGTCTCTGTGCTCCATTGCATCCAGGTGATAGAGTGCATCACTCAAGGCCGCGTCCTGCAACGACCTCGAACGTGCCCCCAGGAAGTCTACGAGCTGATGCTGGGGTGCTGGCAGCGAGAGCCCCATATGCGGAAGAACATCAAGGGCATCCACACCCTCCTTCAGAACTTGGCCAAGGCATCTCCAGTCTACCTGGATATTCTAGGGTAGGGCCCGTTCCCCCAGACCAGCCCTTCCCAAAGCACTTCCTCAGTTGGGCCGAGAGGATGAACACCTTTTAACTGCCGCTCGATGCCATCAATCCGCTGTTCTTCGCTCTGACACTTAACAACAAAGACACCGACAAGCTTTCCGAGGGAAGCGACGTGTACTTCTTAGACACAGTATGGGCTTCTTTTTAGCATTCTCTTTCTCTCTTTCCATCTCCCTTGGTTTATTCCCTAGTTTTTTTCCCCCCTTTATTTTTTGTCTTCCTTGCTTCACAACCTTCACCTTTTCTTTTTTAATCAATCTGGCTTCTGCATTACTATTAACTCTGCATAGACAAAGGCCTTAACAAACCTAATTTGTTATATCAGCAGACACTCCAGTTTGCCCACCACAACTAACAATGCCTTGTTGTATTCCTGCCTTTGATGTGGATGAAAAAAAGGGAAAACAAATATTTGACTTAAACTTTGTCACTTCTGCTGTACAGACACCGAGAGTTTCTATGGATTCACTTCTATTTATTTATTATTATTACTGTTCTTCTTGTTTTGGGATGGCTTAAGCCTGTGTATGAAAACGGAAAAGTTGTGTTCAATTTGGGAAGCCTTTATCTATGGGAGATTAAGATCAGAGAGAAAGAAGATTTATTATAAACCACAGTAGGTGAAGAACAAAGACACCATTGGAATCTACTGACGTCAGTTTCCACTTACGAAAACCCAGCCACTGGTAGCTGGGAGGAATGTATCGGCACCTTCCCCCAAGGATCTTTCTGAGGAGTATAAAGACTGTTGAACTCTGTGCCATGGACTATTCTTTTCCCATCACCGGAAATGCTAGAGTGTAGTACAGAGAAAATTGGCTTCTGCGAGGCAAGATGGCACACACACGTTCCGACAGTCTCATCCTTGTAGGCCGTAGTGGCGGCACTGGTTTGTTTTGCCAAGTGTTATCCACAGAGCCTTTGTCAAGTTCAGGTGGATTCTCGTCCAGAGATCATTTCAGGGTCAGATGGGAAAGCCACTGACTTGGAAAAGAGAGGACAAGCTCTAAACTTGGAGGCAAGTTTCTCTTACATTGAACTTTACAGACAGCACTTCCCTCGACCCCTGCCCTCCACCCCACCCGTCCATCCAACTGTGCAATCAAAACTGTGCATGGTCTTCGTCAATTAATACCTTGTGTGCATAAACTACCGCTCCAGACATCGTGCCCCTGATAGGTAGAGCAGATCCGTAAAAGGTATAACTTAAATAATTATGGGAAGTTAATTGAATTCATTAGCTGAGTATAAATGTCTCTGGGTCGTATGGTGGTGATGGGTTGTTAATAAATACAGACCCTGAAACTTGGATATCCTCAATGACATCGCACCCACTGTGGGGCTGGGGGAAGGGCAAAATCAGCCCCCAAGGGAGTGGAAAACTCGCCCACCCTGGGGTGGCATTGATGTTCAGTGTACACAGGCCGAGACCTTGCTCTGGGCTCTGGTTGGGAGAGTGGTTTCATCCTAAATGTCCTCCATTGTCAATAGGCCGTTTTGTTCTTTTCACTGCATTTTTAAAAAGTAAAAATAAAAAATTAGGCACAGCATACCAATGGGAGGCTATGCCCAGACTGAGCTTTGGAGGTGTACTTCTGGGCATAGTCACGGGTTTTGCAAAAAGAGGTTGTAAATTTAAATAGAAATTTACAGTTACCTGGGTGATCAGTTATACCAAGGAAGAAAATTTTTTCTGTTCCTCAAGAAAACTTGCTACCCTCTGTGAGGGGAATTTTGCTAACTTGACATCTTTATAATATGAGCCAGATTGAAAGGGAGTGATTTGAATTCAACTTAGGTCATTTTATTTCATGTTTGTTTCTGAAGGTGCAAGTGCTCTGTGTAGGTTTTGCTTGTGCCCTTAATTACTGGAGCACCTTATTTTCCATTATAGGCATTGAAAGCCAGTTCTCAAAAAATCAAGAGTATCCGTTAACAGAGAACGAAAGGAAAGCCAGTAGTATCTGCTGTCAAATGAAGGGGGTTGGACAAGACAAACCCCATAGTCCTTTCAAGTTCTGCACTGGCCTGTGAGACATGGGAGCTGAGTTATTATTCTCTTGGTTGATGACAAAAAACCCTCCGGAACACACACATAATAATATAATGAAAGCCATATCTCCATGATATATACCTGCATGTATATATCCTATTAAGGACCCATAGTACTGTTAAAACACTGTGGCACCCTGTGAAGCAGTAAGAAGAGGCAGGTGTGTATAAAACTTCTCTAGATTTCATCAGCAATGACCTGAAAACCTCCACAGGTTCGTCATTTTGTGCAACTGGCCAACTGCTCTGGGTACAAGTTACTTGTTTGATTTTAACAGAAAGTGAAGGAGGTAATAACTCGAAGGGTTCAGATTAAAGGAGGGCTGTGCAGTTTTGGAGTAAGGATTTGTTTAGAGCGGATGAGAGGAGGGAAGCACTCCCCTCCCATTTCAGTGCTGTGTTTTCCTCTGAAGGAAAAAAGAAAAAAAAAAAATTCTCCTTACCTTCTGACTCCCTCAAGGTCTTGAAATGAAAGGTTCTATGCAAGTGCAAAGTTTTATAGTTATTTATATTGCTGCTTATTATTATTTTTTTTCCTCTGTTGTCTCAAGAGTATGTACTGACTGCAGAGACGTCTCACATTGAAAGGATCCCAGATTGCTTTTAAAGTAGCCGGACGAAACACAAACTATCTTCGAGTCTCCACCCTTGTTCCTCCAGAATCCTCTCTTCTCATGCTTATGATTTTAAGAAAAGGGCCAACCTAATTCAGCAGCACAAAGGTCACAGAATAGGGCCTGCCATCAGATTCGTTAAAAACTACAACAGGAGTGGTGACAAACCGGATTCTCTAGCCTGAACTTGGCCTGACACTTTGCCTGACAGTTGTTTCCATTTATACATTGTTTCATAGTTTCCCAAGCATTTTTTTCACATACGGTGACAAATTATTCCCATTTTTTAGAGGTGAGGAAATTGAGACTTGGGGAAGTTAAATGACGTGCTAGAACTCTCCAGGCACCCCTGGGACTTAATCTAAGTACTCTTGACTCTGAAGTTCATGATTTGGTCCACGAGAGACTCTCATATATAAACAAGCTGTATGAAAGAGAAAGCTAGCTAACAAATTCATGAAGTAGGATATGAAATTAGAAGAGCGAAATGAATTATGTGAGATGCAAGCAGCTGAGATCTCATGATATATAATCATCTTCATAGCTTCAGCTAAACCTTTGCACACTGAACCAATGTCATAATCAGGCTTATTTAGGAAACATTTTGAACTAGGCTATAAAAGTTGATATCAGAATTCACAATATGTGTTCGCATCAGCGCTCCCTGTGATATTTCCACGTATTTATATGTGTGTTATAAATACTTGATTTATACATAGACAAACACACATGCATAGTGTGTTTGTGAGCTTATGTATAAATTTATAGGCACACAGTAATAGACATAATTGTAAGTAGGGTGCAGTATGAATAATTTGCTTAAAATCTGCTGAATAACCAAAACCTTTTTAATGTCATGTTGCTGGTAGTGCTTCCCTTCTCCATGTGGGTAGGACCCCATTACACTTTTCAACTCTGTGCATGGGTGGGAGACATATTTAAGATAATGTGCTTCCCATAACAACTGAATCGAAGCCATCCCACTACATCGAGTCCTTTTTTCTGGCTCTTTGCAAAGGAAAATGCAGCTAGAAATAGATCTCCTTATGTAAAGTTCCAGAAAAGGAAAATTTGGTTTTTTTTAAATCCTTTTGCACATTTATTTGTATTATGCTCACCTGTCCCACTGAAAACCCTTTACACTTGTCTTCAGAGGCTGAGCACTCCAGAAGCGCACTGGAGTGTAGGGAGCCCAGTGTCCTGAAGGCCAGTGCTGAGATCCAAGACCCCCTGCAAGGTGAATTCCCACATCCTAGTGGAACACGAGAGACAACAGTGTACAACGCTGGCCTTCGCAAAGAACCATGACAATAGGATCCCCTGGTCAGGAATAGACTTTTTATTTTTAAACTTTTCCCTTTTTACATTGGACCTTCTATAATACCAATAACATGAAATCATGTATCTAATTAAATAAATGACTACAGACACACATACCCTCAATTTTCTTGCTCTTTCTTTCCTTTTTTTCTTTTTTCCCCATTTGAGGACTTTTTATTTCCCATGATGAGCTTCAGTATGGCCCTATATCACTGTTACAGAAAATTTCATGAGGGGGAATGCCAGAGACCCAACTCCTCAGATGGCTAAGAGAGTAGTTAAAGCAGTTTCTTCCCAATCCGTGATGGTAGGATGCAGAGACTCTGAGGTTGAGACAGCAAGTGATATTCTAACGAATCCACAGTGGGAGGGACTTGGAGAGAAATATGAAGGGGTATGTTCTTGTTGTCAGGGCTGGAATGGATCACTGCTGCTATAAGTCAAAGGTTCTCGAATATCCTTTGTTTTTGTATTTTTTCCCTTTTTTTCTTTTACTTTTATTTATTTATGTATTTATTTATTTATGTATATATTTCTTTGCTCCATTCATCACAGACACAAAGAGAAGCAAAAAAAAAAAAAATATATATATATATATATATGTATATGTGTTGCAGGCAAAACACTGTGAATTTCACAAGAGCAACCAAGCAACTCTTTGCCATCTTAACATTCGTCTCAGGAGACGCAATGGGAAAACATGAGATACCATTTTTTTTTAGTCTATGCATTTTAGGCCAGGTCTGTGTTTATTTCTTTGGTCTGTACATTAATGAAAATGATCCTGAGTGAAGGCTGAATGTTCAACATACTGGCGCAAGCAAAATAAAAGCTGCTAATTGCCACAGGTTTGAATTGGGAGAAAAAAATGGAGAAAATGAAATGTAAAGGCCTACATCTTGCAGGTTGTATGTCTTACTGTTGCTTTAAAAATGTATAAAACTGCTGGAAGTGTTTCAATATGAGGTCTTTGAATTAAATGTGGATTTTAAATATATAATCCCTAGACAAATGACTAAATTATGGTGAAATAGTGTTCCTTGCATTCACTTATCATTATCTGTCCCTCACAAATCTGCCTAGAGATGTGGATAGTCTCTGGATCTGCTTCTGTACATGAGAGATGTTTGTATATATCCGGGCCATATCCACACACACACACACACACACACACATTTCAACATCTAAAGATATACTGCCCCTTAAATTGTGACCTGGTATTTGAAACTCTCTTTTCATTTGCTTTATTTTCCTTTTAATGTGACGTCTCTGTACTGATACTTACTGGTTCTTGTTTTGCAATCTTTTTGGAGGTCCATTGCTTTATTAAGACCCACTGCATCTTGGCTGATTTCAAAGTGACACCAGAATATCAGTGCTTAAAAAAACAATAACAAAAAAAGTTTTGTTTGTAAATCATGTGACCAGCTTCTCTCAACCTGACATGGAAAGTCTCTTGTACCACACTGTATTTAATAAAAATGATGTCTTACAATAAATAACATCCTCCAAAAGAGACACTAAAAGTGACATGATGATTACTAGAATTTTCACAAGGCATGGTGTGCTCTTTGTCTGTCTGTCTGTCTGTATTTTAGATAAGGTCACTGCAGGTATCTGCCATGTTCATCAGTTGAAGCATTGAGAATAAAAGATTCCCCCTGGCTCACCCTTCCATAACCTGACATTTTTAACCCTGATCTTGGATAACTAGAACGTCTCTGTCGAAAAGAACTTTCTGTGATGATAGAAGTGTTTTATCTGTCCTGTCCAATAGGACTAGTGGGCACTTGACATGTGGCGAGTGGGACTAAGAGCTGAACTTTAAATTTGATTTCAGTTCAATTAGTTTACATTTAAAGAGTCATATGCGTCTCCAGACTACCATGTGAAACAGCACAGAATGAGCAGATAGAATCACCAGGATTTCTAACAGATCAGACCTAAGAAACTTACCATAAGAGAGACGTTGTGTATCGTGGTCTAGGGTTGGGGCAACTCTGAGAATCATAAGGACTCAGGAACAGAAGTAGCCAGATAGAAAATTTCACAACTTCTCGGCCTCTCCGTTAACCAGTGTTTCCTAAATTAAAGGTGAAGGAAGATAAAAGGAGGGTGGTTTCACAGAGATCTGGCAGCCCAACTTTTCCTGGCCATCAGAGCAGTCCACTGACACTTGTATTTCTCAGCATCTCACAGTCATGTTCCCCACTGTCTGACCGCTGCCCGTCCATCTCCTCTGAGATGCACAGAAGGCATCTGGGCAGCATTCCTGGTGGAGGCTTGAGGAACACAGTTTGACAGCCCTGTCCTTAAATCATTCTTCTCAGGAGCTTTGTCCATGAAAATGCCTCTCACTGTTTAGATATATGTTCCTTGAGTTAAAAAGACATAACCAGGTTAAAAGTCAGCAGAGACTTGGGGAATTCAAAGCCATGGGAGGAGGGAATAACTTGTCCAAACATCCCAGTAGGAACGCGTGTCGTTGCTGCAGGATTGAAATGTAGATCCCACTCAGAGAAAGAGCATTACAGACCGCAGGGTAAACCACTGAGGCCCTGGCCAGTCATAACCCATTTGGATGATAAAGATCCATGCCTTTACCAGACAATGTTTTTATATCCCTGTTATTTGTATATTTATAATTGGTGAGTAAAAGTCACTCAGTCATGTCTGACTCTCTGCGATCCCATGGACTGTACCCCACCCCAGGCTCCTCTGTTCATGGAATTCTCCAGGCAAGAACACTAGAGTGGGTAGCCATGCCCTTCTCTGGGGGATCTTTCCAACCCAGGGATCGAACCCGGGTCTCCTGCATTGCAGGCAGATTCTTTACCATCTGAGCCACTAGGGAAACCCCAATAATCAGTTTAAATTCCAAACCTAAAGTCAAACTTTTCAGAGCCCTCATCTCCTGGTTTGTACACCCCATCCCATTTTCTCCCTCAAATACACACCTTCAGTTCACCCTTGAGAGGAAGCCTAATTGCTTGGCTGGGAACATACCTTCTGAAGTATTGTGGCTAAAACCTCATTCAAACTGGTGTCCTAACCTTAAGAACAAACTGACTAACAAAACAAGTGCTCAGTGCATGCCAGGGTGTTATGTATGTGTATTCGTTTCCTGCTTTTCCTGTAACAAACTGCCATCAACTGAGTGGTTTAAAACAACAGAAATGTCTTGTCTCTCAGTCCTGGAGGTAGGAAGTCTGGACCTGAGGTGTGGGTGGGGCCACGCTCCCTCTGGAGACACTCAGGACTGTCCTTTACTGTTCCAGCCTCTCGGGGCTCCAGGTATTCCTTGTGGCCACATCACTCCAATCTCTGCCTCAGCAGCCACTTGCCTCCTCCTCTGTTTGTCTGTCTTGTAAGGATACATGTGGCTACATTTAAGACCCACCCAGATAATCTAGGAAAAGCTCTTCCTTGCTCTTTTTTGCCTTATCAGACCAGGTTCCGGGGACTACTCTGTGGGCACATCCTTTTGGAGGCCTCCCTCTAAACCTCTCCAGTATGGTAACTCACCCAGCTCCGACATCAACCCCGAGAGGTGGGTACTATTATTATCCCCAGTTACAGGTGAGAAAACTAAGGCACTGTGACTTAAGGAACTTGCCAAAAAATTAGAACAAAAGAAATGGACCGGCAAATGTAGCACTTACTATTTGTCAGAGAGGTAGTCATTTAATCCCCCAACAAGGGAGATACTCACTGGGTCCCACTCCAGGCAACAGGCAGAATAGAAATACAGGCACCTAGCTGGTTCCCCAACGTCCGCAGCTGGAGTTTGGCCTAGCCACGTGTCATGGTGCTTAGGGTCTGGGCTCCAGGCCCCTCAGAGACTACTGAAAGCAATTCAACATCCCAACCCTGTTATGGATGGAGTTATGAGAGGCGGTTGATGCCAAGATTTCAGGTTCCAGGAGACTAGAGAGTCTCTAGGAAGTTAAACCTGGAGTGTAAGGATTTTGGTCATTAGGGATGGGGTAAGAATTTGACATGAAGCCAAAGCTCAAATCTGGCAAGGTCTTTGGGGTGCTTTCCTGGACCCACTGCTCATTAACCCCCTTCACACCACTCATGAGCTTCAGGAGGGTAAGCCTGCAGTGGAGACAGTTGCCTAGCAACCAGGTGCTGAGGCTTGCGGTATGTGAGACTACCTCTCTGCAAATCTGGCCATTTCCCCCATGTCAGCTCTCCCACAGTTAGAGCTATATGAGAGCTAAAAACCCCATCCCTCCTGCCTTCTAAAGGTGGTATTTTACAATGAATGCATATTTTACAATGAATACATAGTCACACCAAATTTATCCAACAAGTAATGATTTATTATTTACTATGAGGCTGGTAGGCTATAGTCCACGGGGTGGCAAAGAGACACAACTGAGTGTCTGAGCATATATAAAATGCAATGTGGGCCCAGAAACTTCCCTTCCCTGACCTTGCATGGAAGTCACAGATGCAATGATGTGCTAATCCCAAGACCTGCCTGGCTCTGTTCAGGTGACGTGGAGGTGGGGTAGGGAAGACCCAGGGAGCTCTGGTCACTGAAAGCTGCATTCCCGGCATTAGAGGCCTGGGCTCTGCCAGATTCTGCCTCCTACACGTAGGAACAACGACACTTGTACAACACTTAGAATAAATCCTCAGTCTTTGGAATCAATCACTTCATGTACATACAAAAATCTGCCACGTCCTTTATCCTAATTAGCAAACAGCCTGGTATTGATAATAGCATTTTAAAAACCAATTAACTACTTCAATCTCTTCTCACATGGCATCACATATTCATCTATAGGACATCTATTTTTCATTAGATAGATCATGATATTTAATCACTTTTAGTATTAATATATAGGTTGCATTTGTATACACACATCATATTGTATTGCTGTTTACTAACTCAGCTGTGTTTGACTCTTCCGTGACTCATGGACTATAGCCTATAGCCTCTTTCCTTGGGATTTTCCATGCAAGAATACTGGAGTGGGTTGCCATTTCCTTCTCCAGGGGATCTTTCCGACCCAGGGATCAAATCTTTGTATCAAATCTGCATCTCCCACAATGCAAGCTGATTCTTTACTGCTGAGCCACCAGGCAAAGCCCTAAAGTCACACAGATGCTATAACAACCTGCCTACCAACAACTACAACCTCTCCTTCTATAGCAGGTACGTATAGATTTGTAGATACCAGCCTAAGTGTGGGAAATGCCACTACTTCATTTCCTTTAGATCAGGCTCAAGATGTGACTCAAGACCACATCCTGCAGAAGCAAACCAGTCTTAGCAATTACTGGGTGAGCACCCCCCTTCCTAGGGTATCCTTTAGATCTCAAGATTCATCAACACCCAGGAAATACAAGAAGGGCTTCCCATTTACCTTCCATCACAATCCAGTGATTCTGATGCCAGAAATGAGAACTCTGCCTCTAGGACAGTCGTCCTCCAACACACTATAGCCGTCTTGAGGGCCACCACCTCCTGACACTTGATCCACAAAGTATGATGACTATCTACTCTCAAATTGAGTGATAGGCCTCAATTGGCTTTTAGTTTCCTTTGGCTTGTGGAGATTTTTCTGTTTCTTTTTCCATTTGGTTATATTTTACCAAGCATGTGTATGTGAACAAGACAGAAGCTTTCTGTACTTGTTTTGTGCTCCATCTTCCTGGAAATCTCAACACTTTCTTCCTTCATTTAGGTGAGGATTCTTTTCACATAGCCCTATTTTTCTGGCAACAGCAGTTCTTATTGTAGATCAGAATCACTTAGAGAACTTTGAAAAATGTAGAAGCCAAAGCCTCACCCTGAAAGAATTAATTGCTATTAGTCTGAGTTGGACAAGTTAAGACAAGACACTGTTTGGCTTTTATGTGTGTGTGTGTGTTTGTGTAAATTCTCTAGTTGTTTCTAATGTGTAGCTAATGTGGAGAATTGCTGTTCTAGAGGATGATAAGATTCAGCGTCAGAATTTCAACCATCCAAATAGAAATATCCGAGGACTTGACTCCAACAGAGAATGGGTCAGACCGAGAAGGGCCTAGAACTGTCATGAATGCTAGACAGAACACTAGATAGATTTGAAAAGCAGATCATCAGTGTCCAAGGAGTTAAGTAGTAAATTACATGTTCTCTCCCTTCCTGCAAAGCTCCTTGGAGACCCATTATGGCCCTGTATTGAAAGCAATCAATCAATCAGTCCTGATCAACTGAAAGGCTGGGCTCCAGCTCCCCATAATGGCAGATGATGGTGGTTCTCCAACCATGGGTTCTGATGAAGAGCACCCAGCTGCTAGCTTACCATAACAGGCAGGGCAAACACAAGGCTTGGACTCAGCCTGTGACCATGAAAACGGAGCTGTCTGGATACACTGGAGCTCAAGTTCTGCCATATTGCTATGAAATACTAGCATGAGACCATTACAGGTGAGAGGCCAGCACTTCCTTAATCATGCAAATTATAAGTCCCCCAGCCCCAGGGATGATAGTTATTTTTGCTCAATTCAGCCAGACCTGGGGACTTCTCTAGTGTGGACTTTAAGAAAGCACTTTGAAAAGTTATATCATACTTTCTTAGTTTGGGACAAAGAAGACCTTTCTGGATTTAGGATAGAGGGGTGACTATGGATCAGAATGTCTTTCCTGGAGCTCCTGTAGCCTCACAGATTCACAAGGTTGGAGGGGGCACAGAGGGCAGTCCCATGGACATCCTTGCCAGGGGGACCAGTCCCAGTGAAAGGGAATTTATTTGAACACCTCCTCCTGCCCTGCCCTGCTCCAGCCTACCCCCTCTCCCCCCAGGCCATTTGCATTTTACAAAGTTTCCTAAGCAAGCACTTCCTGGTGCTGAACTGACATCTGCCTCCCATGGGCTCAGATCTCCTGGGAGTGCACAGAATAACTCTCATTCATTATTACTTGGCACCCTTTTATGACTCCCTTGTGCTCTTCCTCCCACATCCCCCCCTACAGAAAACTCTGGAATGTTTGCCAAATACCCAAGACAAAAAGAGAAGGAACTCAGTTCTGCCTGATAAAGCTAATGCCCAGCTCACAAGTCCCATTTTCCCTCCCTTGTTCTCGAGGTTTCAACTCACTCTTGGCACGAGGAGAAAGCAACTTCTAAGGAGATCAGAAAGATTAAAAGTGAGGTGTGGCTCCTCCTCCCAACTTACTGGTAATGTCAAGACAGCTAACACTCCTCACAGCCCTCATAATAGAGGCCCATCCGAAACCTCTCAAGATGGTCTCAAAAACAAGGAAAATGAGGGGGTCTGGATGTTCCCAGAGACAACGAGCTTTATTGTCTCTAATGAGAAAAAAAAAGGTGAAAAGCATTGCTTATTTGCCTGCTCAGCCAAGGGTGGGGGATATTTGCTAATCTAAAGATAGGCGTAATTTTATTTGTTTTGGCTCAGGAACATCTGCTTGTATAGTGATCAGGCACTAGCACTCATTAACACAGGAAGCAGAGTGTCTGAGGTTTGTGTCACTGGGAGTGCTTGAGAACACAGTATGACAGACACTCATGAGAGTGATTTAAGAGCAGTTTCCACACTGGGCAAAGGTTCAGCCTTCGAGAACGTCTAGTACCCAGGGGGTGTGGTTGTTGAGGATTCAGTCATCCATAGTAATGGAGGGTCCCTCTCCCCGAAACTGCTGGGCTGACATTGACCATGGATAAGTGCCATGTGAATCAATACCTAATGAGGGCCTGGTGGCAGCATCATCTCAGAAAATGCCTGCTGAATAAATGAATAAATTTCTCAGGCACACAGTGAAAAGAATGCAGAACATTCTGTGCACCCTTTCTACTTCCAAAGTTCATTTACATATATTATGGCAATTTTGTTTCCTAACATTCCTCTGAGGATTGGAGCATGGGCTTTCCCCCCATTTTCCAGAGAAGGGTCTGGTCATGGTCCCAGGAGTTGAAAGTAGGAAAGTTAAGAGTCAGAACTAGAAAGTGAGTTTCCTAATTCCTGATAGAATTTTATAACACTTAATCATCCAGCCAGTGACTGTAAGGAAAACTCCCCAGATTCTAAAATCTCATTTATAAGATCAGGATGTAATGTCAATATATCCTGAACCCCTACCTCCTTCCATCCTCCTCCCTTGGTTTTAAAAAAAAAAGTGATGCTATTAAAAGTGAATTTTTGAACAAGTTAAGTGTATGAAAAGTGTAACAAAAAGGAAAACAAAACAATTTAAATGTCACTTACTTTGTTTGCAAATTTACTCTTCAAGACTTTCAGCAGCAAGCAATTTGAATCAATATTGGAAAAATACAAAATGCAGAAATCATTCACATAATTAATAGGAAAGATTGAAAACCTTCACAAAGCCATGATATGACCTTGTCCCTTGGCTCTGAGGAGAAGGTGGAACTAGATGTAGATAAATATGTGAAATGTACACTGGGGATGGACTATTTCAACCACGTAGGGTCACAGACGACGAAATTGAGGCACAGAAAGGTACTGAACAGTCTTGCAGCTGTTAGGAGCAGTGCTAAGTCTCATTACTTTGCTTCCCAACTTCCAGACATCCTCAGCTGTGGGCCCTGATGTCCTATTTCTTTGACTCCCTGTGACTGAAGGAAGCATTTTCATCACAGTGGCCTGGGTGCATGTGTGCATGGGTGTATGTCCAGAGCCTGCCTATTTCTAACACCCGCTCCCTGCCCCACAAAATGAGGTTCAACAACTATAATCCAGCACTGCAAAGGATGTGCATTTGTATTTTAAGTGCATACAAAATAAAGTATTTCTCCTAGCCTTGCTGTGTCAATAATAAGAACAAAAAGTAAACCACATTACTCTCCAGATTTTAGTTGTTGCTAACAATTTTCAGATTCTGCTTAGGAGATCAGTCTCAAATAAGAAAACTGAAGATAAGAAAGAATCTGGGGAAGCTGTAAACAGCTGCCCACTTCCGTCCCCAACGTGGGTCCTCCCCTCCTCCCCCTCGGTTGCAGTCCTGGCGTTTGGAACCCGCTGCCCTCTGGGGACACAGTCCGCCCTCCACCATCCTACCTACTAGCACCGCATCTCTCTCACGTCTTTTTAAAGATATTTTGGGAAGCAGTTACACGCACATCCAGAGACCAATTACTCAATCTCCCAGCAAGTATGGAGATGATGGAAGTATAGCCCTTCGGTTTCCTAGCAACAGCGTGGGGGTGGGGGGGTTGGAGGCTGGAAAGCGAGCTGGTTGCCCAGCACCACCTTGCGTAGAAGGCATTTGCGCATTTGGCTTTTGTTGTCTTTGACGGCCATTTCTAAAAACGGGCTCTGTATTCTTGGGGGGATTTTAGGCACTTAAGTTATTCTTTTAAAAGCTCTCTGCTGACATCCACAGGTCCTATAATTAACATCTCAAGTCCTAACAGGCCGGAAGTGTTCTGTCACCCCTAAAAATACAAAGCCCCATGTTAGTCTTCTTCCTATGGTTTATTAAGAATTTCTCCAGTTCCCTACTTCCTCCGTGACCTCCCTCACCTGTACACATATTCACCCCAGATGTGGATAATCAGCACTGTTTTTTTAATCCAAATTGTGAACTCTACCCTGTAGAAAAATCATAAGATTACCATCAGTGGACATCTTAGTCAGTTTGCTTTTTAATCTAAAAAGATTTCTACACCTGTTGTCTCAATGCCTCCACGGTCCCCAACTCTGCTCTCCCCTCCCCCATAGCAAGGGAAGTGTTTGACAGACTGTAGGAAGAATGGATTAAATAAGGGAGGAAGGTATAGCTAGCATGATAACTGACTCCCCTAAATGGAAATACCCAGGATCCCAAGAGAGAAGACTGTTGAGTGGGAAAGCAGTTGTTTCTGTTGTTTATGGGAGGGGGCGATTTGGGGGGAGAGAAATAAGAAGTAGGATCAGAGAGAAATGTGGGATTCCCATCATCAATAAAAGAAAACTCAGAGGGTGAGAGAGTTGAGGAGAGCTAGGTCAATCCAGGCCCACATCTGTTATTTCTGACCCAAGGACCCCTTAGTCACAGAAACCCTCAAGAGAGTCAAGCCTTCTGGTTGAAGCTCAGGGATAGGGGAGGGCCAATGGGAGCACCAAGGACTGAAATGCTTGAGTGGGTAGGGGACACCAAGGATCAGGAGGTGGGGCACCACGTGTTTTGTTGCCATAGTAATGGGATGGGGCACTAAGCTTACCTTTCTGTACTGAGTTTACAGTCACCTCTCAAATGTTGGGGATAGGAACTGATGGCTAATGTGAGAAGTGGGGATTCCTAGATAATCTTACAAATTTTATTTCAGCCAAGTGAGAATCTGTTTCTCTAATAAACAGGAAAACCCCTCCATTTTCCCCCTTCTGCTTGTCTGTGCCCTGGTTTCTTCTTGCTGGGGTCAGGAAATATATACTGATGGTACCATTCCCATTAACCTTCCCTCTGGGGCTCATGGCTTCCCAGACAGAGACTTGTTAGGCATCTACTTTTAGTTCTTCTGAGCAGGTTTCAGATAAATGGTGGTCATCTTGCTTCTGGATTGAATTTAAACCTGAATAAGTTAGCTCATGAAGCCATGAGCAGTGGCTAAAACTAGTGGAAAAGGAAAGGCAATTCTCCCACTTATGTTGAACCCCAGGATGAGTTCTATGGACTGGTCCATAGCCACCCCTGAGCATGTGAGCTCCCTTCTACTCCTGGATCCAACTCAGGAGCTAAACCAAGCCTGAACCGATAGGCTGAGGGGATCTAGGAAAAAGAAGGAGGATGGGGTAGAGATGGGGAAGGAAGAGCTTGACCTGGTCACTGCTTATGATTTTGAGTAAGAATTTGAATGGAAGTATGAGAGACTGTTATTTCTATGCAAAATCCAAAGGGAAATCCTCCAGGAAAGGAGTTTTGTTCATGTGAGCTTCCTTCTCGTGTCCCTGCAGACCTGGGCTATGGAGAGTCAGCATGGTTTAGGTGCCCACTCACCACAGGAACACTGAAATCTGCTGGTTCTACAGAGAAGGGAGGATCGGCAGACTCCTCCCTGCACCAGCTTCAGGGGAGACCTGACATTAGGGCACCCATGCCTTCCAAGGGCTTCCATGTATAGAAGTGGCAACAGAATCCTGGTTTGGGGAAGCCTCTGAGCTATGTAAGGGCAGATTTGGGGCCACATCTCAGGGCCGTGGAGTCAAGGCCAATCTTCTAAAGCCACCCTCGTTCTCTAAAGGCTGAACACCAGCTTGTACTTTTTGCCTAAATCTGTGAGCCTGACCCAAAGGCAGAGCCAAAGAAGTTGACAGGGGGTGCTAAGAGACTGTGAAAATAGACTGCTTTTCACCCTTTTGCTCAGATCCAGTTTGATGTCCAGTAAATCCCATGATCTGCGTGTCAGAACTTCCCAACTTTGTGGATAAAAACACCCAGGAGCAAAACATGATTCTCCAAATTGTTATTTTTGAGCCTGCCGAGGTTGATTCTTTATTTCATCACTTATCTGAAGTTCTGCATGTACAAGTTTGGCTCTGACACAGGCTTTTGTCAGGAGCCCAGTTACCATGGCAGTGCCTCCAAAATAGAACAAGTCCAACACACATCAATAGACGGCACAATAAATAGAATGAGTACTGCTTACAATACATGATTCTGTTTCTACTGGGTAGTAATTTGTGCGGAGAGTTGAAAATAACTGCACCTCCCCCCTTCATTTAATTAAAGGAAAACAATTCCACAAATCGGAAATGTGCAGTGTTTATATCAGAGTGGAACTCAAGCGGCTATGTGATTAAGAGGCCAGGATTGTGGTTGAATTTTCAGGGGAAAACTTAGTGCATTAAAGCCAGGGCCATTCAGTGAAGCACTGTCTCCTAAAACCCAACTTACAGCGTGATTTGGTTTGAGGCACTAATTGTGAACTAAGAGTATATGTAAGAAACATAGAACATTTTTTCCCAATAGTAGGGGGAGCATTTTTCTCCATTTACTCATGGCCATCTGGTTTTCTCCTATTGTCCCATGATACTCTTACATATCATGCTTTGGATCAAAAATTATGTAAGCGTCGTTATTATCAGAGCTTCCCTGGTGGCTCAGTGGTAAAGAATTGGCCTATCAATGCAGGAGATGCAGGAGTCATGAGTTTGATCCCTGGATAAAGAAGATCCTCTGGAGGAGGGCACAGAAACGCACTCCAGTATTCTTGCCTGGAAAATCCCACAAACAGAGGAGAATCTGGTGGGCTACAGTCCATAGGATTGATAAGAGTCAGATATGACTTAGTGACTAAACAACAACAACACTTATTATAAGTGACTGCAGGGCCTAGGAGGCTGTTGAGACACCCCTTTGGAAAATCTATGAAACTCACTGAGAAAGAAGATACCCATCTTTTTGGTCAATAAGTCAATGAATACAGCATAGTTTGTGCTGTTTCTAGGTAAATACGTGTCTCAGGGTCTCCAATCTCTCAGGCTCTCTCTGGGTGGCTCTTGATCTTAGAGTAAGCAGTTTGACCTGGAGGAGAGTGTGCTGCCTTTGAATTCAGACAGGAATGGATTCCACAACCAACTTTGCTGCTCATCTAGCCAAAGTCCCTTATCCTTGGCTTTATTGATGTTTGAAATGGGGATAACCCTCTCTATTTTAATTGGGTTAGTGAAACTGAATGATTTGCAGGCACAAGGGTCTAGCAAAATGTCTGGTCTATTGGAGGAAATTATCACTAGTGTCCTTTTCTTTATCTTACAACAGGTATAGCTGCCATGGTAGCCTTTCCAGACGTGGCCTTTGAAGTAGCTCTGAACCTAAGAGTGATGGAACCCTGGACAAGTTCATTAACCTCTGAGACTTTCTGCCTCAACTCTTAAAGGTAGGCACCATTGAAAATATCTCACAGAATGTTGTGAAAAACAGCAGAAATGACAAACGCAGCTCACCCAGCATAGATCTTGACACTGAGCAGACATTTGTCACAGGTTGGTTTCCTTGGGATGCAGATGCTGGGTTGGAGATCAGCATGTAAGATGTTTATTAAACAGTGCTCTTGGGATGAATGCTTATGGATGAGAAGAGAAGGAAGCAGGATTGGAAGGTGAAAGAGGTTCAGTGTAGTTGACTTGACAACTTGACACCAAGTGGCCATTCTGCCTCATGCCAATATTAAGAGCTCATTATTGGCCCCCATAATGGGCGGGTTGGACATTCAGCCATGAAGATAGCTAGATCAGCCTCGGTATGTTGGAGTACGTGCTGATGGCTCAGGTGCCTGCTTCATCCCTGGTCATCTGTACATTTCACACATGTGTCTTTGTGCCTTTATTGCAACAGCTGAGGATAGAGGCTGGCTGAGGTTAGTGGACAAAAGCATTTTGTCTCTTCTATAGTTCAGTGCCTCTTTCAGGGTTGAATACTCTCTGAAGGACGTTAATATGTCATGCACTTATCAAGTTTCAGTCTCTCAGCTTCAGTTCTATTCTTTTAAAAATAAATTGTTATTTTAGAGCAGTGTTATGTTTACAGAATAATTGTGAAGATAGTGATATCTATCTAAATACAGAGAATTATCTAAATACAGAGAATCACTGTATATCCATCACCCAGTACTCCCTAACATCCTACATCTGCATAATATACTTGTAACAACTCAGGGATCAATATTAGCATATTATCATTAACTAAAGTCTATTCTTTGTTCAGATTGCCCCAGTGTTTCCCTCATGTTCTTTTCTGCCCCAGGATCCCATCCAAGACCACACATAATATTTAGTAGTCAAGTCTCCTTAGACTTCTCTTGATTATGATCTTTTCTTGGGCATTCTTGGTTTTTGTTGATTTTGACAGTTTTGAGGTCAGTTATTATATAGACTGTCCCTCAGTTGGGATTTGTCTGAGCTTTTCATTGTGGAGTAATGTGCTTTGGGCAAGAAGGTCACGGAGCCATGGGCCATTCTTCACATCATTTGAAGAGTACATGCTATTTGTGTGACCTGTCAGAGTTGATGCCACCTCTGGTCATCTGGCTTGCAGTGATGTTTGTCAGAGTCTCCACAGTAAAGTTACTCTTTTTATAAATCTTCTCCCATGTTGTACTACCTTAAGGGTGAAGGAGTAGCTACGTTAATTATTAAGAATTCTTCAGCATGGAAGATTTGTCTATTTTCTCCCACTATTAATTTATTCAATTATTTATTTATATCACTATGGACTTGTAGAAATTAATACTGTACTTTGGACAATAATTCAACACTCCATTATTTATCTTATTGCTCAAATCATTCCAGCTCTGGCCATTTGGAACTCTTTAGCTGGCATCTAGATTCCTTTCCATTACAGTGGGACTCCCCCTTACTGTGCATTTTTTCCAGATTGGTTTTGATTTTTTGCATTTTCCCATTTTTTGGCATCTTAGATACTCCAGGCTCATTTTGAATGTTTCCTGCCTCAGTCCTAGTGTCAACCTGTTCTTCAACAAGCCCTGATTCCCTTTATTAGAGAACAACATTAGAAACCAAGATCTGAGTTCTAGATATATTTACTGTAATTAAGGGATCTTCACTTCCCAGCCCTCTCTCTCAGGTCAAGGAGATATATGGATGCATTCATCTGTGTGAATATGTCTATATGTAACCATGTATATCTTTGTTGTTGTTGTTCAGTCACTCAGTTGTATCTGACTCTTTGCAGCTCCATGGATGGCAGTATACCAGGCTTCCCTGTCCTTCACTGTCTCCCAGAGTTTGCTCAAACTCCTACCCATTGAGTCTATGATGCCATCTAATGATCTCATCCTCTGTCACCCCCCTTCTCCTACTGCCCTCAATCTTTCCCAGCATCATGGTCTTTTCCAGTGAGTCAACTCTTTGCGTCTAATGGCCAAAGTATTGAAGCTTCAGCTTCAGCATCAGTCCTTCCAATGTTGAGCCAAACATGGGTTCATACTGATGTCTCCAACTCTAACCTATTACCACATGGATCATTCAAGCCTCATTCCCTTGCTTATTCATAACCTGCCACTTCACCAGTGTGAAACCTGGCATCTACCATCTACTTAATTGCCCAGCCCAAGTATACATGCATAGTGGTGTCAGAATTGTTAACCCAAACCTTCATGGAACAAAACTATCAACTGGAACCCAGTGCTTATGTAAAGTTCCTTTTGCCTTTAGCCTTTCAAACTCTGCTCATTTCCAAATTGAGTTAAGTCAACTCTTTAGACCTCCAAATTCATTTTCTTTTTGGCTGCACTGTGCTGTATGCAGAATCTTAGTTCCCTGACCAGGGATCAAACGTGTGCCCTCTGCAGTGGAAGCACAGAGTCCTAACAACTAGACCACCAGGGAAAACCTCTCTAAATCCATTCTTCATCCTGCACTGTGATGCTGGAGCTGTATTTTATCTTTCCCATCTGGCATGGTATTAAGCTTTGTTAATAGAGGGCATTAGAGGGACCCTGGTGGGATTTAGAAAGAGGAGGCACTTCTCTTCTTGGTTCTGTGTGGTCTTCCCTGCTTGGTCCTGTGACAGTATAGCAGCCACCAACAGATAGGACATCCAAGAACACTGACTTTTTGAGCAAGTTACGCCATCAGGGCTAGCTTCATGGGCATGTAATCAACGTAGTTACACAGGACTCCATTCTCTTAACTGGCTGCATTCTTGGTTTAATGCTCTGTGAACACCATCTTGAAGTTATTAATGATTTTATCTTTTAACTTATGCCTAGCAGGGAAGTCCAGTAGAACAACAGGGCACATGTGTATGCAAGGGAAATAACCAGCTAACAGTAAATATAGTGTTAGATCCACAGATGCAGCAGTCAGTATTCAGCCTGCACACCAAGCAATCAGCCTGGGTACCTGGTGCACCTAGGCATACTAGGGACAGGTCAGGGCTCTGATGATCGCAGGGGTGGCCTGGACTGGGGTGGCAGCAGCAGCAACAGAAGCAACCATGGTGGCAGCCACAGTCCTGGAAGAAAGGAGAGAAAGCTCTTGAGTTTAATGCTGGGACCTGTGGTGAGAGGCCAGCTTTCCCATTCATCCCTGCAGCCTGATGCTGTGACATCTGCACAAATACTAACTCTTCAGCCTGAGGGCTGAGAGAGGGACTACCTGTGCTGAGCCAGTAAACATTTCAGTAGGTTATTACAAAAGGAAAGTGTAATACTGTGAGTTATAATAAGAAATATATTATTGGTCTTCATCCCCATTTCACGCACAGAGCTCCTCAAACCCTTGGTATTTCCTAACTGCTGAGAGGTACTTTTGTTATATTAATGAGGTGACTTTTAGAAAGCATCTAAGGAGGTAGGTTGGGCTTCCCTGGTGGTTCAGACAGTATAGCATCTGCCTTCAATGCGGGAGACCGGGGTTCAATCCCTGGGTCGGGAAAATCCCCCGGAGAAGGAAATGGCAACCCACTCTAATACTCTTGCCTGGTAAATGCCATGGACAGAGGAGCCTGGTAGACTAAAGTCCATGGGGTCACAAAGAGTCAGACACAACTGAGCAACTTCACTTTCACTTTCAAGGAGGTAGGTTAATTGCCAGGAGAACCAATCATATGATTAGAAGGTTGAAACTTTCAGTCTCCTCTCCTGACCTCCATGGAAGGGAGAGGGGCTGGAAGTTTAACCAATGGCCGATGGCCAATGATGCCTATGTAATGAAGTCTCCATAAAACCCTAAAGGATGGGATTTAGAGAGCTTCTTGGTTGATGAACATCTGGAGATTTGGGTGTGGCTCTCATAGACAGGACATGGAAGCTCCTTGCCCTTTCCCCATACCCAGACCTACGCATCTCTTCTATCTGGCTGTTCCTGAGTTATATCCTTTTATAACAAACCAGTGATCTAGTAAGTAAAGGTTTTCTCTGAGTTCTGTGAGCTGCTCTATCAAATTAGCCAAAACCAAGGAGTGGGTTATTGGAATCTCTGATCAATGGGTCAGGTGATGATCTGGACTTGCAGTTGGCATCTGAAGTATGCGTGTGTGTGTGAAGGGGGAACAGTCTTGTAGAACTGATCCCTTAACCTGTGGAATCTGATTCTATCTGCAGGTAGATAGTGTCCAAAATGAGCTGAATTGTGGGATACCCAGCTGGTATCTGAGAATTGCTTGGATGTGTGGGGGAACTGCCCCCTACTACCACAATACACATTTTTATTAGAACCAGAGCTCTTTAGAAAGCATAAACAAGGACATTGCAATAAAGCATATCAGGGAATTACTAGAATTCTTCAAAGAGTGTAGAGTTTCTGGTTTTGAATTTGCTGCAAGATTGGAAAGCATAGGTCCATACACTAGAAATAGAAATTAAATTTAAAATTGTCCCATTTAATGAAAGAGCTGTAGTTTCATATGAACTTTCCAATGAACCAGTTGCTAACAAGAAAGGCAATTTAAAAACCTATGTATTCTTGTCAAAGAAGATGTAGCAATAGACTACATAACAGGCATTTTGAGTTATATACAAATCACAAAGTCACTTTAATTTCTTGTACAAGTTCCACGAATTACAGGAAATGTCAGAGGAAGCATTAAAATGTCATTGTATAAATTTATGTTTAAAATTAAACTCAGACTTAAACAAAAATGATTTGTATGAAGAGTTAAATTTTTTTAGAAAAGGATTTAGAATCATGCTCTAGATGTACTAAAGTCTTATTTTGAAATAATTTATCTGAAATTTGTCCCAATGTTGTCACAATCTGTAATATACTCATAACAATTCCAGTAATGGTTTTATCAGCAGAAAGAACCTTCTCAAAATTAAAAATTATTGTTGATCTTACATTTTCCAAGAGCAAACCAACATTGCTTTCGATTATATCATTGAAAATGAGGCTGCTAAGTTTTGATGAATTTGTAGAAAAATGAGCCAGAAAAATCAGATGATTCAATCAAGATATCACATTAATAAAATATTATTATTTATTGTGTTGCATAAAATGTGATATTCAAAATATTAATAAACTCCTTGTAACTTTTCTTCAGCACTTGCTAATACCATTGGGTCTCTCAAGTCCTAAGGCCCCAGTAGCTCTGCTGTTTGCACTGCACTGTGGACCTGCCGCAAAGCCCTTTCCTTCTTTGGGTACTTGAGGCTGGCAGCCTTTTTGATGAGTCAATGTGGGAGACAGACCCTAGGATGCTCCCTGTAGTGTGGGCAGGACCTGTGATGTGCTTGTAACTGATAGATTATGGCAAATGTGATAAGGTGTCATTTCTTATCATCCATCCTTGATATTCTTTATGATACAAATTGAGTAGTATTCTTTTTAGCCACCTAATGATTTTGCCCCATGAGCATGCTGTGTTCCATAGAAAGAGGTGCAGCTTTGTGAATTGGGGCTCTCTCCAGATGCAGGAGACCCGAAAATAGGTTATCTGCTATTAAAGGCTATCTGCTAAAAGCACACCCACCAGCTGGGGCAAAAATTCTTCATTGAAGGGGCACTTGGGCAATGTATCACAGAATCTGTCCATCACAGTAATTAATTAAAATTTTCCTTTTCCTTTATAAGTAAAAATCAGATACACTATGAAAAAAATATGTGCAGCTCTTACCTGACATCTTGAAAAATGTTGGGCATCTGGGAAAACAGGCCGTTATCCCAAAAAGTGGTAGAACTAAGGTCAGCCTTGTTTAGAGGGAAATCCAGTAGTCTCATCTATGTTTTGAATTGCCTAGAGAAGATTTGTGCCTTAAAATGTGTACCCCAACTACAGTCCTAATTTCTTCCCATTGCCCACTCTTCTCACACTCCATGAAAAAAAGATATTTGGGCAATGTAACATTGTTAATCATCTATACCCCAATACAAAATTGCTGTTCAATCGCTCAGTTGTGTCCAACTCTTTGTGACCCATGGACTGCAGCCCACCAGGCTTTCTTGTCCTTCACCATATCCTGGAGCTTGCCAAAGCTTATGTCCATCAAGTCAGTGACACCATCCAAACATCTCATCCTTTGCCATCCCCTTCTCCTCCTGCCTTCAATCTTTCCCAGCATCAGGGTCTTTTCCAGTGAGTTTCCTCTTCACATCAGGTGGCCAAAGTATTGGAGCTTCAGCTTCAGCATCAGTCCTTTCAGTGAATATTCAGGGTTGATTTCCTTTAGGATTGACTGGTTTGATCTCCTTGCTGTCCAAGGGATTCTTAAGAGTCTTTACCAGCATCACAGTTCAAAAACATCAAATTTTCGGTGTTCAGCCTTCTTTATGGTCCAACTCTCACATCCATACATGACTACTGGAAAGCCCAAAGCTTTGACTGTAATGAACCTTTGTTGGCAAAGTGATGTCTCTGCTTTTTAATATGCTGTCTAGGTTGGTCACTGGCTTCCCTGTTAGCTCAGTTGGTAAGTAATCTGCCTGCAAAGCAGAAGACCCCAGTTCAATTCCTGGGTGGGAAAGATCCGCTGGAGAAGGGATAGGCTACCCACTCCAGTATTCTTGGGCTTCCCTTGTGGCTCAGCTGGTAAACAATCTGCCTGCAATTCAGGAGACCTGGGGTCGATCCCTGGGTTGGGAAGATCCCCTGGAGAAGGGAAAGGCTACCCACTCCAGTATTCTGGCCTGGAGAATTCCATGGATATTTCACTTTCATTTTCAGGTTGGTCACAGCTTTTCTTTCAAGGATTAGTATGAAAAAGCAATACAAAATAAAAAGTTGTTTAAGGAAAACTTAACACATGTAGTAATAAAATGTAAGAAGTTCCCACTCATCCAAATCCATGTGCTAAAGTTCATTCAGGAAAGGAAGCCTAAGATGAAAATTAACAGCTAAATTAAGATTCTTCAAATCTGTTTTAAAAGTATCCTCTAGATCAATCCAAAGGGATAAGACAATTAAGGTGGCTCCCAACCCCAGGTGGAGAGTTGGGATTTGTTCCCTGAGCCCATTGCAGCCAGATGATGGCATGCAGACTGTGGACTCTGAGCTGCCCCTCCTGCATGCATGGTCACATCCACAGTTACTGTAGCACCAGTCAACCACAGATCATTTCATACCAAATAGCCTACAATTGAGGCGATCTTTGAAGATATGGGCACTGCATGTACATCTTCAGAGGAAATGGGGAGACACTGGGAAGGAAAGATTTTACTCTAGCTCACTTCTATAGCTAATCTTTGCCCCAGTTCCCATGAGCTCTTGGTTTTGTGTGTCTGTTCTAGTTTGAGGAAAACTTTTGGTTTTGATTAACAAGTTAGGTCTCAATAATGGGGAGTTGAAGGGGGGTGGATAGAGATTTAGGAGTCTGGCAGTGTTTTGAATTCCAAGCTATCTGTCTAAAATGCTCTGATTCAGAGAAGTTACTCAGCCTCTGACTTTAGATAGAGAGGGAGTTACCCCAGAAATTTGATTCCCCCTTTATCCCTTCCCCCAGGGTGGGGAGCTATAACAACCACCTGTCAACATGAGGAGTCAGCCAGGACCGCAGGACAGATGGGTCAACACAAGCAGACTGAGGTGAGCACGGTGCATGAGGAAGCTTTTCCCATTTTCCATTTCTTCCTTTTATAAATTTTAACCTCTTAACATTTAAACTTTTCCCATGATTCTTATTCCTGAGGCTAGCTCTTTTCTTGTTATTATAGTTTACTCATAGATATGATAAATGAATATAGTAAATGACTGCTGAAGGTCGACCAGATGGCTTGAGGACTTCATTTACTCTCTCTTTGGGAAAACAATTGAAAGAAATCCCCACTATTCATTCTCCTGCAAGCAGGGGTGTGTCGTGATTGCTTCTGAAAATGAAAAGATAAACACTCTTATTGTATGCCTGGAAGCTCAGGGGATCCTGGAGACACTCTCCGCTCTACCATTTTATTCAAGAACATAAGGAATTAATTGTACACCTTGCCGAGGGAAAAGGGCATATTGTATATTCCAAATATCAAGATCTTTCTTTTAGGATTAGAATACATAGTTGACACAGAGAAAATGCTTTCAAGATGTTGTGGGGAAAAAAAAACCCCTCAAGGCTGGAGTTTTTAGAACTCGATTTTATTTGGCACCTGCATAGTTTCATATCTCTGTGGGATATGACTATTGTTTCTCAGAGACCGTAATCCAGACATCCATAATCAAACATGAATTCTCCCAAAAGATACAGAAAGAAAGCACAGTAGAAGATATAAGAACGCTTCTCGGGAGTTTCTAAATATTTCCTGTTATGAGAGCTTGAGAGACCAGGTTCCCTTCGGGGAGTTCCAGGTTTCTGAGTCTGGAAGGTAGGCACATGCTTTGCAGTTTATCCACACTGGATCTCAGCATGAACCACACACATGGATGGGCCTTCTTTGCCTGTGTAGAGGATTTAAGACAACCAGCAGGGAAGGAAAAAACAGGGGAATGGACAGGACATTTACAGTCACATCAGGGCTCTGATCCCATCTCTTAGCTTTGTGCTTTTGCTATGCCTCAGTTTCTCCATTTGAAAAATGGGATTGGCAATATTTTACTTGCCAATCTATGTCTATGACAATAATTAAATGAGAAAAATAGATAATAAACTCCTTGCACAAAAGAGACATTTAATAAATGCATGTGTGCTTAGTTCCATGAGGGAGAGACTCTGGATACCCAGCACTTTTCAGAGCCAGGTATGTAGCAGATGCTCAAGAATATTTGTGGAATAAATGAACCATGTTAATAACTTTGAATTTTCCATCATTGTCACCTATAAATTAGACAAAATGTTTCACCACCTATGAAGGGAAGACCACACTGCTTTATCAGGAGAAACCATTGCAGGGCCTCACTTTCTAGATTCACATACTCTAATATCCTGCTGGTAGGGATGTACATTAACACAACTACCTTAGAGAACAATTTGGAAAAGAAGTTTAATAAAGTTATACTTGCACAGCTCTTGAGACCAGCAGTCAACCATGTAGGTATATACCCTAAGAATATATCTTTGTATACAAGGCTACATATGCCAAAATATGGCTGTTTGTAATAGTAAACAATGGAAAACAACCGAAATGCTGAACAGCCAGAGAATCAATACAAATATTCTGTATATTCTTAAGATGATATTTCATAACAAAGAAAATTAATAAAATAAAACAACAGATATCAGCATATATGACTCTCACACATATAATTTTTAGCATAAAATTTCACTTGCCAACGAATACACATAGACTTGACTACATTTACACACATCAAGTTTAAAAAATGCATAACAGTACCATATATTGCTTAGGGGCAAAAAATGTATATAATTAAAGTATAAAGACTATCAAAGAATAATAAATACTATATTCAGAATAGCATTCCCTCTGAGGTGGGGAAAGGGGATTGAAACCAGAGAATTTGATACAAAGGAATCACATATAGAGAAGTATTGGTAATTTTTGGTGTTTCATAAAAGGAGGTAGGCACAAAGGTGTTAGATGTATAATCTATTCATATATCCTAAAAAATGAAAATTTATATTTAAAAGGATCTTATCATGTAAGAGCTGAAGAAGTCCTAGGGCACTAGTCCTACCTCTCCATTCTAAAGACAAGAAACTTCAAACCTTGGAAAGTGAAGTGATGTGCTTAAGGGTTCAAAATCAGATGGTAGCAGGGCTGGGATGACAATCTAGATTTCCAGGTCCCAGGACAAAGGTTTTACACTGTTCTTTTTTTTTTATTGAAGTATGCAAAGTAATTCAATTATGCATATATATTATATATAGGTGCATAAAAAATATATATGAATGTATATGCTGAGCTGAGCTTAGTCACTCAGTCATGTCTGACTCTTTGTGATCCCATGGACAGTAGCCCGCCAGGCTCCTCTGTCCATGGGGATTCTCCAGGCAAGAATCCTGGAGTGAGTTGCCATGCCCTCCTCCAGGGGATTTTCCCAACCCACGGATTGAACCCAGGTCTCCCATATTGCAGGTGAATTCTTTACCATATGGGTCACCAGGGAAGCCCAAGAATCCTGGAGTGGGTAGCCTATCCCTTCTCCAAGGGATCTTCCCGTCCCAGGAATTGAACTGGGGTCTCCTGAATTGCCTATTATAAAGTTTTTCAGGTTCTTTTCCTTTATAGGTTATTATAAAATATTGGGTATGTTCCTTGTGCTGTGCAGTAGGTCCTTACCTGTTTTATATGTAGTAGTTGTGTGTGCCAAGTTTCTTCAATTGTGTCCAACTCTTTACAACCCTATGGACTATAGGCTCCCAGGCTCCTCTGTGGGATTCTCCAGGCAAGAATACTGGAGTGGGTTGCCATGGTCTTCTCCGGGTTATAAAGTAGTTATACTGCTCTTTTTAACTACATTTGGTCTTATTTCTTTTTCCTTCCTGGAGGCAGGAAACAGCATACATATGAGCAGGGATGTCATCAGAAACTTCAGATGTGTCACAGGTGAGTCACACAAAGGAGTCACAGAGAAAGGGCTTCTGAGTCCAGGCAGACAGGATATTCTTGAAGAGATGTTTACCAGTTTCTCACAGGCTTTCGTTTCCTGTCTTAGAAAAATCACAAGGCATTCATAGGAAAGGTCAGCTGAGCTTGCTCACATTTTCACTCTGGTCCCCAGAAAACTAGGACCAGAGGTGGCAAATCTACCACTCACTATCAAGACAACCAGACTCCTAGGAATTTCAAAGATTTGCATCCTTGGAATTCTCAAGGTAGGAGACCATAGTTAAAGATTTCAGAGCTCCATGGAGATAACAGCATAGTGGCAACAAGTTTATGAATGGACAGATGAAGCCTCCCTGGATATTACTTCATGTATATAAAACAAGACAACATGGCCCCAGAAAGGATGCTCACATTAATGCCATGCTTCATGTTGTGCATCAGTACTCATGTATCCCCTGCAATGAATTCCCACTCTTCACTCTTACATTCTCCTGCCCATTAAGATTCAGAGCAGATCCAGAAAGTTCAGTTTGCTTTGTTATTGATAGTCAATTCAAAGGGCTGTCAGGGTATATTCTTCCTTCCTATGTTCTAATGTCTTTCTAATTTTTTAAACCAATGTTTTTAATGCACATCTTTCTGTCTCATGTGTACCCCAGAGAAACAGAGTAACCTGACTCCTTGATGGAGAAAGTTGAGGGTTTCCATATTGAACCAACCCTCCTCTGTACCTTGGGGACTTTCTCTATCTGCTCCCCTAATCCATGAGTGATGTACCTGTCACTCTGTTATGGCCATGACCTGACACTACCTCAGAACAAGGCACCGTCTCCCACCTGGATCCACACTCCTACGTCCACCCCCAACCAATGAGCATTCAGCCCAAGGCCAAAGCTCAGCTGACCTTACCTCTCCTCACACTCTTATTAACAAATCCATACATTGCTTTGACCTGGTCTCCCTCTTCATCTCTTTCTCATTTCTTTGTCTATGGATATTCCCAAGTAGATTGATACTTATGCTAGAGTTTCCTCAGAAAACTTCTTTGGAAGAGGTTGATTTCTATCAGAATTCTGCTCAAGAAAATTTCATGGGAAAAAAAAGAAAAAAAAATTTCATGGGTAGAGTGCAGTTATTAGGTCTGCTTGTCAAAC
This sequence comes from Odocoileus virginianus, assembly GCF_023699985.2. Taxonomy (NCBI): domain Eukaryota; kingdom Metazoa; phylum Chordata; class Mammalia; order Artiodactyla; family Cervidae; genus Odocoileus; species Odocoileus virginianus. The sequence continues at coordinate 32,414,607 of NC_069704.1, read as the reverse complement.
CACAAATATTCCTCCAAGCTGCAAAATTCACTATGCCTTCACCTCCAAGGACCACAAGGCCTGGATCTGAGGAAGCTGTAGAGAGGCAGTGCTCAAGTTTGTTTTTAACCTTAGGTAAAATTAATATCTCCCTATTCTCCTTACTCTTTTATTTAGGCCAGGAAGTAAAAATGAAAAGTAAAAGTGGTAATTGCTCAGTCATGTCCGACTCTGTGAATCCATGGACTATAGCCTGCCAGGCTCCCCTGTTCATGGAATTCTCTAGGTGAGAATACTGGAGTGGGTAGCCATTCCCTTCTCCAGGGGATCTTCCAAGCCCAGGGATCAAACCTGGGTCTTCTGCATTGCATGCAGATTCTTTACCATCTGAGCCACCAAGGAAGCTCAGGGAAGCTAAACCCCTGTTTAGGCCAGGGCCCCATGCCAGTTGTCCCATATTTCTATGCCAGGGTAAGTTTATGTGTCTTGTTTTCCTTTACTGTTTTGTATAGATCCTTCAGGAGAAGAGCCTGTGTGATATAAGGGAAAATGAGGCAGAATCTCTGAGTAGCTCAAGGGAGGCTCACTAGACTCTACAGGGAGGAGGCCAGGATGGGGAAGGCAGGGTCTCTTGTACCATAGACAGGACTTATGATCCAGCAAGATCCAAAGTGCTCCAAGAAAGAAAAGCTAGCTGAGTGAAAAGCAGCTAGCTTTTCTTTTGACCATTGCAGATGCACAAAACTTACCCTCATGGCGGAGTAAGGCTAGGCTGCCTGAGTGCAAGGCTGAGATGGTGGACCAGAGGCTGTTTGAATGGTGTTCCTAGTCTACTTGAAGTCTTACCTGATGTTATACCAAGAAGAAGTCTAAAAAGGAATGAAAGGAGATGCTTGTTATACAACTCCGATCTTAGGTCTTATTCTCAGACTTCATTTCTTTTTTGTGTGTGATAAATTAATACTTTTGGTAAATTCTTAAAAGTTTTGTGAAGAGCATAATTGCATTATCATCACATTGAAACTATTTCTTTAGTAAAACATGTAAAATATACTGGTTTTTACAACCTTGTTTATTTATGCACTTAAAATATACCTCAAAAATGCATAGTTTATGTGTGTTAGGTATACTTAAGTTTTTTGAAGTATATCTGTATTTTAAACATATGTCTTGGCAAGCGATGCTCTGGTTTATTTCTTGCTGCAAAGGTCACTGAATGTGCAGAGGCAGACGTAAAGGTAAGTTGATATTTTGGATTTTTCCTTTTAACTCTGAATTTTTCTTCAGAGAGGTTGAAATACAGGACCACAAAAATGAGACAGTAGGATGATTCTTTGGTCTTCTGAGCATAATCACATTTACTTCACTTGTTTTTCATTGAAAAATAAGCTACCACATGAATCTCATAAGTTAGCCTGGGCCTTGCTGACAGAAGACATAGAGCCTGAGGGAAATGGTCTTCCGCAAATAAAAAAAAAGAAATAAGAACCAAACAGCAACATTGGGTAAAAATTAGAAAAATCAAGATAGAAGAGACACCAGATTTCTTTTTTAAGTATTTGGGGCTTTGAACCTCATGTTTGGAGCAGAGCTGGTGACAGATTCTTTTCTTGCTGTTACAAGTTGGTAACTGGAAATTCTACTCAGATGAAACCACAAATACATTCCCAGACAATACGCTAAGCAGAGATTCCCCATGTCACCAAAGGGCATGTCACCATGTAGGCCAATGGGTGAAGTCCAAGAAAGCAGGCCTTGATGAAGATTCCTTGATCACATTGGGCAGTAGTAGGTAATGACAATTTCCACCCAAACCCCGTGTTGTGTGGGCCCACCTGGAAGCACACTTCCTGTCACCATCTCAGTGAAGCATTCCTGACCCTCAGCTTGTCCTGGTGCAGGGCGATTAGCTCTCTTTTAAATTTCTTTTCTTTTTTATAAAAATTTATTTATTTATTTATTTATTTATTTTTCTTTACAACATTGTATTGGTCTTGCCATACATTGACTTGAATCCACCATTGGTGTACATGTGTTCCCCATCCTGAACCCCTCCCACCTCCCTCCCCATCCCATCCCTCTGGGTCATCCCAGTGCACCAGCCCCAAGCACTCTGTATCACACATCGAACCTGGACTGGCAATTCATTTCACATATGATAATTTACAAGTTTCAATGCCATTCTCCCATATCATACCACCCTTGCCCTCTCCCACAGAGTTCAAAAGACTGTTCAATACATCTATGTCTCTTTCGCTGTCTCCCATACAGGGTTATCGTTACCACCTTTCTAAATTCCATATGTATGCATTAGTATACTGTATTGGTGTTTTTTTTTTTTTTTTCTGGCTTACTTCACTTTGTATAATAGGCTCCAGTTTCATACATCTCATTAGAACTGATTCAAATGTATTCTTTTTAATGGCTGAGTAATAGTCCATTGTGTATATGTACCACAGCTTTCTTATCCATTCATCTGCTGATGGGCATCTAGGTTGCTTCCGTGTCCTGGCTATTATAAACAGTGCTTGTCTCTTTCAATTCTGGTTTCCTCAGTGTGTATGCCCAGCAGTGGGATTGCTGGGTCATATGGCAGTTCTATTTCCAGTTTTTTAAGGAATCTCCACACTGTTCTCCATACTGGCTGTACTAGTTTGCATTCCCACCAACAGTGTAAGAGGGATCCCTTTTCTCCACACCCTCTCCAGAATTTATTGCCTGTAGACTTTTGGATAGTAGCCATTCTGACCAGCATGAAATGGTACCTCATTGTGGTTTTGATTTGCATTTCTCTGATAATGAGTGATGTTGAGCATCTTCCCATGTGTTTGTTAGCCATCTGTGTGTCTTCTTTGTAGAAATAAAACAAAAGACCTCTATATAAAAAACTATAAAACACTGGTGAAAGAAATCAAAGAGGACACAAATAGATGGAGAAACATACTGTGTTCATGGTTCAGAAGAATCAATATAGTGAAAATGAGTATACTATCCAAAGCAATCTATAGAGTCAATGCAATCCCTATCAAGCTACCAACGGTATTTTTCAGACAACTAGAACAAATAATTTCACAATTTGTATGGAAATACAAAAAAAAAAGCTCAAATAGACAAAGAAATCTTGAGAAAGAAGGATGGAACTGGAGGAATCAACTTGCCTGACTTCAGTCTCTACTACAAAGCCACAGTCATCAAGACAGTGTGGTACTGGCACAAAGACAGAAATATAGATCAGTGGAACAAAATAGAAAGCTCAGGGATAAATCCACGCACCTATGGACACCCTATCTTTGAAAAAGCAGGCAAGAATATACAATGGAGAAAAGACAATCTCTTTAACAATGGAGAAAAGACAATCTCTTTAACAAGTGGTGCTGAGAAAACCACTTCTAAAAGAATGAAACTAGAACACTTTCTAACAACATACACAAAAATAAACTCAAAATGGATTAAAGATCTAAATGTAAGACCAGAAACTATTAAACTCCTAGAGGAAAACATAAGCAAAACACTCTTCGACATAAACCACAGCAGGATCCTCTATGACCCACCTCCCAGAATATTGGAAATAAAAGCAGAAATAAACAAATGGGACCTAATTAAAATTAAAAGCATCTTCACAACAAAGGAAACTATAAGCAAGTTGGAAAGACAGCCTTCAGAATGGGAGAAAATAATAACAAATGAAGCAACGGACAAAGAATTAATCTCAAAAATATACAAGCAACTCCTGCAGCTCAATTCCAGAAAAATAAAAGACCCAATCAAAAAGTGGGCCAAAGAACTAAATTTCTTTTTTAAGAATTTACTTATTTATTTATTTTTAGCTGCACTGGGTCTTCTTTGCCACTTGTGAGCTTTCTCTAGTTGCAGTGAGTAAGAGCTACTCTCTACTTTGGGTGCACAGGCCTTAGAGTGCAGGCTCAGTAGTTGTGGCACACGGGTTTATTACCCTGTGGTATGTGAGATCCTCCCAGACCAGGAACTGAACTCATGTCCCCTGCACTGGCAGGTGGATTTTTAACCACTCTACCACCAGGGAAATCCTGATTGGCTATTTGTGCAATTTCTTTTTTCTTTTTTCAGAAGGGAGCCCAAGAATGAATCAGACTAATGATGAGACAAACAGTATTTTTCTAGCTCAGTTGCCACCTCAAATTCCTGACAAATACTTCTGGAAATTTCCCAGAACGGACCTCACAGATGCTCTGTGGACCAGCTAGCTCTTCTGGCTGCAGGTTAGCCTAGGTTTCCTGCCCCTAAGATGCACCAAAGGCTGCAATATCCACCTGCTGATGCCTGTGCCAAAGATACTGATGTCTGAGTTGCTTTTCTGACCACATTTCTGCTGATCGCCTCCCAGGGGCTGTTCTTGCCAGCCTTTGCTCTCATAAGTCATCCCAACCCTGTGTGTTTATGATTTCAAAGCCACTGTCCCTATTTCCTTTTATTACTGAAACTTCTGGTGTCAGTGTCAAGGGGCCTAAAATATTAGAATCTTACTGAGATTCTGTTAAAATGACTCTCGAATTCTTGGCTTGCTTGTCACTGCCTACTCCAGTTGGCCTGCAGAACATATGGGGTGATAGAAGTGTGCTGTAATCACTCCACCTCTCTAGCCCATGCTGCAAAATTGTGTGCCTCAAAAGTCTTCCCAGAAGACTCCTCGGGGCCTCTTGGATGCTGAACCAGAACATCCCTGTCACCACCATCCACACTGCAGGTGGTTCATAGTGCCCAGTGGGCATGAGGATCACCCTAAGTATGTTGTCCTGAGGTGGGACCCAGGCCTTTGGGGTTTTCAGTTCACCAGTGATTTTCACCCACCCGAGGGTTCTTAGTACTGTTTTGCACTTAAACATAGAGACACATACAACTTTGAAGAAGATCCAAGCAGTTTATTTTTTACTCTTAGAACATTTTTACACTTATCAAGATTTTGAAGGTAACAATGTTCATTGTAGCCATTTGAGCATAAAGATGTGCATAACAAGTGGCACAGTGGTAAAGAATCCGCCTGCAAGGCAGGAGCCACAAGAGACAGAGGTTCAATCCCTGGGTTGGCAAGATCCCCTGAAGTAGGAAATGTCAACCCACTCTAGTATTCTTGCCTGGGAAATCCCATGGACAGAGGAGCCTGGCGGGCTAAAGTTCATGAGGTTGCAAAGAGTTGGACACAACTGAGCAAATGAGCATGCATGCATGCAACAACAAAGTACAAATAATACCTATGCTAAACCCATTCCACTCCCCCCACCCCAGGTACTAGTGTTAATAAAGTAGTATTTTAAACTTTACTTTGTATTCATGAGAAGGATATGCCCATAGATATATGAGTTGTTGGCTAATTCACTTACAAACCTGTCTTTCTTGCATTGCCTTGAACGTAACCCATCTCCTTTTCGATTAGAGGCATACCTTCACCTTGGGGAGAATTATGTTTCTAGCGAGAGGAAGTATAAGAGCTGGGTCAGTGTTCTCCTTCTGATACATGAAAATAAGATCTCTGACCTGGCAGAAAGACAATAGCCTGGCAAGAGAGGAAAGCTTTTCTAAATTTTTAAGCAAGGAATGCTGGACAGTCTCTTATTGACTCAGCATCACCACTTTACTCTTCTGAGTTTTTCTCTGAGCTACAGCAGGGACTCAGAGAGTACACTCTCCAGCGTCCTTTTTTATACATGGTTCTGGGTCTGAGTTTGCAGGAAGAGGGAAATTTGTATGTTGGCCTCCAAGCCGAAGGGAGAGACTTAAACACCTACAGGCTGGCACAGGTCTGGGAGTAGGCAGGGAGGCCACCAAGGTCAAGGCCTCAGTGGTAACAATGTAGTTCAGGGTCACAGAACAAGAGGAACCAATTACATTCATGCATTTATTCTAGAAGTGATTCTCCTGCACCAACTGTGTGCCTGACACGACTCTTTGAAGGTGCCAGGAAGGCAGCAATGAGCAGAACAGAGCTAAATCCTGGTCCTTGTGGAGGTCACTGGGAGCAGGGACTTAAGCAGAGAGGAAGCTTGTGTATAGTAATAAGTGGGACAGAGCTTCTCCCCCAGAGCACAGTGGAGAATAGCAGCTGGATGGGCTACCCTGGCCCCTGTCCCTTCATTAGCCACAATCCCTAGCAATAACTTCACCAGATGCCGTCTTGGAAAGAGGATGGAGAGGAGTGTTAGACTCTAGATACCCACAAAGACCCGTGCTAACCTAGGGCAGGGATGCTTGATACACAAGAAGGGAAGGGGGTGCCAAAAATGCAATGATTAGCAAGCTTAAGTTTTCCACTCTCTAGACATTTAGACATTCCAGAAGAAGATTTAGTTACTACAGAAAATAAGTACACACACAGCCTAGAATATCCTGCTTCCCAGGTGGCTCTCATGGTAAAGAACTTGCCTGTCAGTTGCAAGAGAAGTTAGAGATGCAGGTTCAATCCCTGGGCCGAGAAGATCCCCTAGAGGAGGAAATGGCAACCCACTCCACTATTCCTGCCTGGAGAATCCCATTGGCAGAGAAGCCTGGCAGGACACAGCCTATGGGGTCCCAAAGAATCAGACACATTGGAAGCAACTCAGCACCCACATCAGTAACAGTATTTCAAAGTTCACCATTATTTCACATGCAGACTTATTTCTGGTTTTACTTTTTAAAAATGGGATCCTACCTGTAAACTTCACCATCTAAATTGTCATTCACTCATCTCCATGTCCTCATAGAGAAACTGCCCAGCAAATGGTACATCTCGCTTTCATCATTTGAGCAGGCGGGTGCAAAGGAAATCTGACATCACTTGTAGGAGGGGTTCCAGGATCCTTTAAAATGAACAAAGAGGCTTACAAAAGGAAGAACTCACTCAAAATTTTGGTAACTATTGAATGGGGGCCTACAAATTAAGTGACTGTGCAGGGCAATTGCATGGTGAGCTCATTGAGTTTCTAGGTGGGCACAATTCAGAACAGTGTCAGAAAGGATGGTAAGAACGCCTTGGCTTAAGGTTGGTTATGCTGAAACAAATTTGGGTTGATTATTAGGGGAGATGTCTCAGAGGGTCACTGCAAAAAAAGTAGTAACAATCTGAATTATAGGGTATTTTAAAGGAATGAAGTTTTGTTACATTCAAGTTGGGCAATTCACTGTGTGTCTGGCTGTTTATGACCCTGTGGTCTGTCCATGAAATTCTCTAGGTAAGACTGCTGGATTCGGTAGTCATTCTCTTCTCCAGGGGATCATCCCACCCTGGGGATTGAACCTGGGTCTCCCGCATTGTAGGCAGGTTCTTTACCATCTAAGCCACTGGGGAAGTCCCGAGCAGGGAGTGGGTTGATCTAGAGGCTGACCTTCTGACAGAAGTGGCCTCAGATGCTCACCTCTAGCTGTTGGGTTTTTAGGTGAGGCAATTCACTAAATATAAAATATCTACAAGAAGACTTGATGATACTGCTTATACAGATAGTGAGTGAATAAACACATCAGTGAGGGAGACTAGTATGAACAAAATATACCACTCATGGTATAAAAAATTAATGGGAGTTTTAAGGGCATAATACATTAAAGAATATAAAATTGCATAGCAAAAAGTTATTCCATTTGCAAGCCTCTTCATATATTCTGATTCCCCAAAGGAGAAACACTTAATGCAGGACTATGATTTAATCAACACTTTTTAACCCTTGCCAGTCTCCTTTAAAAACAGAGAGAAAATAAGTCTTTGACTAGGAGCCTTTATCAGGCCATATCTAAACAGAAGTTGATAATTTGTGCTATTTCCTTTGAATTAAGGTTCACTGAAAGATTCTATTTATGGACTTAATCTTGTTTTCCATCTATCTGATTAGATGAAGTGGTTTCAAAATATACTTATTTGTGTAAAAATGAGAGATAAATTAGTAATTGGGAATTAACATATACACAACAATATATATAATATATATAAAATAGATAAACAATAAGGATCTACTATATGGCACAGGGAACTATATCCACTATCTTGTAATAGCCTGTAATGGAAAAGGATTGAAAAAATATCTATCTATCTATCTATCTATCTATATATGTATGTATTTGAATCCCTTTTTGTACACCTGAAACTAACATCTTGTAACTATATTTCAATTAAAAATGTTTAAAATTTTTAAAATGAGAAAGTAAATATAAAGAAAAGTATTAATGAAACTGTGTATGTAGTTCAAGTTATGGCAATATTTGAGCATTTTATTTGAACAAATATTTGAGAAGAACTCATTAACATATAAATGATGCATTTGCCATGATTCATCAAACATTTGTTCTTTAAAGCAGATCAGACATGTCCCTGGTTGGCACTACTAGTTGCTTAGCACATTTTTTCTTTATAGATCCCCTCTCCCCCACAAAAAAATTTATCTCTGTTTTTCTCCAATACAAGGGCTTTATGGGACTTTCCTAATTACTTAAGCCAAATTTAATAAAGTTTTATTTTAAAATAAACCTGAGGTGGAGTATTAGTCCCCAAAAGGACAACATTGCCCCCAAGAAATTAGGCAGTTGTTTTATGACAAGCAAATTTAGATGAGGGGACTTGTTTGGAAAGCTTGTGGTATCCTTGACTATCTAGTGCAATTGATGGAGAATAAATATAATCATATTTACATGCCAATCCTCTAGTCAATTCTCTTTCACTCTGGTTCTTTCTGCCATTGTTAAATATGAATGGAAGGAGACAAACAAACAAACAAAAGCTGCAGGGACCTCTACTCAATACTCTGTAATAACCTATATGGGAAAATAATCTAAAAAAGAATGAATATATGAATGTGTATAACTGATTCACTTTGCTGTTTAGCAGAAACTAACACAGCATTTTAAATCAGCTATATTCCAAAAAATTAAAAAAAAAAAAAAACCTTAGAAGCTAAAAAATATGAGAAAGGAAAAAGAGTTGCTTAATGTGACAGTGGTATGAAGAGAGGTTGGGAAGTAGGTTGATGGGCTGAAATGAATGGAGAAGGAAAAAATAAAAATGGGTAGTGTCTTGGTGGAGAAAGGGTGTTACAGATAACCTATTCCAGGAGAATGCAAAATACATATCCTTTGGAAATTAATTGACAGATGTGAGTTCCACGGTTGGCTTCACAGCTTAGCAGCTGCAAGCCTGAATTTCTCCTTGCATGTAATGGAGTAATTTATCTGGAGAAAAGACAGGAATAGGGAAGGTAGGGGACCATGATAGGGAATGGCTCTAGATGGTTGACTGAGACAGTATTCCCCTCTCTAAGAGAATTTGGAAGTCATAATTTTTGGTAAAAATAGTTAGAGTCTATAGCAATTATTTTCATGGAGATCCATCAAATTATATCTGTTGTTCAGTCTCCAAGTCTTGTCCGACTCTTTGCTACCCCATGGACTACAGCATGCCAGTCCTTCCTGTGTCCCTGCCCTTCACTATCTCCTGGAGTTTGCTCAGACTCATGTCCATTGAGTCAGTGATCACATCCTCAGTTGCCCCTTGCTCTTCCTGCCCTCAATCTTTCCCAGCATCAGTCCTTTCCAGTGAGTCAGCCCTTCGCATCAGGTGTCCAAAGTATTGGTGCTTCAGCTTTAGCATCAGTCCTTCCAATGAAAATATTCAGGGTTGATTTCCTTTAGTATCGACTGGTCTTTTGTCAGACAAATATTGTCAGAGCACAGCTAGAGATTAACATAATCATTTTTTCATGAAAAAAATACAGGTGATATTTTTCAAGGGTCTGTCAAATATTAAATTGAAGCTTAAAATCATGCCCATCTTTGCCCATGAAGATTCAGGTTTCTCTTGAAGTTTAAAGAATGTAGGCCTCTTTCCATGCATCCTGTTGACTTTAGAGTGGCAGGGTTCAGGCACTGCTCTCAGTCAGCTGCACAAAGAGGAGAAGATGTTGGCCAAATTGCCCATCCTAGAGCCATGAGTCGTATTTTCAATATAAAATGTGTTCTCCTACAAGTGATTAGCTCTAATCACCCTTAATTTCTTTCAGATCCTGGGCCTTTGGATCTAAGATAATTTGCAAGTCTGTCAAAAGGGCTGGCTTTGTGCTGAAAATCTGGCCCCATCATGTTAGGAAATGCAATCTAAACAATGTTATCTTTGTTAAGTGGGGACAGTCCTGAGTCTGACAGCCAGTGATGGAGAGTACGTAGGAGGGGAGGAGAGCAGGGTAGTGACGGGTCTTGGTGGAGTATACAGCAGGGTTTGCTTGGGGTCAGTACACATGTGGCAGACAGCAGGTTTGATGGAGGCAGTGTGGAGAAGTGAGCAGATGGAGCCCAGACTTGGCAGAATGGGGATCCCACACTCATTTTTGACATGTAAGTTAGAGAGGGCTGGAGATTTAAGATGAAGCCAGTGTGTCTAATGCGATAACTAATCAAATAAATCAGACAGACCTCTCCGTCCAAAGCAAGAATTGGCTGAGTTAACCTTTTCTGACTGCCTAAAGTATAGGAGACAGGCCCTCGGTCATGGACAACCTTGCTTTATTTCCTTGAAACTCCAAAAGCAGCTCATCACAGTGTACTAAGGAACCAGAAATTCCAGCTTTTTTTTGGGAACCAGAAATTCCAGCTGTTTTGGGGGCAGGGGGTACCAGAAATTCCAGCTTTCAACATCAAGAATATCCTTAAGACCCTTAAAGCTTACAATCTTCTTAGGTACAAATTTCAGAGACTCTTAGGATAGAATACATTTTCAGTTCACTAATTTAGTGAGAACAACATATGAGAAAGCATGCTGTAACTGGCAAATTCTGTGCAACTGAAGAGCAGACTCATTAATGAATGATCCAGCCCTGGGTTGTTGAGTGGTGTTCCAAGCAGCCCAGCAGGGCATGTCTTGAGAAAGGAGCAGGGAAGTCAGGGGTCTACTCAGATGCTGAAGGCCAAATGCTTATGCCTGACCCAGCCAGAGAACCCTCATTTTCTTTTTACCAGTGTCCATATTGGGATCCGAAACCTGCTTCTTTTTAAATTAGGGTCACTTCTGAGGTTATATCCACCTTAAGAATCATTTACATGGCTCAGTCTCCCCATTTCCCTTGGAACACTTGAACAAGCCTTTTGTCTTGTTACTGTCTAATTTGAGTATATGCAGTGATCTGGAGACAATCCCAGATCTCTTTCAAGTTGCAATTCACTGGGGTGAAAGGGAAGACATCTGAGTATTAGGCATAGCATTACCAGAGGATACAGCAGGATGCAGTATAGATCAGTGTGGAATGCTCCAATGTGTCTTTAAAATTCCAGATTCTCCTGAAGTCTGTATCTCTCTCTTATTCCCCACAGGATCCCAGAGGTCCCCTTGGGTTCACAGATGCTCTGGGGCTCTCATCACATAGGGGACAGAGAGTGGCCTCACTGCAGGTGACTTGGAATTGCCGCTTGTATGAAGGCTGCCTGGTGGGCTTGCTTGATCACCTCCTAGCAGCAGATCCACTCACAGAGGACTAATCTGGACCAGGCTCCTCATAGGAAGTACACACGAAGTCATCAGAGGCAGAAGCCTCTCTTTCTCATCACCAACCTGCTCCAACCTCAGGTGTCCTAAGTTCTGCCCTTGGTCTCCTAATGTTTCAGCTCAGAACCACTACGTGTCTTCCAGGAGCACCTCACCCGTCAGGAGAAGCTAAAGTTCCTGTGAGACCTGTTCCCAAACCATTTTCTTTTTTAAATAATTAATTTTCAATTGGAGGATAATTGCTTTACAATAAATGCTTTCTTGGTTTCTGCCATACATCAACATGATTCAGTCATAGGTATACATATGGCCCCTCCCTCTTGACAGAAAGCATGTTTCCCCGCTCTCAATGGTGCAACATCCTTGGTCTTGAGAAAGAATTCCCTGGTGTCCACATGGTGGAAAGAGTGTAGAGAAAGTGGTAGATTTTCACTCAGATCTAGAGTCATCCTTGCACAAACACACAGAAAGGGAAAGAGAAATATATATATATATATATATATATATGTATGTATATATATACACATATATATGTGTGTGTGTGTGTGTATATATATATACTTCCACATATCAATGACACATTGAATATTCAAACACTTAAGATACTGCTACAATTCCCTTTGTGGAAAATTGTTTGATAGAGAAACACAAAGTAAAGTGAGAACTTGTAGCAAGGTCTGACCCACCTAGGGGTCAGGAAGTCACCTCTGATGTGCCAAGGAGAGCAGAGAGTGTTCTCAGTGTGGGAAAGATCCTGAGTCAGTATGGGGCCAGACATAGTCAAAAACTGAAGGAAGGCTTGTGCAGACAGAGATAACAGCATAAAGGGGAGAAGAATACATGCAGAGATATCTTGGAGAGATATGTGGGCGCAAGGCCTCATAAGCCTCGTAGGCTAAGTCACAGGTTGAATTCATCCTACGGGAGCAGCAGTGAGCTGATGGACTGCTATTTTTTTGTATTTACTGAAACTGAAGAAAGGCATCGATGGGTGTGGGTATATGAGTTATGGACTCTATGGCAGTCATTCAAGGGAGAAATAATGTTGTGTCACATTAGCTGCAGGCAATGGACATGGGACGTGTGGATGAACTCAAGGGATATTTTGGTGGTAGAATCAGTGGAACTTGGCTGGATTCCATCATAAGAGAAAGATACTTTAAAGTTGACTTCAAGATTTGTCACCTGAAAATATGATTCTTGAATGAGATGGGGAAGATGAGAAAGAGTGCATCGTGAGTTCAGCTTTGGACATGCTGAATCTGTGATTTTCCTGAGCTGCTGTTACATACAGGTGATGTGCTTCATGGATCCAGGGGGCTTCTGCCAAGAACACGGAGATCAGTATTACCTAGGCAGCCTCGCAAGGCAGTCTCTAATCTCTGTACTCTATCTTCAGGTTCCCAAAATTCTACGACTATAACTGGCCATTTTTGAAAAGTAATTTTCTCTAGAATTCCTTTGAGGAAGGTCATGCTTTTGGCCTGTGACTTTGATGTCAGGTGTTAATGGTACCCAGACTATGAAGGAGACATAAAAAGAAAACAAAATCAAAGGGAAAGGGGGAAAGGTTTCCTTCCCCTTGGGACATCCTTAAGTTCTTATTTCAGGAAGAAAAGAGGGGTGTGTGTTAATGTTTCTTAACGTTCAATACATCTTTAAAATTCCATTGACAATTTAGCAACAAGGACAGACTTTCTCACATTTTTCTAGCACATTTCAGAAGGTGATGATCAACCAGGACTTCTCAGAAGTCAAGTGAGGCCTCTTTCATTTTTTGAAACTCCTGCTATATCAAAAACAAATACCAAAACAGAGACATAGGATTATGCCATAATTTAAATGTACTTTAGAGAAATTAATGCTTTTAATAAGCATATAATGCCATATGATTAAGCCATTCATGAGGACAGTGAGATATTGTCGAACAGTATCAACTCATAGTTCAGTATAGGCATTGTGGATTGGTAAAAAGTGTAAAAATATAATGTTCAAAACACTTAAAAACAGTTTTGGACAGTAGAGAGTGAACGTGTGCCAAAGTTTTCACAATATAGTATCTGAATCATTAATGGAGAAACAGAAGGATGGCAACACCAGTTCAAAAGGAGAATATGAGGGACTTCCCTAGTGATCCAGTGATTAAGACTCCATGCTCCCAACTCAGGGAGCCCAGATCTGATTCCTGATCAGGGAACTTAGATCCCACATGCCGCAACTAAGACCCTACACATCCAAATAAAAAAAAAAAGAAAGAAACTTGGGATGTTTATGGTCAATGGGAAATCCAGAAATGTCGACATAAGATTAATAAATTAGATACTCACTGGTGAGTATGCCACAGAGCCAGGAAAGTATCATCTTTGGCTGTCTTGTCTCAGAATCAGGAAAGAAATTCAGCCCACCTTATCAGTTTCACAGAATTGTAAATGTCTGGACCTTAACCAGTTGTGCAAAACAAGTTACACTCCCCTAGAGAGCCAGGTGTCTTTTTAGTAGGCTTGTTAGGCAGTGCTTCACCAGGGCACTAAAGGATTCATACTCATCCTTTTGCCTGTTTCTATGCTATGGATAATTTTTCTTGGCAGGATACAAATTTAAAATCTCACAATGGACATTTTCTTCCCGCAGTTCCCATCCCTGTGTCTCTGTGACCAGCTGTCGTTTGGGACCAGGAGCCCAGTGCAAATAGCCCATCTTACTCTCCCTAGAAGCATCCCAGTTTTAACATTCAACTCCACAAAAACCAGTCAGTTGCACTGGGATCCAAACTGAAAAAATATTCTTGAACAGTCAAGTCGTCTGATAGTGAACTGCAGCTTTATCAAGCAGATTTCTCGTGCTTAAAAGTACAGCTGTGCTCTCCTGCTTGGAGGTGGCAATTCATCAGAGAAAGCTGTTGAAGAGGTGAGAAGAGGCAGGCTAAAGTGAAAGATAGCATTTTAGACATGGCACTTGAGGAGGGAAATTCAGTAAGGAAAAGCAGGGAGAGATTGATATTTTTATATAATAAAAGAGATGGTCTCATAATGTGATTTTTAGAAATGAAAATTTTATGGTTATGACCAAAACATACCCTTCTAGTCCTGCATGCTCCTCCACAGTGAATACTAATAAGGGATGAATTGGGAGTACGCTTTTATGTTTGAAATCTACATATAATATTCAGCATTTTTCTAGAGATCTATTAAATCTAAACAACTTATGCTAGCATGGTTTCAGTATGCATCCATTATTTTTAAAACCAATTCTAAATTCACTTTGAAAATAGATTACAGGAAAATTACAGGGAAAGTTACAAATATGACATTGAAAAATTCTAAATACTCACTCCAAATCAATTACTAGTCGTTTCCAATTCAGCATCAATCCTGAAAAATACCCAGACAATCCAGAAATCGATGTGTCCCCAGAGTCCTATGCAAATACTCTTCTGAGCTCTAGTTTGCTTTATTAAAAAGTACTGAGAACAGACCCATCACCTGAATTTTCTGAGGTGGGCTGTGCTGTGCTGTGATCAGTTGCTTCAGTTGTGTCCAACTGTTTGCAGCCTCAGTCACCCACCAGGCTCCCCTGTCCATGGGACTCTCCAGGCAAGAATACTGGAGTGGGTTGCCATGCCCTCCTCCAGGGGATCTTCCCGATTCAGAGATTGAACCCGTGTCTCTTGAGTCTCCTGCCCTGGAAAGTAAATTCTTTACTGCTGAGTCACAGGGAAGCCCTCAGAGGTGCATTGCTAAAGGCAATTTTAATTGCCTTATCAACGGGACCCACCAACCTCATCTGGGAGGACTGGGATATTTGGGTAGGTACTGATATTTGTAAGTGAACCCAAGTTTTATATTTCAGTTAAATTCCTACTTGGTTGAACTTTAAGATAATCCTGGATTTTAGTCAATTGTTTGTTGGATAGTAACTATATGCATGCTTCTGAGCTTTAATTTTTCTCTAGATGGGTCCTTATTTCACTTTATTTATCCTTATGTCTCCAGCACATATCCAAGTGAATGTCACATACATGGAAGATACTCAATAAATACCTGGGACTTGACTGGCTGCTCACACACTGCATGCAGTTTCTGGTGTGGTGAACCATGGCAAATTGTAAACAACAAACTGTGAAAAATTCTTAAAGAGATGAGAATACCAGACCACCTTACCAGCCTCCTGAGAAGCCTGTATGCAGATCAAGAAGCAACAGTTAGAATTGGACACAGAATAATGGGTTGGTTCCAAATTGGGGAAAGAGTATGTCAAGGCTGTGTATTGTCACCCTGCTTATTTAACTTATATGCAGAGTACATCATGAGAAATGCTGGACTGGATGAAGCACAAGCTGGAATCAAGATTGCCGGAAGAAATGTCAGTAACCTCAGATATGCAGATGACACCACCCTATGGCAGAGAATGAAGAGGAACTAAAGAACCACTTGGTGAAGGTGAAAGAGGAGAGTGAAAAAGTTGGCTTAAAACTCAAAATTCAAAAAACGAATATCATGGCATCTGGTCCCATGCTGGATGGGATGGGATGGGACCATTACTTCATGGAAGATAGATGGGGAAACAATGGAAACAGTGACAGACTTTATTTTCTTTGGCTCCAAAGTCACTGTGGATGGTGTCTGCAGTTATGAAATTAAAATATGCTTGCTCCTTGAAAGAAAAGCTTTGACAAATCTAGACAGCATATTAAAAATCAGAGACATTACTTTGCCGACATAGGTCCATATAGTCAAAGCTATGGTTTTTTCAGTAGTCATGTATGGATGTGAAAGTTGGACCATAAAAAGGCTGAACACTGAAGAATTGATGCTTTTGAGCTGTGGTGTTGGAGAAGACTCTTGAGAGTCCTTTGGATTGCAAGGAGATCAAACCAGTCAGTTCTAAAGGAAATCAATGCTGAATATTCATTAGAAGGACTGATGCTAAAGCTGAATCTCCACTACTTTGGCCACCTGATACAAAGCCAACTCGTTGAAAAAGACCCTGATGCTGGGAATGACCAAAGGCAGGAGGAGAGGGGATGACAGAGGATGAGATGATTGGATGGCACCACTTACTCAATGGACCTGAGTTTGAACAAGCTCCAGAAGATGGTGAAAGACAGGGAAGCCTGGCTTGCTGCAGTCCATGAGGTCGCAAAGAGTCGGACCCAACTGAGTGCTGGGACAACAACAAAACTGTAAACAGTCACACTGAGTGCAGTAGTGAGGAGCAGGGTTGTATGATGACTGGAAGCTGCATCCAGTACTTTTTTATGGAAAACCTCAGAAGATGTAAACCAATCAGAGTGGCAGGAAACCCAGGAAAGCATGTGTCTATTTCCTTTAATGGCATAGGTGCTATGGAATGAAGGTTGGTGCCTGGCCCATAAATTCATATGTTGAAGTGTGACGGTATGGAGAGGTGAGGGCCTTTGGGAGGTCACTAGGTCATGAAAGAGTTGGCTTACAACTCAACGCTCAGAAAACTAAGATCATGGCATCTGGTCCCATCACCTCATGGCAAATAGATGGGGAAACAGTGGAAACAGTGACAGACTTTATTTTGGGGGACTCCAAAATCATTGCAGATGGTGACTGCAGCCATGAAATTAAAAGACGCTTGCTCCTTGGAAGAAAAGTTATGACCAACCTAGACAGCATATTGAAAAGCAGAGACATTACTTTGCCAACGAAGGGCCATCTAGTCAAAGCTATGGTTTTTCCAGTAGTCATGTATGGATGTGAGAGTTAGACTATAAAGAAAGCTGAGTGCCGAAAAATTGATGCTTTTGAATTGTGGTGTTGGAGAAGACTCTTGAGCATCTCTTGTACTGCAGGGAGATCCAACCAGTCCATCCTAAAGGAAATAGGTCCTGAATATTCATTGCAAGGACTGATGCTGAAGCTGAAATTTCAATACTTTGGCCACCTGATGCAAAGAACTGACTCATTGAAAAATACCCTGATGCTGGGAATGATTGAAAGTGGGAGGAGAAGGGGACGACAGAGAATGAGATGGTTCGATGGCATCACTGACTCAGTGGACATGAGTTTGAGTAAGCTCTGGGAGTTGGTGATGGACAGGGAAGCCTGGCATGCTGTAGTCCTTGGGATCGCAAAGAGTCAGACACGACTGAGCAACTGAACAACTGAACTGAACTAGGTCACAAAGATGAAGCCTTCATTAATGGGATTCATGCCTTTGTTAGAGACACCAGGGAGATGATTCTCTCTTTGTCATGTGAAGACACAGTGAGAAGATGACCATCTGCAAACCAAAAAGTGGATCTTCACCATTCACCAAATCTCCTGACACCTGGACCTTGGACTTCCTAGGCTCAGAACTGTAAGAACTACATTTCTGTTGTTTAAGTCATCCAGTAAATGATATTCTTGTTATAACAACATGAGCAGACTGATACAAGAAGAGACCACAGTTCCAGGGTTTGAAGACTTCTCTGTCATGACACAAACTCATTTAACAAAGAAAAGCTTGAGGGAAATGGCGAGTGAAGGCCTTCACTACATGCTCACCCAGGAGACTTGAGAGAGTGGGGTGCCTCTTGCTTAGTAGTTGTGGTTCCTTGGGTAGGATATAATATCCTTATCAAGTTCTAATTCTAAGAATGAGGCTTTTATTTCACTTCTTTAGAAACTTTGGTGATTGGGGAGAAAGGGTAGTCATTTAACACCAACTTTCACCCCAGTCCAAAGTCTGAAAAGCCAGTTGCAGACACTTTAAAAACTGAGAATTGAACACAACTAGCTGATTCATGTATTTTTTTTAATTGAAGTAAAGTTGATTTACAATGTTGTAGTAGATTCAAGTGTACAGTAAGGTGATTCATTTCTCTATCTGTTTATCTATCTATCTTCTTTTCCAGATTCTTTTCCTATATAGGCTATTACAAAATATTGAGTATAATTTATGCTGGTTGCCATTCTCTTATTTTTTTTTCTATCTGCTCATAATTAACAGTAATAACAAGGAGGATTGACAAGGAAAGGAAAAGAAATCTGCAGTGAACTCAAAACCTTTACTTGAAGAAGAAGAGCTCCAATCAGTTGGTATCATTTGTGCCCTCTGAGAAAAGCCAGCACAGAGGGGCTGTAATGGAGAAAGCCATTAAGAAACTAAGCATAATTAACCATCAGAATTCATTAGCGAAAACTATCAAGGTGCTTAACTAATTCTACAGATTTAAAATTAGGCTTAGTTTCCAGAAATAGACACACAGGGGAGGTTTCTTCTGGAAAAGCAGTTAGGGGCATCTGAGAACCTCCTTCTGTCTATGGGGATGATCTTCAGGTTCTGGTATGTTCTTTGTAAATCTTGCTCTCTCCACAGCTGAGAGAGACCGCATCCTAGTCCTCAGGACCAATCCTCCTCTTTGGCAAAAGGAGCTTGGAAAGTAAGAGATTCTTAACATTCAGGGCTTCGTTCATTTATTTACTTATCCATTCACTTAACAAATACTGACTGAATACTTTAGATGTGCCAGGCCCTAATGTAGATACTGAAAATAGAAATGGAGATAAGATGGGGAAAACTCTGCTCTCAGGAACTCACATTCTCAAGCAGGGGTAAGTAATTTTTTTTCTGTGAAAGGACCAGATAGTCAATATTTTAGGCTCTGCAGGCCACGTGATCACTGTTTCAACTCAACACTCCTGTTAGAGCATCAAAGCAGAAATAGACAAAATGCACATATAAATGGTGTAGCTGGGTTTCAATATAACTTTATTTATAAAAATAAGTAGTGGTTGAGATTTGACCGTGAGCCATAGTGTGCTGACCCTTTTTCCAGACATTCATGATCATTGACCTTCCCTTTATATTTTCCCCATTTTCAGTTTTAGTAGCCTGTGATACTTGCCACTCATTTTCTCAGCCACTTTGTTTTCAGGAGCAACCATTCTGCACATTGAAATAGAGCTGCTCCCTGCTGTGAGAGTTCCCTGATACTCCCCAGGTTCCAACAATTGAAAACACCAAGCAGATCCACCCATGTTTGACTAGCTTCTGGGTTCACCGTCATCTCCCTTTGCACACCTGCTAGACTTTGTATCACTAAGTATATGTAGACTCCCCTGGTGCCAGAGGAAGTATTAGACTATCCCTTTCTATTTGTTACCTGTTCCTACCAGTCTTTATTTTCTCCTAGGACCTCAAATTGTTAAGCAGTCTAAGTGTCTGCAGTTCTAATTTCTGGATCTAGTCTAGACCCTATGAACCAGAAACAACACAGCCATGTCTCAAAGGTTATCAACCCTTTAAATTCACTTGGCTTTCATATTGTTTGCTAACTTGCTTTATAATGGATAAAGAGAAGCAAAAGGAAATATATGTATGTGTAGATGGTTGTGTGTGGTTGTAGTCAAAATGTGGTGGGAGAAAGTGCAGTAATGGACTTGTGGAAATGTAGTGTAAATACAATGAGGGAGAGAACATTTTGTGATCTCAACAGTTGGCATTCCATTAGGACACAAAACTGTCTTTGTTGGAAAAAGTCTCCACAGTCTCTCCTTTCTTGCTGGGCAACATTGCAGGGTAGGGTGTTACTTTTCTTAACTGAGGGGGAAAATTCACAAGTCCTTAGACCAGTACAGTGGGGAGGATGAGGACAAACAGAGGCAGATGGGTACAAAGATGGTACCAGTATGGTGGTAGAAGGCTAGCTCAAAAATGTCCTCCATAAGCTCTGCAAAACCCACAAAGATTTGGCATGAGAGATTTGTGTTGGTGGTTAGTGACAATGGAGAAGGATCTGTGTTTGCCTGGGGTTCATATGAAAATATAGTGAACACGCTGAAGATGAAGAGGCAGAGCAGGCAGGAGAATTTAAGACTTCCAGAAATTTTTTAAAAAAATATTTGAATGGGCTTCCAGAGTGTCCAATCTCAAGGAGCGGGAAAGTATGGTAAAAGGTGACCTTTGACATCTCAAGGAGCAGGCAGGCTCAGAATTAACATCTCTGATTTGCATGAGAAAAAATCCAAAATAAAATTGCATTTATCTCAAAAGTTATCCTAATTAAGCTAGTCTTATAATTTTTGTGAGATAAGAAAGAGCCACTCTAGGAATTTCCAATTTTCTTTTCTACACTCTTGTCTCTCTAGTGGGAACTTCTCTCTCTGTACCAACCAGCAATCTACTTTGTCCCATCATTTCATCAGAGTAAAATCTACTCTTCTCAGGAGTGTGACCCAGAGCCTTGAGATGAAGGTTTGACATGATTATAATGGGATTTTGTGGACCAACCAGCAACAAGAGTATATGCTAGACTCATTCAAGTGTCCTTAAGATCTCATCAAGGCAGAAAAATTTAAGCTTGATTTCTTTCACATATCTTATAGCAAAACGTATTTTAAATGAATCAAAGGATGATATTCTTAACCATGGAAAATTTCATGAAAATTTTATATTATAAAAAATAAATAAATAGCCAAAGGAAATATGACAGTGAAAAAGATTGCAAAACATATTGACAGTCAGAGGACTTAATTTTCTTATGATATAATGATTCTTAAACTCTTCCTGCATTTAACAAACACCATCTGCCTACTGGGGTTTCCCAGGTGGCACTAATTATAAAGAACCCACTTGCCAATGCAGGAGATGTAATAGGCGCAGGTTCTATCCCTGGGTCAGGAAGATCCCCTGAAGGAGGGCATGGCAACCTACTCCAATGTTCTTGCCTGGAGAATCCCATGGACAGAGGAACCTGACAGGCAATGTCCAAAGAGGGTCACAAAGAGATGAATACGACAGAAGTGACTTAGCATACACGCATACACATCTTCTTACTGTATGTCAGATGCAGTTCTGGGCATTGATCAAGGGCTCAGTGGGTAAACAAGACAGATAAAATCCCTACTTTCAGTAACATGTGAGTGATGGTGTGGGAGGTGTTAAGAGAAACTCTAACAGCTCAATGAACACAAGCATGAATTGACAGATCCCATAAAAATAAACATAATAGGTGATGATTTATACAATGTTGTTCAATGGACTTTGATACTGACCTACCAAATTGGCAATGATAAGATTCAATATTGGACTTCCCTGGTAGTTCAGTGGTTGAGAATCCACCTGTCAATGCAGGGGACACAGATTTGATCCCTGGACCAGGAAGATCCCACATGCCCCATAAATAAACCCCAGTATCTTGACTACTGAAGCCCATGCCCTACAACCCATGTTCCACAAAAAAAGAAGCTACTGCAATGAAAAGCCTGTGCACCACAGCTAGAGAGTAGTCCCTGCTTGCTGCAACTAGAGAAAGTTCGCCCACAACAACAAAGACCCAGCACAGATAAAAACAAACAAATAAATAAATATAAATAAAAATTTTAAAAATCTTTTTAAAAAAGACTCAAAATTAGCAAAACTTTTGGGGATAAGTATCTTTCCACTTGTCAGTAGAGAGCCTATTCTTTGCTAGCTTTCTGGAGGGTTGTTTGCCAGTATGTATCAAAATGTATCTACCCATGGACATCACCACTTTGTATCTACAGATGGACATCACCAGATGGTCAATACCAAAATCAGCTTGATTCTATTCTTTGCTGCCAAAGATGGAGAAGCTCTATACAGTCGGCAAAAACAAGGCTGGGAGCTGACTATGGCTTATATCAGGAACTCCTTATTGCAAAATTCAGACAAATCAAAGAACATAGGGAAAACCACTAAGCCATTCAGGCATGACCTAAATCAAATCCCTTATTATTATATAGTGGAAGTGACAAATGGATTCAAGGGACTAGATCTGATAGACAGAGTGAGTGAAAACTATGGACGAGGTTCACAATATTATACAGGAGGTGGTGACCAAACCCCAAGAAAAAGAAATGCAAGATGGCAAAGTGGTTGTCTGAGGAGACCTTGCAAATAGCTGAGAAAAGAAGAGAAGTGAAAGGCAAGGGAGAAAGGGAAAGATATATCCATCTGAATGCAGAGTTCCAAAGAATAACAAGGAGAGATTAAAAAAAAAAAAGTCATAAGTGAACAATGCAAAGAAATAGAGGAAAGCAATACAATGGAAAAGAGTAGAGATCTCTTCAAGAAAATTAGACATAGCAAGGGAACATTTCCTGCAATTATGGGTACAAAAAAGGACTGAAAAAGTATGGACCCAACAAAAGCAGAAGGTATTAAGAAAAGGTGGCAAGAATACACAGAAAAACTAAACAAAAAATGTCTTAATGACCCGGATAACCACAGTGGTATGATCACTCATCTAGAGTCAGACATCCTAGAGTGTGAAGTCAAGTGGGCCTTAGGAAGCATTGCTATGAACAAAGCTAGTGGAGGTGATGAAATTTCAGCTGAGCTATTTCAAATCCTAAAAGATGATGCTGTTAAAGTGCTGCACTCAGCACACCAGCAAATTTGGAAAACTCAGCAGTGGCCCCCTGATTGGAAAAGGTCAGTTTTCATTCCAGTTCCAAAGAAGGACAATTCCAAAGAATGTTCAAACTATGGCACAATTGCATTCATTTCACATGCTAGCAAGGTACTGCTCAAAAACCTTCAAGCTAGGCTCCAACAGTACATGAACCAAGAGCTTCCAGATGTACAATCTGGATTTAGAAAAGGAAGAGGAACAAGAGATCAAATTAAAAACATCCACTGGATCATACAAAAAGCAAAGGAATTCCAGAAAAACATCTACTTCTGCTTTGTTGACTACACTTAAGCCTTTGGCTGTGTGGATCACAGACACACACAAAAAAAATGTAGAAAATTCTTAAAGAGATAGTAATACCACAGCACCTCACCTGCCTCCTGAGAAACCTATATGCAAATCAAGAAGAAACAGTTAGAACCAGACATGGAATAATGGACTGAGTCCAGATTGGGAAAGGAAAATGTCGAAGCTATATGTTGTAACCCTGCTTATTTAACTTATGTGCAAAATACATCACATGAAATTCCACACTGGATGAAGCACAAGCTGGAATCAAGATTGCTGGGAGAAATATAAACAAGCTCAGATATGCAGATGACACCACACTTATGACAGAAAGTGAAGAGGAACTAAAGAACCTCTTGGTGAAGGTGAAAGAGGAGAGTGAAAAAGCTGGCTGAAAATCCAACATTCAAAAAACGAAGATCACAGCATCAAGTCCTATCACTTCATGGAAAATAGATGGGAAAACAATGGAAACAGTGAGAGATTTTATTTTCTTGGGCTCCGAAATCACCTTGGACAGTGACTGCAGTTATGAAATTAAAAGACACTTGCTCCTTGGGAAAAAAGCTATGACAAACTTAGAGTATTAAAAAGCAGGGGCATCATTTTGGAGACAAAGGTCCGTATATTCAAAGCTATTATTTTCCCAGTAGTCATGTACAGATGTGAGTGAGTGTGGGACCATAAAGAAAGCTGAGCACTGAACAACTGATGCTTTCAAACTGTGGTGCTGGAGAAGACTCTTGAGAGTCCCTTGGACTGCAAAGAGATCAAACCAGTCAATCCTGAAGGAAATCAGGTCCTGAATATTCATTGGAAGGACAGATGCTGAAGCTCCAACACTTTGGCTACCTCATGGGAAGAGCTGACTCACTGGAAAAGATTGACGGCAGGAGGAGAAGGGGCGACAGAGGATGAGTTAGTTGGATGGCATCACCGACTTGATGGACATGAGTTTGAGCAAAATCTAGGAGATAGTGAAGGACAGGGAGGCCTGGCATGCTGTAGTCCATGGGGTCACAAAGAGTCAGACAAGACTGAGTGACTGAACAACAACAAATTAAAATTCAAAACCAGTTACCCTTTACTCAGAAATTTCACATCTAAGACTTTATCTTCCAGTTATATTACGTATTTGTACAAAGCTATGTGTATAAGGATTAGAAATTTAAAGTTTTTAGCAAACACTGGTGATTATTTAGTTGTTATTAATAATTGAATGGTTCACTCAAATGTGGTACATTCAGTCAAAGGAATACTATGATGCTATTAACAAGGAGCCTGATTGTATTTGTTGATGTGGAAAGATCTTCTCATTATATTACTATGTTAATGGGAAAAAAAGCAAGATCTTGAACAGTAGCATAACTTGTTCCCATTGTATAAGACCAAGATATATGAGACTAAGGATACACAGGAAACTTCCAATAGTAGTCCTGTTGAATTTAGAGTCTAGGGTGAAGGAGGACTATTTATTATATAATTTCTCCTTTTAAAAGTTTTGTTAGCCTTTTATTTGGAAAATGGTCTTAATTTAGAAAATACCCCATGTACATAAGGTATTTATAAGACCCATCTTGAATACTAGAATAAGCCCTGAGTTCCCATGAGGGCAGTACTGGGAAGGCGATTTCCACAGACCCTGCAACTTTAGAGACGAGGGTTTGGTCCCTCATGGACTTTGAGGGAACCCACCCAGAGGCCATGTGGGCAATTCCATAAATGGAAATAGCTGCAATGTAACACCCTTCTGAGCCATCCAGACAGTCCAATCCTCTACACCAGGGTCAGTAAAACCTTCTGTAAAGAGTTAGAAAGCAAAAGTTTTAGGCTTTGGGGGACGCATATGGTCTTTGTCATATATACATACATAAATAAATATATATATATACACACACACATATATATATGATGTACATATGACAGTATATATATTCAACATGACTCTCTCTCTCTATATCTCTCTCTCTCTCTCTATATATATATATATATATAGAGAGAGAGAGAGAGACTATTTCACCAAGCTTCCTGTTAAAAACCTGAAAGCCATTCTTAGCGCTCCAGCCATAAAAAAACAGGCCTGCAGACTGTAGTCTGCTCTCGTCTGCTCTTCACCAGTTTACAGTGGGCAGCAGACCGCAGTATGACAGGCACTCTACAACAAGGAAATAGGCTCACCACTCCTCTCCCTCAACTCTGCTGCTGGCAGATAAGTATTTTTCCTGGGTCCCCATAGACTGGTGTCACAGGATACATGCCTCTCTCCACTCCTCTGACCTACTACACCCCTGGAGTAGGAAATGGATCCTAAGTCAGGGCCTGAGTTCTCAGTCTTCTTGTGAAACTGTCCCCCCAGGCCTTCTCCCTATCATCTCCCCCCTTCCTCTTCCCACCCAGCTCCCATTCCACCAGACGTGCTATGTGTATCTCAAGGGCAAAGTCTCATTTCTTGGTCACACGTAGGAGGATAAGAGGCAGACGGAAATAACAGACGTCCCCCCTCACTCTCTGGGGTTGGATGTAGGCCCTCTTCCGTTCCTTATCTCCTCTCCAGGATGGTCTGGAGAAGAGATATCTCTCCAGGTCTGAACAGGCCGTCTCTGTACATATCTGGACACAACTGGGCTAGGTTTTGTGTGAGTTCTAGGATTTCTGTTCCTACAATAGCAGTGTCCACTTGCCCTATTTGCTTTAATGTGTAGGAGGAAAAAGTATGCACCAGGGCATTTTATGGAAGATCTATCTGGTACTGATAAATAGGCACCAGGGGAAAACATTATTTAAAAAACAAAACAAAACACCTGGCAGCACCCTCAGATGAGTGGAAGAGGAATTTTAGTGTTAGATTTTGGCACAAGAAGATGGGAGAGTCCCGTATCTGATAGATGAGCATGTTGTCTTTACGGTGAAGAATGACAGAAAATTGGGAAGGAGATAAATTATTTCACCTAGGTTGCCTGTGGGTTGCATCAGAGTAAAGCGGCCTCGTAGGTACCCTGAGTTCGGAACAGGCCCACAGAGGAAAATGTGATGCAGTCAGTGGAGGAGGCCTTGAGAAGCACAACACAGATGTGGCTGCTGTGTGTCCAGGCCAACTTCCTGCCTGGGACTGGAGCCTGGTGCTGATGGCGTGGTAGGAAGAACCATGAGATCTTGAGAAGCTGCCTGAATTCACTGTATATGTGCTTAGTCGCTCAGTCATGTCCGACTCTTTGCAACCCCATGGATTGTAGCTCACAAGGCTCCTCTGTCCATGGGGATTCTCCAGGCAAGAATACTGGAGTGGGTTGCCATGCCCTCCTCCAGGGGATCTTCCCAACCCAGGGATTGAATCCCAGGTCTCCTGCGTTGCAGGTGGATTCTTCACCATCTGAGCCACCAGGGAAGCCCAACCAGCACCAAGCCCAAAGACTTTGGTTCTAGGTTAATTCCATTGCAGATTTAGACAAGTTACACGTCAATTTCCTCATCTGTAGAATGGGAGGATTGGGCAGTGGTGATATTTGATGGCCTTTCCAGCTCAAACATTCTGTAAGTCTATGTACTAAATTGAAAATTTCCAATTTTAAGCCAGAACTGCAAGCCCAGGTGTTTTCTTGTAGCATTTTTCTCTTCATTGCATATTATTTTTTTTCAATTCATCATATGTAGTCCCCCTTTTCTATCAATTCACCTGGAAACAAAAGGAATATGATACAATGAGTCATCTCATACAATTTTTTGTTTAACAGAAAGAACATGGTTCTCATCCTCATCGAGTTCAGTCCAGAGTAAGAATCAGACAAGTAAACAATACTGTAAACAAAACTATGAAAGTAGAGAATGAATCTTTAAAAATGATACAGATGAACTTTTTTATTAAACAGAAACAGAGTCACAGATATAGGGGGAAAAACTTACAGTAACCAACGGGAAAATGGGGGAGGGATGAGTTGGGAAATTGGGAATGACATATATACACTGTGCTGTGAGTGCTAAATTGCTTCAGTCATGTCCAACTCTTTGCAATCCCATGAACTGTAGTCTGCCAGGATCCTCTATCCATGGGGTTCTCCAGATAAGGATACTGGAGTGGGTTGCCATGACTTCCTCCAGGGGATCTTCCTGACCCAGGGATTAAATCTGGGTCTCCCGCATTGCAGGCAAATTCTTTTATCATCTGAGCCACCATGGAAGCCCCATATATATACAACTATATATAATATAGATAGCTAATAACCATCTACTGTATAGCACAAGGAATTCTACTCAATACTCTGTGATGACCCAAATGAAGAATCTAAAATAACTGAATATATATCTGTGAATAAATGATTCACTTTGCTATCTAGCAGAAACTAACACAACATTATAAATAAACTGTACTCTAATAAAATAAATTTTAAAAGGAAGTAAATATTTTAAATATATGTATGTAGAGGATGCCTTGGAGAATATGGAAAGGGCATCTTTCCAAGTCTCAGAAATATCAAGGAAGGGGCAGAGTTGGGAGTGTTTCAGGCAAGAGGGAGCAGCATCTACAAAGACTCAGAGGCAAAAGACAGGCACATTCTAGGAAATGAAAAATTTCCAGATGAATACAACTACAAGTGTGAGGGATATAGGTCATAGGTGATACAGGAAAGGCACCCACCCAGGACACCCACTCAGAGTGATGAACAATAGCCTAAGGGGCATTGAAGGATTTTAGGTAAGGGGATGACATGAACACATTTGAATTTTATAAAGTTGACTTGGGCTACAGTGCTGAGGCCAACCTTCACCCTGAAGACTGGAAGCAGAGAGTTCTGTTAGAAGGCTGTACCAGTTGTCCAAGTGAGAGACATGATGGTGGGCTTACCAGTGGGCAAGACAGATGGACAGAATGGTTGGGGAGACATATGTTTGAAATTCAGAATCCGTGAGAGGTGGTCAGTGACTGACCACAGAGGATGAGAAGTGGGGAGGTGTTGAAAGTTACCCCAGAGAAGTTGAAGGATTAGTTCCAGATGGGTAGCAGTGCTGTGTATGGAGGTAGGACAAAGAGGTGGAGGAGCAGCCGTGGGGTGGGAGGAAAGAGATGATGATTTTGGTTTTGGACATCAATTGTGAGTGTCTTGGGAACATTCCCCCGAGATGCCCATTAGGATCTGGAGAAAACTCTGGTGCAGAGACAGAAATCCGAGACTCAGGGTAATCAAGGTCAAGCCAGGGGTTGGCGATCCCTGAGAGAGTGAAGGGACAGTACATGTAGGTCAGCACCATTTAAAGGGAACAGCAGCAGGTAAAGAGGGGCAGAGAAAGCGGACCTTCCAAATGACACCGCAACAAGAGATGACAGAGGCAACTGAGGGGTGGGTGGGGTCAGAGACGCCAGGAAGGAGAGCTCCAAGGAGACCACGTGTGTGCTGTGCTAAGTCACTTCAGTCATGACTGACTCTTGGCGATCCTATGGACTGTAGCCTGCCAGGCTCCTCTGTCCTTGGGATTCTCCAGGCAAGAATACTGAAATGGGTTGCCGTGCCCTCCTCCAAGGGATCTTCCCGACCCAGGGATCAAACCTGTATCTCTTGTCTCCTGCACTAGCAGGCAGATTCTTTACTGCTAGCACCACCTTGAAAGCTAAGAGACCATGACCAGGGCCAAATGCTGCTTCACCAGCAATTTGACCAGGCCAAATTGATTAAGGGCCTAAATGACTGAAAATGGCCAATTGCATTCAGCTCCAAGGAAAACTTTGGGATCTCAGCACAAATAAGAAGAGCTTTAATAAGGAAGAAATCCAGATGACAGTGACTGGGGAATTGGGGTGAGGAACTGAATACCATGCATTGTTCTCTGTGTAGAGAAGTCAGGCTGGGAAGGGGAGAAAGAGACGGAAGCAGATATGTTTGTGGAAGCATTTCTTCTTTTTAAGGTAGGAGAGATTTGAGAATGTTTAGATGTAGCTGGGAAAAGGTCAGTAAAGGAAGACATTGTGGCTCTAGATTAAAGAGGTAGACAGGTCAGAGGAAAGCCCTAGAAGGAGAAAGGGCTTAGGACTGGAGGGGACATGCAGTACTAGACATGGCGTATAGAGAAAAGCAGGACACAGGAGTCTTCTTTAATAGCTACAAATTTCTTCATGAATTCCTGCTGTCAGGTTCTGTTCATGCTGTTAGAATGTTCTTCACATTTGCTTCATGAAAATTCTACCCATTTACAAGACCCAAGCATTCACAGTGCGATCAGCTTCTCTTCCGCTCTGCACAATTACAGATTTGCCCCACTTTATCAATCTCTAAAGATTAGCTGTGCTTTGATGCCATCTTTCTCCTACTAGGTTGGACGCACCTTAAGGACAAGAACTAGGCTACACAGTTCTCAATGTTTCCCACTGCTGCTGGCACGCAGCAGGCACTCTAAAAAGACTTTTGATTCACTGGCTCAGAACTGAAAAAGCATTGTCATTCAGCAAGATCTCCTTCACCCCAACCTCTCAAAATAAGAAATGGAGAATGCAAGGGGCAAGTCACGTCAGGAAATAGACAGAGGAAAGAGACCACGGGCTTTGGAGACAGTGGATGAAGTTAAAAGGTTTGACTCTGACATTTATTAGCTGTTTGGTGCTGGGCAAATCACTTAACAATCCTGGGTCTCCATTTCCTCTTCTCTAATCCAGAGTTAATGTGATTTACCTGACTGAGGATGAAAAACATTTAGTATCCTTGTCGCTTGAAACATGTTAAATCGGGATTTATGTCTTGCAACGAAAAGCATCCTAGCATGTGGAATTCCAGGATAGGAAGTTTATATTTAATATAGAAAGGATGACAATGAGTTAAGGGTGCTAAGGGGTTGCAGTTTTTACATGTGATATGATTATGTGGTAGTGTGTGCTGTGTGACAAATCCAGTAACATGATGTGATTGTATATTAGTGTGTACTATGTGAAGTGTGATGTAGGAAAGGATGGAATCTGATTGTGTGATGGTTTGTAGCATGGGCTTCCCAGGTGGCGCTGCTGGTAAAAAACCCACCTGCCAGTTACAAGACACAGGAGGCCTGGGTTCGACTCCTCGATCAGGAAGATCCCCTGGAGCAGGAAATGGCAATTGACTCCAGAATTCTTTCCTGCAAAATTCCATGGACAGAGGAGCCTGGCAGTTGACATCCATGGGGTCACAAATAGACACAACTGAGTGAGCATGCTAATAATAAATAATTGTAGCATGTGACATGATGTGTGATAGCACATGATACAGCATACAATAGTGTGTACTATGTGACATGCAGTGACAGTGTGTCATACGATCGTGTGGCTGTGGGTACTGTGTGACATGTGACGGCAGTGACAGGACTGGGTGGTAGCAGACGCCGTGCCTTGTAGGGGACAGTAACATATGACCAAGGTCCAGCTCAGGGATGATTAACCCTAGAGTTTGGGATAGGAAGTAGAAACCAGGAGACAGAGAGGCCTGTTTAGGCGATTCAGCTAGCCCAGGTGAGCAGTGATCAGGGCACTGGCAGCGGATCAGAACAGGAGGAGATGTGAGAGATAGGAAGCAGCATATGCCACCTGGATGTCCTGCAGGCAGCTCAGACTAAGGTGTCTATAACTGAAGCCCTTATCTTCCTCTGGCTTTCCATCACAAGTGGTGGCACAATCTACCTGCCCAAGTAGGAACCTCTGAGTCATCTAAGTCCTGGCTTTTCCCAACACTCAGCCAGCCATACTATGAGCTCGGCCACTGACAGCAGAATCAGTGTCAAGAGGCTTCTGACTCCTGGCCTCTGCTCTGCTTTCCTAGGGCTCCCTAAGAATCGTGGGCCACAGGGGCTGCTGGGCTGCCAAGAGGAGAGGAAGGCCATGGGCGTATCCTTGGTGACATCTCTGGAACAGGAGGAGGAAGAAGCGTGGTCAGAGAAGTAGAAAGCAAACAGGAACAGGAATCGAGGAACGACAAAGAGTAAAGGAGACTGGTCTGCAAGATCCAGCCCAACAAAGATGTCGAGGAGGAGGGCTAGGAGAAAAAGCAGTGTTTACAGTCAGAGCTGCAGCCTACTTCTCCACCCATGAGAAGGCAGGGAAAGGCTGTGTTTTCATAGTGCTAAGATGCAGGATGCAAAGGCAAAAATCCATGCAAATCATCTTCTTTTGGCACTCTGCAGATGAGAAAAAAATAAGGGCAAGTTGCTGAATTCAAACCTCAGGAGGGAGAAAGCAGAATCTTTAATTCAAACAAGCACAGCAGGTAGACATTTCTTCAGTCAACAAACACAGGTGTGGAAAACAAATGTAATTGTCTTTGTTTTCCTACAACTGAACTGAGCTTCTGTCTTAAGTTTCCTTTTTCCTTAAAAGCTTAATATAAAATATTCCATGGAAAATGGTGCAGTCGCTATGGAAAACAATAAGGTGGTTCCTCCAAAGATTACAGATAGAATCACCATGTGATCCAGCAATTCCACTGCTGGGTAGGTACTCAAAGGAATAGAAAACAAGAACTCAGAAGAGATACTTGTACATCCAGGTTTATGGCAGCATTTGTTCACAATAACCAACATGTGGAAGAAATTCATGTTGTCATAGAGGAATGAATACACAGAATGTGGTATATCCATACAAAACAATATTATTCTGCATTAAAAAAAGGAAATTTTAACATGTTATAACGTCAAGAATGAATCTTAATAACATCATGCTAAGTGAAATAGGCCAGACACAAAACGACAAATACTATGTTATTTCATTTATATGATCTACCTAGATAGGGTGACTCATCGAGACAGAAGATAGAGGAGCCAGGGAGAGGGAGGAATGGTACTTCACGAGTACAGAGTTTCAGTTTTGCAAGATGAAAAGACTTCCTGTGATGCTATCTCAACATAAATGGAGTTAATGACAATGGACTGTAAACTTAAAAATGGTAAACTTAAGATGGTAAATATTATATGTATTTTATCACAATTTAAAAAAAGATGTGAGAAGCAAGAAAATAACTTTTGTAAGCCTAATCTAAAATACTCCAAAGAAATAGTTACTGGTGTTATTCTGTTTTAGGTTTGTGTGCGTGCATGCTCAGTCATATCCAACTCTTTGTGACCCCATCAACTGTAACCCACCAGGCTCCCTCTGACCATGGGATTTTTCCAGACAATAATACTAGCGTGTCTTGCCACTTCTTCCTTGAGGGGGTATTCCTGGCCCAAGGATCGAACCCATATCTCTTATGTCTCCTGCACTGGCAGATGGGTTCTTTACCACTGAGCGAGCTGGAAAGCCTGTTTTAGATTTAAACTCAGGCAGTAGAGGATTTCCTTTTCCCTCTCTATAGGCTCACTCGATACATGGAACGGAAATGGGAGAGGGCATGAAGAAGCAGCTGATCTGTGCTAACCTATCCTCTTTGGGCTTCTACTGAGAAGTATCATCCAGTGACCTTTTTCTTCTAGGCTCTCAGACTTCTGAGGGTCCCCAGTTAGAGGGTCCCTGCCAGCTTCTGCTGTAGGACCACTTGTTGTGACCAAGACGTTTTCATGTCAGTCAATTTTTGATGGACACTTCAGTTGTTTCCAATATTGATGATCACAAGT
Source organism: Odocoileus virginianus (assembly GCF_023699985.2). Classification (NCBI taxonomy): domain Eukaryota; kingdom Metazoa; phylum Chordata; class Mammalia; order Artiodactyla; family Cervidae; genus Odocoileus; species Odocoileus virginianus. The sequence continues at coordinate 32,381,926 of NC_069704.1, read as the reverse complement.
TGTACATCTATGCACTTCCTCATACATGTTCATGGTGAACATATGTTCAGATTTCTGCTGGACATATAACTAAAAAGGAAAATATTCAACCGTAGGGTCTGTATATGTTCAGATTTAGTAAACAATGCTGCACAGTTTTCCAACTGATTTACCAATGTACACTCCCATCAGCAGCACACAAGAGCTCTGATTTTTCCACCAACACTTGCTTTTGTACATTTTAACAATTCTGGTGGGTGTGTTGAAGTTGTATTGTGGTATTATTTTTGCATTTCCCTGATGACTAACGAAGTATTTTTTCATGCACATGTTCACCATTTGGATACCTTCTTCTGTAAATGTCTGTTGTCTTTCTTTCTATTGGTTTTCTTGCCTTTCATTGATTACATATCTATGTATAATATTTTATGTAATGATATAGTTATAATTCATATAATTATAGTTTATATTATACAAATACACATTAGATACATACATAAAATCTATATATATACAGCTGATCCTTGAACAACACTGGAATTAGGGGCATTGACCCTCTGAGTAATCAAAAATCCCACGCAATTTATAACAGATTGAACAACTTCATTATGTAACTTTCCTCTATATTCACGGTTCCACATTCCCATATTCAACCATAAGGATCATGTAGTACTGTTATATCTACTATTTTTTAAAAATCTACATATAAATGAACTAAGACAGTTAAAGCCAGTATTGTTCAATGGTCAACTTTGTGTGTGTGTGTGTGTGTGTGTATATATAGACATATATGTATGTATTTAATCTGTCTCTTATGCAAAAGAATACTTCGTTAAAAATGTATGTTATAAATATATAACTCCACTCTATAGCTAGCTTTTGCACTCCATTAAAAGTATTTTTTCACACATGGAAGTTGACATTACTGTGGTCCAATAAATCTTTTCTTTTTCCTTTATGACCAATGCTTTTTGTTCTACATTTAAGAACCCTTTGCCTATATTCGTGAAAACAGTCTTCTAAAAGCTTTATTGTTTTATTGCTTATATTTTCATCCTCAGTCCATCTGGAATTGATTTTTGTGTGTGGGGTGAAACAGAAGTTGAGATTTATTTTTTTTCCATGTGTATATTCGGTTGACCCCACATCATTTATTAAAAAGACTATCCTTTCTCAACGTATTTCAATGTCAATGTCATAAGCCAGGAGACTGTATATGTGTAGGCCTGTCTATGAGTTCTCTCTTTTGTCTTACTGGTCAGTATGCATACCCTTGAGTCAATATCACTTTGTCTTAATCACCATAGCTTTATAGTCATTCTTGGTTTCTGGTAACTGGGCCTTCCAGCTTTGTTATTGCTCGTCTTCAAGAGTGTCTTTATTATTCTTGCCTCTTTGTATTTCCACATTCACTTTTGAATCACTTTTTTAAATTAACCTGTACACACACACACACACACACACATACACACACGCATGCACACACACAACACACATCTGCTAGAACTTTGATTAGAATTTCACTGAATGTGTTTATAAATTTTGGGAAAATTGACATGCTTGCAATAATGAGTCTTCCAATCCATGATCATGGAATATTATCCCATTTATTTATTTCCCTAAATTCATTTATTAATTTCCCTCAATAATGTTTTGTAGTTTACAAAATAGAAGTCTTCATTAATTTTATTGTATGTACTTCTAAGGATTTTGATACTTTACTAATTTTCTATTTTATAATTACCTTGCTAAGTTCAAGTATTAATTATAATAGTGTGTAGATTATTTCATCTTAATTTCTATTTTGTTTCAGTCACTCACTTGTGTCCAACTCTTTGCAACCCCATGGAATGTCATGCTTCCCTGTCCATGACCAACTCCCAGAGCCTGCTCAAACTCATGTCCATCAAGTCAGTGATGCCATACAACCATCTCATCCTCTGCCCTCCCCTTCTCCTCCTGCCTTCAATCTTTCCCAGCATCTGGCACTTTTCCAGTGAGTCAGTTCTTCGCATCAGGTGGCCAAACTAATGGAGATTCAGCTTCAGCATCAGTCCTTCCAGTGAATATTTAGGACTGATCTTCTTTAGAATTGAATGGTTTGATCTCCTTGCAGTCCAAGGGACTCTCAAGAGTCTTCTCTAATACCACAGTTCAAAAGCATCAGTTCTTCGGTGCTCAGCTATCTTTATAGTCCAACTCTCACATCCAAACTTGACCACTGGAAAAACCATAGCTTTAATTAAACAGACCTTTGTTGGCAAAGTAATGTCTCTGCTTTTTAATACGCTATTGAGGTTGGTCATAGCTTTTCCTCCAAAGAGCAAGCATCTTTTAATTTCATGACTGCCGTCACCATCTTCAGTGACTTTGGAGCCCCCAAAAATAGTATGTTGCTGTTTCCATTGTTTCCGCATCTACTTGCCATGAAGTGGTGGGACCAGATGCCATGATTTTCATTTTCTGAATGTTGAGTTTTAAGCCAACTTTTTCACTCTCCTCTTTCACTTTCATCAAAAGGCTTTTCAGTTCCTCTTCCCTTTCTGCCATAAAGGTGGTGTCATCTTCATGTCTGAGTTATTGAAATTTCTCCCAGCAATCTTGATTCCAACTTCTTCTTCATCCAGCCTGGCATGTCCCATGGTGTACTCTGCATATAAGTTAAATAAGCAGGGTGACAATATACAGCCTTGACATACTCCTTTCCCAATGGAACCAGTCCATTGTTCCATGTCTGGCTCTAACTTTTGCTTCTTGATCTGCATACAGATTTCTCAGAAGTCAGGTGAGGTTGTCTGCTATTCCCATTTCTTTAAAATTTTCCACAGTTTGTTGTGATCCACAGAGTCAAAGGCTTTGGCATAGTCAATAAAGCAAAAGTAGAAGTTTTTCTGGAACTCTCTTTTTCTAAGAAATTATCAAATGGATATTGGCAATTTGATCTCTGGTTCCTCTGCCTTTTTAATATCTAGTTTCAGCATCAGGAAGTTCTCGGTTCACCTACTGTTGAAGCCTAGTTTGGAGAATTTTGAGCATCACTGTGCTAGCATATGAGATGAGTGCAATTGTGCAGTAGTTTGAACCTTCTTTGGGATTGGAATGAAAACTGAACTTTTCTTGTCCTGTGGCCACTACTGAGTTTTACACATTTGCTGGCATACTGAGTGCAGCACTTTAACAGCATCATCCTTTAGAGCTTGAAATAGCTCAGCTGGAATTCCATCACTTCCGCTAGTTTTGTTCATAGTGATGCTTCCTAAGGCCCACCTGACTTCCGACTCCGTCTAGCTCCAAGATGTCTAGTCTGACTTCAGACTCCCCTAGATGTCACTCTAGGTGAGTGATCACACCATCATGGCTATCTGGGTCATTAACATCTTTTTTGTATTGTTTCTGGTATACAGAGATAAATATGGAAATAATATTTATTTTTAAAATATTTGCCTTGTATTTAGTCATCTTGCTAAGTTCAATTGTTAGTTCTAATGATTTGCAGATTCTTTTGAATTTTCTTTGTGCACAATAACAATATCTTCAAATGATGACAGTATGTTGTCCTTTCCCATTTGGAAGCATTTTACTTAATTTTCTTATCCTATTGTGCTTGCTAGAATCTCCAGTATAAGTTGAATAGGAGCTTGAAGTATACATCTTTGTCTCATTCCCAATCTCAGGAGCAAAGTTTTTAATATTTTACCTTAAGTGTGAAAATCTTACTGTAACATTTTGTGTAAAAAAAAAAAATCTTTTTTGAATTAAAGAGTCTCCTAATTCTAGCTTTCTAAGAGGATTTTTAAAAATATAATGAGTATTGAATTTTATTTAATGCTTTGTATTTCTCAGTAAGGAATATATAGTAATTTTCCTATTTCTGTTAATGTGGTAAATAACATTAACTGATTTTTTGAATGCTAAACTATGTCTATGTGTTAGTTTAGTTGATTTGCAAGTATTTCATATAAAATTTTCATATCTAGATCATGATATACATGGCTTATAATATCCATTATTATTATGTTTTTTCAGAGTTTGGTATCAAAATTAAGCTGTCCTCTGAAAACAAATTCAGATGTGTTCTATATTTTCCTTTACTCTGGAAGTTTATGTAAGGTTGATGATATATCTTCCTTAAATATTTGGAAAAAATTATTTGTGAATCATCTGGGGATAGTTTTCTTTCTGGGATGACTATCACTCAATTTTTTCAGTCAAAAGCTTATTTAGATTTTTTATTTCCTTTTGGGTCATATTTAACAACTGTTTTTGAGAGATTAGTTCATAGCATCTAAATTTTCAAATGTATTGGTATAAAATTGCTTATAGTATCTTCTTATGATCTTTTTAATATCTTTAGAACACATACTGATGTCCTCATTTTATTCACATTACTGGGAATTTTTTATTCTTTTTTCCTTTATCAATATTGCTATGAGTTTGTCAAATTTATTAATCTTTTCAAAAAGCCAACTTTGGCACTGTTGATTTCTTTATTGAACATTTGGTATCCCTTTCATGATTTCTGTTTTTAATTAATTATTTCCTTCTAATTTCTTTGAGGTTTTGTGGGTTTTTTGCTATTATTTCATAGGTCAAAATGAATACTTGCATTGTATATTAAAAACTTTTCTATATTTATTGTTTTCTTAGAAATTTTGGTAAATATTTTATGCAACTTGAAAATAAACTATATACTGTTCCCATCAGGTCCAATATTCTGTATGTATCAATATGCAGATTGTTAAGATCTTCTATATCACTATTGACTTTTATGCTTGTCTTCTCAGTTGAGAGAAGTTTGTTAAAATTTTATATCATCATTGTCTAGTCTAGTCTGAAAGTTGCTCAGTCATGTCCGACTTTTTGTGACCCCATGGACTACACAGTCCATGGAATTCTCAGACCAGAATACTGGAGTGGGTAGCCTTTCCCTTCTCCAGGGGATCTTCCCAACCCAGGGATTGAACCAAGGTCTCCTGCATTGCAGGTGGATTTTTTACCAGCTGAGCCACAAGGGAAGCCCATATCATCATTGTATATTGTCTAATCTCTCTTTAATTGTGTTTGCCCTATATGTCTTAAAGCAGTGCTACTGAGTGCTTACAAATTTAGAATTTTTATATTGTTCCAATAGATTGATCTATATATAGATCAATCTGTATATAGATCAATAGATTGATCAATCCACAGATTGATCTGTATATCATTATGAAATAACTTGCTTTGTCTCTAGAAATGCTTCTTACATTAAATTCTCCTTTGTCTAGTATTAGCATAGCTAGCTCAGCTTTCTTTTGGATGGTATTTTCAAAGTATATTTTAAAATACTTTACTTATATCAAGGAGTGTGTTTTGTAAGCAACATATAAATGGCTGACAATTTATGAGTTTTCATTGGAGTATTTAGTCCATTTCACTTTCTGTAATTACTAATATATTTGTGTTTATCACTGCCATCAAACACTTGATTTTTTGTTCCTTTCTTTCATTACTTGATATCTTTTGGAAAGTAATAAAATATTTTATTATACCATCTTTTCCTCTGTTGTCCTATTGGTTATGTTTTCTCTTTTTACTTCCCTTTGAATAGCTATTCTATCCATGAACATGTATACTCCTAAGTTATAAGAGGTTAATGATGCAGATTATTACCTTCACTGCCTCTCTGATAATGCTTTAGGTACATTTGCCTCCTACCACTTTTAATGTATAGTTATTCTGCATTTGAGTCTAAATGCGTTTTAAACACAGTGAGACATTACCACTAATGCATTATTTAGTCAATGTTCATTTTAACCTGTCTTTTCTGTTCTTCCTTCATTTCAAAGTTTCCTTCATTTTGCCTTTGCTAAAAAGCTCCCTTTAGTATATCATGCAGTCATGTCAGCTAACAACAAACACTTAGCTTTGGTTTCTCTGCAAACATCTTAATTTTGCCTTTGTTTTTGAAGGATATTTTCACTGCATAAAGAATTCTAATTGGCAGTTTCATTCTTTCAACATTTTAAAGGTGTCATTCTACTGTGTCCTGGCTTCTACTGTCTCTACCGAAAAGTTAATGATGACTTAATTGTTGTTTTTTTGCTCCTTTGAAGGTGATAATTTCCTCTCATATCGGCTGCTTTTGAAACTTGAAGTCATATATGTTAGTCTATTTCTATTGTTTTCCAAATAGTTCTTAATAGCTCCAAATAGCATTTGCCCCATGTTGCATGCTCAGTCACTCAGTAGTGTCTGACTACAGCCTCATGGACTGAAGTCTGCCAGACTTTGTCCATGGGATTTCCCAGACGAGAATACTGGAGTAGGTTGCCACTTCCTTCTCCAAGGGATCGTCCAGAACCAGGGATCAAACCTTCGCCTCTTCAGTCACCTGCATTGGCAGGTGGGTTCTTTACCACTAGCACCACGTGGGAAACCCCACTGTTTTCCAAATAGCTCTTACATTTTTACCCTATAGTTCTCACATTTTCTATTTCTCTCTGTACTTTTGCTTGGATATTTTATTGGTATATCATTCAATGTGTCTGTCTACATGCCTGCATTTAATCTGCTCTTAAACATATATATTGAGTTCTTAATACCAGATGTTGCATTTTTCATTTTTATAGCTTTTATTTGGTTCTTTTTTAAGGATACTAAGTCTCTGGTGGGGAAACAGTGGAAACAGTGGCAGACTTTATTTTTTGGGGCTCCAAAATCACTGCAGATGATGATTGCAGCCATGAAATTAAAAGATGCTTACTCCTTGGAAGGAAAGTCATGACCAACCTAGATAGCATATTAAAAAGCAGAGACATTACTTTGCCAACAAATGTCCATCTAGTCAAGGCTATGGTTTTTCCAGTGGTCATGTATGGATGTGAGAGTTGGACTGTGAAGAAAGCTGAGCGCCGAAGAATTGATGCTTTTGAACTGTGGTGTTGGAGAAGACCCTTGAGAGTCCCTTGGACTGCAAGGAGATCCAACCAGTCCATCCTAAAGGAGATCAGTCCCTGGGTGTTCATTGGAAGGACTGATGTTGAAGCTGAAACTCCAATACTTTGGCCACCTCATGCAAATTGTTGACTCATTGGAAAAGACCTTGATGCTGGGAGGGATTGGGGGCAGGAGGAGAAGCGGACGACAGAGGATGAGATGGCTGGATGGCATCACCGACTCGATGGACATGTGTTTGAGTAAACTCCTGGGAGTTGGTGATGGACAGGGAGGCCTAGCATGCTGCGATTCATGGGGTTGCAAAGAGTCGAATACGACTGAGCAACTGAACTGAACTGAACTGAACTGAACTGAACTGAACTGAAGTCTCTGGTGAACTTCCATTTCCTTCTAGTTTCTTCAACACACTGATTGTAATAAACATTTAGGTATCAACAGTTCAGGATGTTTCTAGTCATATTTCCCAGCATCTTTCTTTCTCTTTTTCTTCTGGAGATCCAATGATGCAAATATTAGCTCTTTTGTTATTAGTTCATTTGACCTACAGGTACCTGAGATTTTGTCCTTTTCATTAATTCATGTTCTCTTTATGTTCAGATTGAGTAAATTCTATTGATCTGTCCTCAAGTTCACTAATTCTATCTTCTGTAGACTCTATAATGAATTCATCCAGTGGGGTTTTTTCAGTTGTTATATTCTTCAGCTCTATAACTTCCATTGGGTTTTTTATATAATTTCTACTTATCTGATGAAGTTTTCTATTTTTATTAACCCAAGGTAATTTATAACTGTTTTGAAGCATT